>NC_080671.1:51251838-51563400 GCF_030247195.1 Topomyia yanbarensis | reverse complement strand
CAGTTTTCATAAACTCAGTTAACTCCAAAGTCTGGCAGTTCTGTCAAAAATTAAACGAATCTTATCCTTATATGTTTCGACTACTGTCAAAATAACCGAACCTAGCTAAACCGGATCCAATTATTATCTAGACAATAACAACGAGTGCGCAGAACTTAATTGACAAGACGGTGACACAATTTTAATTTAAATAGATTCAATCTTTTGGCTGTAAGTGTACCTCTCGCATTTCACTACAGCAAATGGTGCGTACGAACATAACTTCCATCATTTACTGCGTAAAGCTCGGAACATGAGACATAATCTGTCATAGTGGAGATGTACACGTGAACGATTTATGATGGCATCCACGGAGAGTTACGCGCGCTTACCGTAGCAGATCTGGTGTTTAATGTTTGTTAAACGCCTTCGCTGGAACGTTGTGACCTCGTTCTTCTGCCGATGCTTACAGATTAAGAGACACCCTCAAATCTGAGGCAACCTCGGTGTTATTTAAGCGCAATGTTCTGGAAAATGTAGAAAAAGTGCTGTGCTGGTTTCAGCTTAGAAGTGAACTAAACTTTTGAATCTCGGACTTTCCTATGCGAAAAAGTTGTTCTTACCCGAAAATGCTCTGTTTTCCCTTCAGGATGATCCATTAAACTGCAAATAAATTTCAACGAGATATTCTTTTTATCAAAGTGCCCATAAATCTTGTCCCCTCGAGTTTCGCCAGCTCCCGCCGTGTCATGAGAAAGGAAAAAGTCTGACTGATCACCAAATTTTCTTTGTGTACATTTTGCGCGAAGAGTTCTGGTCAAAGAAAAAAAATATCCGGCGGATCCTCGTACAAAAACTCGCATATACCTACCTATACCGTGCAGTTTTGTAAGGCAGTGGAGGAAGATCATCCGTAGGGCCACAAGCTAGTGACCATCAGCGATTTTAAACAGTTATCTCCGCATGTCTGGCTGGGTCACACGACCCAATGTTGCTCGTACAAACCCCCAAAGGAAGAGGAAAAAAGCAGCAGAATCCACTGAAGGCGATAAACGAAAAAAAAACATTTAGAATTACAATTTCAACCTGTTGGAAAATTTTGTCTCTGCTTTAAATGGATTGTCAATGACAACATAAAAGGGGAGAAAGGGATGTAGTTGGCATTGCGTTTGAAATTCATGTGTAGATTAGTATGGGTAAACCTACATTTTTGCATTTTCATTTCTAGAGACCGCTGATTTTCCTGGAGATTACAATTAATAACGCCCGAGACGCGAGAAATCGCTCCGCTGCTATAGCAGGGCAAGTAATCAAATTTACCCGCGCACAGCTTGGTCTAATTGCAAAGGAAAAAAATGATTCCTTCTATGTACCTAGTATGTGAAACGTGAACAAACAATGAGTGACAATACAAAGCAAGAGTATGACCATAGGCGTGCGCTGCCTTTCCCATTAAAGGGGGGTGTGGTGCTAACAGCTTGAAAACTTTCAGTTATATTAAGCCTTATCAGTTAGATTTCTGCTAGAGATTCGATTGTAAAACAGTTATTTTATTTTGTGATTGAAATTTATGTTGTTTTATTTATTTCCTAAATCTACAAACTGGTTTCTTAAAAAAAGGCAACCAAAGTATTTATCTTGCTATCTTCCTATTTTAATAAGGCTTGAAAACTAACACAAAACATTTTCAATTTCCTCGAAAAAAATTTCTCGTGGACTTCAATATAAAATAATCCTCACTTTTTTGCAGTACGATTTATTTGAAGTTTACAAAATTGACAGTTTTTCAATCCCAGATAACTCGTAAACTATGGATGCATGAAAATTGTTTTCAAATAATTAAAATTGTGTTTTCGTATAAGCTGACAGGAAACTATTTAAAAAAAAATTTGTATCATTTGAATTATGTATCCTGCAAAAAGTAAAGCCAATTTGAAACCGCTATGCATTTACGCATCGCTACATTGGAAGTATAATTTAGCATAAAACGTTATTAGAAGAAAATTTTATGTATTTATTCTAGATACATTGTGGGTTTTTGTGGTTTTTATCCCTCTCGAATAAAAATTTGAAATATTGGCTTGATACCTGCCTTAATTTTCTGCACAAGCTGCTGATCAACATCACCGGTTACTTTTTTCTAGCATCTGGTCATTGAAATAGCATTCTTAGCGATGTTTCCATTCTAAATATTTATAGAATTATAGGTTTGGATTGGGTGCATTTCCTGTATACTTCGAGCAGATTAGGGAGTTCATTCCATTCTCAAGGACGTTGACGTCATTATCTCGGTACCGCTATAGCGATCTTTAATTTGCAAAAATTGTGCCAGTTTTTCGTATTTATTGATATCAGGGGTCCTTACAAGTGCACTCATATCATTCTTAAACCTTAATTATTCTTTTCTGATTTTTAAATTAAAAAAAAAAACAAATTAAATTCAACCAACAAACTGACAGTTGTCCGACTAAATGACGTAACTGCAAATAACTCGTTCGCCTCATTGTTAACCGGGACAGCACCCCACACAGCATGATCTGGTACTTTGTCAATCCGCTAGCAGCCTGCCATCCCAAGTTTCATCTGCAAACTATGGTAGATCTGATAAGGCAACCTATAGAGTCGTGCAAGTCGCACGGGTTTGGATGTGTTATTGTCCTAAAAGGAAACAAACTAAAAAATGTTTTTCTCAATAGTTTCGGGCCTAAAAACTGGAAATGGACTGAGATAATAACTCACGGTACTAATCTGCATCATAATATGCCTTAACCCGCACACCCCCAAAGATCCCTATTGCGCATTCTTACTGTAGTAGCTACTCGCCAAATCTGGCGAAGACTAGGGAGGGCCCCATTAAGACCTAATTAACCACTTGGCGGTTTTCAGACAATCCTTAATGTATAACTCGGTTCATATTGTTAGGTGTAATGAAAATCAGAGTCTTACGGCCATAACAGCAAATTTACTGCCAGATTATAAATTTTTCCAGCAAAGTTGTCTGCAACAACAATTTTATACTTCTGAAATCTTTGCCAACATTAATCTTCTGTCCCGGAAGCTGTTTAAAGTCAAATTTGACATACGTTTCATCATCCCTTCAGATGAATTTATTGAATTTGTTCAGATCCTGATCATACCTCTTTCAGACCAGCGATTTTGGCCGTAATGTTTTGCTTTACGGTCCAGTTCGATTGCATGATAGCCCTATACTAGAATAAAACTTTCCACATCCATACCTGAAAGTCCTGTATTAGCTTTAAAAGTCTCTCATGAAGCTCTGACGCAGTTTCCGGTATCGCTGCGATGACACGATGGCACCGTCAAGGCAGCAGACAAACATTACTTGAAATTTGTTTGTACCTTGTAACAAAAATATCAGTATTATTCAAGTGTAACTAGATTTTGATAAAAGCTCCGGTTTCATATTTCAAACAATGGAAAGTTATACTGACGGATTGTACTTTATTTATATGTATTGATGTCATAAGATATTATTTTGTTTGTCTATAAAACATGTCAATAACTTTCACGCTTTTGTAGCAGACGGTTTCAACACACGTTTTTGAGTAATCTTTGATTAACTAGAGACGGTGACGGATTAGAAGATTTTCAGTTTAAAATTTGGACTCGTACTTTTAATAATTGCTGCGCCTCCGGTTGTCGTAGCTAGTTGCACAATACTGCATTTTGATCAGGAAGAATTGTGTAGTTAGTGGTGAAAATTTCATCGAGATTCATAAACATGTTCATAAGTTATCAAAAATGGAACGCAAAAGACGTAACTAACTTTGGTTATTTTGGTCATTCATATTGAAAACCAACGAGGTCCACAGAAGTGATCGCCAAAAGTTTCAAATTTCAAAAATCGATTATGAATTCTACGCTGAAACGTTACTGGAAAACTATAACGTTTGATCATGCAAAGCAAAACAAATTTAAAGGTGGAATATATGACTGAATACCACGAGCGAAAATCAGTAAAGTAGTACAAAAGAATACTGGGATCTCAAGTCGTGATTTGACCAAAAAACTCACCTTGGCGTACACTCCAGATTGGCAAATTTGTTTGTGAGAAGGTTGTTAGTCGTAGTATGTCAGCAAGCATGACAACAAGAGGTTGTTGATCAAAACTATACCAGGAAGTAGTACACGCATGTTTTGACCAAGTATAATGCATGGATTTAAATGGACGCATCATCGTAGTAATGGACTTTGGACAAACTATTGGTCTAACAATTTAAATAAAACTACGAATCTTAGTGAATTTCGCTTTTTTCGTGTTTTTGTCATATTCATTTTTAGTTACTGCAATTTGCAAGCAAACTTGTTGTCAATTTCCACTCCATGTATACCGTCGCATAATCGGCTTATTTTCTATAATTTAGAATTATAGGGGAACCCGGGGCTATCAAGACAGTGGGGGTAATTCGGATCCCCTCAATTTCTCAGAAAATAGCAAGACGTTCTGACTATCGTACATAATCGTGGAACCGCTATTCTGAAAACATTAATTTTGAGAGCTGAAGTTGATTCTTTGTTCTTTGTAGAAAGGAGATACAACATGTTTCGTTGTTTTGCCATTCTCAAAACAAAAAATCATTATAATAGAAAAACCTGTTTTAATCCACCTAGCGGTGCAATTGTGCCTTTCTCATTTCTCTAAACTATGGCACGGAGGCTGTTTATGTTCAACATAATTGTGGAAATGTCCATTACATTCTTAGTACACTTTGCACTTATACACAATGGCTTGCCAGCCACGAACTTGATGAGCTACGTGTCGACGGTGAAACACTTGAAACAAAAAAATATCGTACTTCATTAGCCTAATCAGCATTAGATCAATGTTATCTGCTTGCTAACTCATTTTGTCATGCGGGGGTGGGTATGTGAGGAGGGCGAAAGTCCCATGAACGAACGACTCCCCAGCTTAAATTGGTATGCTTTGAGGTGGTTTAAAGATGATGGGGTTGAAGGGGAGAGGTATGAGAGCTGGATGGGGTGGTGGTCTGAAGGGTGATTTAAGAAGATTTTTAAGGGAGGGGAGTGAACAGTAGAGGGGGGGGGGGTGTAACCCCTCTCCTTAAACCATCAACTACGCCTCTGTTAAAATCCAGAAACCTTACGCGAGTCAAAAAAATTAGGTTGACGTTTTTCAGAGTGATTGCATAACCTTTCTATATGAGAAAAGCAAAAATGTGCCAAAATCCAAAAAAGTGAATCGTCGTCAAATTTTTTTTCGAATTTGCATCAAATCTCGACGTTTCATGCACCTTGAAGACATTTAGCATCAAAAATAAAAATTCTAAATTTTTTAGAAATTTCTGTGTGGCCGCACTCTTAATTCGCACGTAATTCCGGACCAGAAATCCGATCGATCCAAAATTCAATAGCAGCCAATGGGAAGGTTGCACCTTTCATTTGAGACTAAGTTTGGGCAAATCGGTCCAGCCATCTCTAAGAAAAATGAGTGACATTATTTGTCGTTATTATGAGTCGAATGGGATATGACACTCGGCCCTCCGGGCCACCGGGATTAGGTTGACGTTTTTCAGAGTGATTGCATAACCTTTCTATATGAGAAAGGCAAAACCGTGATTAAAGCATCAAATAAAAGTGAAAAAATAAATTGTAAGTGTTTGGGAAAGCTTGAGGCTCCTATTTTGTGGAATGATTTTTATTTGTGTGAAAACAGAGATATTTTCGAGACGCTCACCACTTTTGTGCGATATGAGCGTCCGGGGCTATTCGAACCCCCTATTCCGTCAACTACCGTTCAACGCCTTGCGGCTGCGCACACCATTGCACACGCTACAACAACATACCAGATTAAGTTTTTGTAAAGCAATTTATTTTTTTGCCTTTTAAGGAGTGTCTCTTGTAATTAATTCATAGATAAACATAATTCCATTGTAAAAAAAATTAAAGAAAAAATTACGGTCTGAATTGCCCCGTAGGGAGGTCCGAATTACCCCTACATTGTAAAAGGATGGAAAAACGCAGAGGTTCACAAATCGTCACATAGCGCTGCCATTGAGTGGTGCAAATTAACCTTTTATGGCACTAAAATGTTTCAAACTAACAATTTTGACCGGTAACGTTTTTCACATCTATCCACCTAAAAGGGCGATTTGCTTAAGTAGGTCCGAATAGTCCCGGGTTCCCCTACTATTTTTCGCTCTTTGAGAATTATACGCGTCGGACAGTAATTGAATAATAATCGTAAGGAGTGAATAATAATTGTACAGATAGTTTACAAGTTTATGTAACTATGTTGTATAATATTTCAAAATACATAGTTTGAAATGGCCTAATAACATCAATTCTCATAAAAGCAACATCTCCTAGACACCCAAACCTCTCAATGCAAATTCTATCATTTAACTACACACCATTTAAAATTCGATACATTATAAACGTTATTGGCATACACTGGAACCATTAAATCTTCATTCGTGAAAATTCACTTATATTTAGATTTAAATGTCGGCCATTTTGTATCCGCCATTTTGAATTTTGAAAATCTGACATCAAAATCGTAATCGGCGCCCCAAAAAAAACCACGGTATGTACCATAGCAGGTCAATGAAAACCATTTTCGACTTTTGGCTAGATTTTTAGGAAAATCCGCCACTGTGGGCCGCCTGCTATAAAATTATCTTGCTTCAGTTGTTATAGGACCAATTAAATTTAACGTTTTACAACTAAACAAAGAAAGAAAAAATAAATAAAATAAATAAAAAAAAGTATTATGAACTGAATTCGAAAGGTGGAAAAATATAAAAAAAACTAAAATCTGACTTTGCGTAATCAGGTCAAAATATTCACGAAATATATTTTTTGTCTCGGTATCTCACCAGGATTTGGTAATGGATTATGGCCACTGATGATGTAGATTATAGTGCATTACAAAATATGGATGGCCTTTGCTATCGGTCAATGGATTTCTATTATTTGTGATACATTTTTCAACTGCAGACTTTAGGTTTAAAAACAATTTTTATTTCACTTTGAATTTTTTAAATTTCAGTTTTTTATATATATTTTTCAGAATAATATGTGAATTCTGACCGAGATTTTCACCAAAAGAAATTACTTTTTCAATTCATAAAAAGAAATCTGGTGAATCTCTAATGGATTTTATAAAAAAATGAAAACAAACGAAAACTTCTGAACAACTTCTGAGCAACTCTGAGAATCAATTAGAAAAAAAGAAAATCGTGTTTTGGTGGCGGGCATAGCGTAGTTGGTAAATCGATTGCATTGTACGCAGCTCACTTGTTTTTTCCTTTACAAAATTTTAGAACTCGAATAATGATTTCTTTTCTTGTATATTTTTCATGTCATGTATAATAATGAAATGTAATATATGCATTTGAAATCTTTTAATGAATATAAACAACGCAAACATTCTCGTGTTCATGATTGAGAAAGACACAATTGCACCGCTAGGTGGATTAAAACAGGTTTTTCTACTTATTAATCTCTAGCTGATTTAACGCCGTTGAAAGGAAAAAAAAATAACATCTATATAATTCCAAAAGTTTTTCTAAGGTTATATTACTTTTAAATTTTAGAAGAAAGTTAAAAGTTTCTTTTGTTATCGCTTTCCATGTAATACATCTTGGAACCGCCACATATGTCTTTATCGACTGCATTAATCATTTGCAATAAAAAGTTTACAATTTTAATGCAAAGCAAAAAATGAAATTGATCACCAGCACTGTTGTATGTTTAAGTCGGTAACCGAATCTTTGCTGCAGTTACCGCATTCTCTCAGCAACCTTATCTTGTTATCGGTAGAGATTCTTGATTTCAACGAACTTACGCCAACTGTTGTTTTTATCGAGTCGTTTTAAGATTTTATGGCATGCTTAAACAAAATGAGATATGCAAGTAGTTTCACATGTTTCTCGTATGTCTGCAACATTGTAATCATACCTATTAAAATTATCGAAAAATTGCAAAACATTAGGAGTGGGCTATAGCCCCCCTAACTTTCCCGTGCGCACGCCAATGAGTATGACCCGTTGCGGGCAAACTGTGTTGCTGTTGACTACTCGAAATACCCGGTAAGACCATCCATTCGTGAAGTGGAACAAATGTTGAAAGTGAACATGAAGCCCAACGTAGCAGAAGTTAATGCGGTGCAATTCCACCATTTACGTCATGCGGTAGGGGAGAATGACGGTACTTGATCCTTGGGGATATTTGATTCCCTGGCCATATCTCATAATTTATACGCATAAAGTTATTAAAATATAAAAAGAAAATGAAGTATTTGCTCGTTTATGATGTTTAAAAAACAAATCTGATGTATTGTATTTGGTTTGGAAAAGTTATGTAATATTTTAGAAAATATGTGTTTAACCCTTTCATGCCCAACTTTTTTCTAGCGCATGTAAGATTCCAAAACTATTTTTCCTTGGAAACGGTGGGTTCAAGGAACACGAAAAGCCATTTTTTTTATAAAGATAGGTGCTTCCCTCGCAGTGCTAGAAGCTGCTCATTTTTTACCTTCCAATGCTCAATACAATTCTCCTAGAATATTTACAATAGTCCACTTGCGTAGAAAACGTAGCCTGAGACACTCTAAATTGATAAAATTGATCAGTTTTCAATAATATTGCAACATAACGAAGATATATGAAAAAATCATTTTTCGTCTTCAACGTTTACTGTCTCTGGCAGCACTGCTCCATTGGAATCCAATCTGATAAACTGCAATAACTTCAGTTCTAGAGCTGATCCTTGTAACTATTAGTACTCAAATGAAAGGTAATAATCATATTTATTAGCCTTACTTATTTTTGTGAGCGAATCTTGTCTCAATCGAAAGTTATAGCTGTTTAACGTTGTTATCCACAAACAACATAGGCATGAATGGGTTAAATCCATCCCGAAGATCTTTTTACAAATTTTTTGAATGGTTGCATGAGATCGTCGATCTAATTATTTATGAATATTTTCAAGTACGATTACTTTCTAAAGGCTTTTGTCTCGAAAAACACGTTTTTCAAATAAAAAGTTTTACAACACGCATAAAAAATTTAAATTTTGTTTACCTCATATAACAGGTATCTTTGATCCCTGTAACACTGGGTAGTTTTGATCCCTATCATTAGTTCTCACAAACACTTTCAAAATGTATAGGAAGAGAAAAACATCATTTTCATAAAGTACCTGACACTATTATTTGATCTAAAATGTTTTTTTCCGTGAACAAATCATGGTATAAGCTATTAATGATTGGAAAAGCCAGTTAAACAGCACTGATTTACCGCAAATACTTGTCTTGACTTTCTACTGTGGTTAAATTTTGTTGTAAAAAGGTAGTCTTATTAATTAATTTGCCAGGTTAGGTGGTTAGCTGAACTTTCGTGTCTATAGTGTGATTTGTTTCTTTAGTCCTAGTAGGCAGGGGATCAAGTTACCACACGTTTTTACAAAAACCTCGTTTTGGCATGATTTTAAAAAATGTTCGTATTACTGACAGGACATGGTATTCGGATTTGCACATTATTCATAGCTCTTACAATTCGAATTGACTACAACATGGCGATTTTTTCAATTAAAATTTATATTTCATTGAAAATTTATGAGAAAAAAACAAAAATGGGATCAAGTGTACCCACTCTCCCCTACTGATTATGTTCAAAACATTAGTCAAGCAGAATCATTCGCTTTGCAGAACAACTTGAAATACCTCGTCAAATGTAATGACATTTTATATAGCATCCCAACGAATATAGATGTTGACAGTATTGAAATAGTGACCTGAATCATTTTCTTCAAAATGCGTTGCAGATTGTTAATAGACCAAATGAAGCTAGTAAAGTTAGTAATTGATGATATTTTTCTATGGAAAATTTACCATGCATTATGATTATGACACGCCATACAAATTTTGTTATCAATACACACCTATGACACGTGTGAGTGCGACTTTTGTTTACATTTATAATAAAAATTCGCAACATAGTGAACCGATCTTCGTAATATTTGAGAGATTGATACAGAATAGATGGAAGCGTCAATTGTCTTCTTTGAATTGTATCTACCATTTATAAGTTTCGAGATATACAACTTCAAACTTTAAAAATCGTTTTTCTCGAAATGTGCTAAATGGCGCTTGCCATAAGATAGCACAACAGCAACGAATTGACGTTGTATTACATTCCAAGAAACAATTCGAGTAGGCCTAATGCTGCAAGTTTATCAGGGTTAATATGACCTGTTAATAATGTCAACTTGGAAAGACGCTACCATAAAATCCTAAAGTATCTTGACTTCAACCCAGACCGGGCATGTTAACTTAGTGGCGTTGATTCCCATTCACGGTTCCACTTTGCCCTTAGAGAACAGAAACGGAAGGGAAGGAGGATACATTTGGAGAGATCACGCCAGCCAGCCCAGCAACTGGACGGACAGTCAAGCTGATCCGGGGAAAAAAATAAACAAATGAAACGGAGATAAATAATATGGAACCCGAGCAAAAAGTTCATCGGTGAACTTTTTCCCACTGCTGGCCGCTGGCCCGTTGTGATTCGTTGTGGTTGATCCCTATTCCCGCAAGTGGAGTGGTATAAAACGAATTTTTTGATTGCCGGTAAAAAGCAACTGAAATGGATGGCCCCAAAAGTTTACCTTTTTGTCAGTGGTATTTTTTCATGAGCGAGCATAAGAAAGAATGAAAATCACCGAGATTTTGTTTTTTTTTTCTCCGGTGGCAAAAAGCATAAATGCCCAGTTGAGATATGGCATTGGTGTACGCTTCGGATTGACATTGGGAAACTGTTTTTTTATGTGCGTTGTTCAATCAAAGGGAAGTTCTTCTGTGTTTTCAAAGTTACGAATTCCTTTTAAGGAGATCAACTGAAATTACTTTTTTGCTGCTGTGCATGTTTTGACGATAAACAATTCCCGCGGGATTATGAAGAAAATTTTAACTCGAAGGGACGTATAATTGCTACTTATGATGCTGAAATATGAGAATGCATGATTCGTTACGATTTGCACAATTTATTTGTTTAATGTTTACATTCAATCAAACATTTCAATAAATTTATATTTGGAATTTTATGATAAATAATATTTTCCAAAAAGCTACTTATAATATAAACCCGATCCTATGAATTCCAAAATAGCCATGAGTGCACACAAGTAATAAAAACTAACTTCTCCGCAATCCATTTAGAATGAAGATGTAAACATGTTTCCGCCGACTGGAAAGCAGAAGGCATGAAACTGACCACCGCCGAGTCTGTTGATTACTGTGTCGATTCCAATAAGCAGTGAACGTACGGATGGTTCAACCAACAAAGTAGAGGAGGCAGAAAGAATTTGGAAAGAGTTTCGCCCGCCGATGGTAGATATATTATAACATTAGAAAATTTTCCGTTTCCCAGCGGTAGACTATTTTAACGATCAATTAACAGCTCTAAATCGCCAATTACAAGCCGGTTTTATGGGCTGTGCGGTATACTTTGAAGTGGCGCAGCTTTCTGAGGTCTGACTGGAAGTGCGCGCATTCTGCTTACAGAGGAATAAGGTGCAAAAATTAATGTCTATTTGCGCAACCTAGATTTTTGAGAATTTATTGGTTCGACCGCAGTTAAAACCAATTGCAGCACGGAACTCGCCCAGCAACCGCTGTTGGGTTGTTGCTCGTGAACTACAGGCATCAGGGGCAGCGCATCGACCTTAACATTCAAGACCCAAGACCCATGGATGGAATGCAAATATCCCAGGCAAAGCCGCAATGACAAAACCAATTCTGACAGCGGACAAACCAAACAATGAACTCCTCCATAAAACTGACATAATAAATTGTCATCTCATTGCCGTCAGCAAACCGACATCAACGAACCGAAGGAGGGCAGCCAGCAGTGTGACAAAAAGCGATCTGCAGAGCAATTGTACCTTCGGTGGAATCCAAACCACAAAAACCGACATACCAACAGCTACTCGCCGGTGTGTTCTACTGCGGCTGGCTTAAGGTACCACAGCCTTCGTCCCCTGCGAACTGACTGGCCTGTCCCCGGGTGCGACTGATTGACTGTTGGTAGTTTCTCAGCATTCCTGGCCGGTCGGTAAACAGTCGGCGAAGAAGGTCTCCTCAAAAGTACATCTCATGTTCATATCATTTATAATATTTTTCACAGTCAATTTCCTCGATCATTAAGTGCGTAACTTTGTATGAAGGTGCAACGTTGTGTCTGGTAATACCTAATAGGTTCCAAGCATAGCAAAGCGAACGCGCTGAAAAGAGAAGTGAGCTTCATTACAGGGGTTTGATCTACATGGAGGAAGCTTTTTAGCATAATTTCACGCAATTCTATGATGATATTAGCACGCATTCAGATCTACAGTATAGGGCAATACTCATAGACAGTGAAGCTATTGGGCGTGTTTCAGGTGCTTATAAAGAATGAGTCGATAATTGTCGCGACACTTTCAAACTTGCGTAGCTTTTTTATTGTTGATCCAAAATTAACCAAAGTTTGCCCATTTATCTTTAGAGTATATCCGGTCGAGATGGAACAAAATCAGTAAACAGTTCACAAAAGGATTTTAACCATACACAAAATTCAAATCGGGAACAACGCGAAGAACGCGAGCGCGCAGATTTCTCAATTCAAGTGGAATCCGAGCATTTCGACGCGGAACTAGCTCGACAAACTTTGTTTTGCAAAGTTTGGTCCAGAGGGTCTTCAATCGATCCGGATTGAAAACATACAAAGTGCTGAATTTGCGAAATCGGGACGAGCGCAAACCAAAATGTGCACCCGAAATCTACATAACGCTGTTCACGAAATAACGTTGCTGCATCGTTGATGATGAGATCAAATCGGATTTTAAGTAGTTGCCGAGACAGCAATTTTTCAGAATTAAGGACGAGTTTGCTGTGGATGACCATTTAAAACTGTAGGCATTCGCTTAAAAGTACCTAGTTTGGCAGGCTATATGTATTTGTGGCGAACATAGCGAACCATACATAACCAAAGGTATCATAAACGGTGAGATTTACAAAACCTTCACGATTAAAACCCGTTGTTTAAGTCGGATTTGGCTTCATGACACTATTCTCAAAACCTGCAGGAGTGGTCTGCGGTTAATTCTGTGAATTTTGTGCCGAAAGACAATAACCCATCGAACTGTCCTGAACGCCATCGAATTGAAATCTACTAAACCGTGATTTGGCGCGAATTTCGGAAGATCAAAAGAGAGGCCAAGGACGAAAATGAGGATGAGAAAATGCTAAAACTTTGAAAAATGCACCGGAAACAACTATACAGACTCTGAAGGAGAACGTCAATCGCAAATATCGAGTTTTTTACCGAAGACTACACATTAAAAAGACTGATATCTCTTCCCAGCCCCTATACAAATGATAAGCGACAGAGGTACAGTACCACTATTGTTTGAAGGTAGGAAGCCTAAAATAAAAGTGTATATTTGTGTGCATCACTATGGAAAGTACCACTTTTACCCGCAAGTAGCCTCTCCAGATTCTAAACAGAGTTGCCAGTCTTCTTGATATGCAGTTTTCGGTTTTACTCAGACTTATTCTAAAATTTAACAAAGTATGTAAACTGAAATAAATACGATCGTAGACGTCGGTTGTCACGGTAAAGATGGACTTGTCTGTCTATACTAGGACACATGCTAGTGAACTCGAGTAATTCGTAGTTATGCTGCCTGAGCTCGACCCTCATTAGCAGAAGACAAAAATTAAGCCCGTACGATATTAAGGAGTTATATATGTTGAGGTCGTCCAAAAAATCGAATTTTTTGCCTTTCCCATATAGAAAGGTTATGCAATCACTCTGAAAAACGTCAACCTAATCCCGGCCCGGAGGGCCGAGTGTCATATCCCATTCGACTCAGTTCGTCGAGATCGGAAAAAGTCTGTATGTATGTGTGTATGTGTGTGTATGTGTGTGTATGTATGTGTGCATGTGTGTGAGTATGTATGTGCGTATGTGTCAAATAATGTCACTCATTTTTCTCAGAGATGGCTGGACCGATTTGCCCAAACTTAGTCTCAAAGGAAAGGTGCAACCTTCCCATCGCTATTGAATTTTGGATCGATCGGAATTCTGGTTCCGGAATTACGGGTTTCAGAGTGCGGCCACACAGAAATTTCTCATATAAACTATAGGAAAAATTAAAAATAGAATTTTTATTTTTGATGCTAAATGTGTTCAAGGTGTATGACACGTCGAGATTTGATGCAAACTCGAAAAAAAATTTGACGACAATTCACTTTTTTGGATTTTGGCACATTTTTGCCTTTCTCATATAGAAAGGTTATGCAATCACTCTGAAAAACGTCAACCTAATCCTAATTTTTTTTTCGACTCGCATAAGGTTTCTGGATTTTAACAGGGGCGTAGTTGATGGTTTACGGAGAGGGGTTACACCCCCCCCCCACTACTGTTCACTCCCCTCCTTTAAAAATCTCCTTAAATCACCCCTCAGAACACCACCCCATCCAGCCCTCATACCCCTCCCTTTCAACCCCATCATCTTTAAACCACCAAGCTGGGGAGTCGCTGGCATGCCATTGTGTATAAGTGCAAAGTGTACTAAGAATGTAATGGACATTTCCACCATTATGTTGAACATAAAAAGCCTCCGTGCCATAGTTTAGAGAAATGAGAAAGGCACAATTGCACCGCTAGGTGGATTAAAACAGGTTTTTTATTCTTCTATCGTAAAGCTCAGGTTCTTAAGAATATTACCTCAAATTTTTATAGAGATCGGAGCAGTGGACGTAAAGTTATAGCGTTTTTCATCTTGCTCCCTTATGGAGGTGTTGCTTATATGTACTTGAAACTTTAGACGCGATTATCTTGAAATCATGTTTCCCAAAAGCGTCTTTGCGGTGACTACGATTGCCGGAAAAGTTTTCAACCGATCTCAAAACTTTTTTTTGGACTTGTTCGTAATTTAACTGCAGTATCCTTGAACGATTCCATTTTTTCGTCAAAATTTTCATATTATTGTTATGAATTTTTTAATAAATTTTTTCAGGTGAAAATAGTGATTTTTTTTTTTTTTGGAAAAATCGTCTTCGTTTCCAAAAAGAAGAATTTTTTTTAATCGATCATTCAAGGACACCACAGGTACATATACTAATGATTTTTTTTTTAGTTTGATGGTTTCTGTTGAGCTGTTGGGCTGGAATCGTAGTCACGGCAAACCTCTTTGAAAAAAAACGCGTTTTGTGGAAATTGCTATAACTTCGACAATTATTAATTTTTTTTTTCTCAAGTGGATTTTGCAAATTGGACATTGTACTACACTAAACGTATAACAAGTATTTCATAAAAATATAGCTACATACCTGTATAAAAATTCAAACTTTTCCACTTTTTCCTGCATCTCAACATATATTACTCCTTAAGCCAGTTCTAATGACCCTGCCACTTCTAGTTTTCCGATCTGTTTACTTCGCATCCTTGCTCTCACTTGAGTACTATGGCTCTAATTTTCAGAACTAGCTAATTGAATGTCTTTAAAATGTAAGAAAGAAAATGTGACTAACATAGTCGAAATAAAAAAGGAAAAAGGAAGTTTAATAAAAACGAAACATAAACACCGGTTAACCACTCTAAGTTTTCTAAACGTATTCTGCAAGAAAAACAATATTAGCTCATTGATAATGCATGTTCTGCATTATTACTTGAGTAATAGGAGTTATTCTTAGCGCCTACTAAATATAGTAGGTTGGGTTGGATATGATTTTTATAACATTTTTAGCGTTTCATAATATTTCTGCATAATTTCGACATTGTGAGGAAAGCCTGGACAGAATAAAACTACGTAATCTCGCTCATATTGCCTTTTATCTACTAAAAAGTATCGCTTTTACCAAGAATGGAAGAAAAAAATTGAATTCTGGCGCAAAAAATTTACATTTTTAAATTTCAATATATATTAACCCAACTGTACATGAAACATCAAAAGACATAATCAAACAATCGAAGTCTACTAAAATGATTCATTTCGTATTAATACTTAATTTTTTTGCAGTGGTTAATTACACTATCTCAAGTTGTTACGATCCTGTTACATTGCTATCAATGTTTGCTATAAATGTGATATTCGTAGAAATTTTTTTGGTAATTTTTTTTGTTATTTTAACACTTAACAGTTTTTCTTTATAACCATATTTGATAGAAAATTTTTCGAAACAAAGTATCAGCACGCGTTACAATTGTATTATTTCATGCTGATCGGGAACACATCAAATTTGGAGAGAAACGTTTTTAATTAATTAGATAATCGTTAAGGTGTGTAGTTTATGAGTATGGATGAGCTTTAGGATTTTAATTGATCTGCTGAACCTCCTTCGTGATCACCGCAGGGTGTACCCTATTAGGCATAAATACGTTAGACATACGGACGTTTGGCATACGTACGTTAGGAATAATGGCCGTTAGTCATTAAGTCGTTTGGCATAATGGACGTTAGGTATAATATACGATAGGCGAAATGGACATTGGGCATAGTGGACGTTAGACATAAATTATCATATTGAAGTATCCTTTAAGGAAATAACTTTTTGGTGGTGACAGCCTCGGGTGGTAAGAGCGCAAATGTTTGAAATCAGATCCCAATTAATAGACTCCTTACGAGCCAGAAGAAAACCACCCAATGTACCTGTTCGTGATATCCTCGCCTTACGAGATCTTACCTACATGGGCCATATTTATCATTTCCTGAAAACAATAAATATTCAAATATAATTATCCCCACAATGTTTCTAGTTTTTTTCCCTTGCTACCCACAAACAATTTAGATTTCTTCGCAGTTAGTTAAGTTAGATAAAACGATATAAATAAAGAAAAAAAATAAACAAAGATTACAGAAAAACTATCAATAGGTTTACAATGAAATTCAAGAAAATAGAGTATAATTAAAAATATTCAAAATGATGATTATCCTCAGTGTTAGCATTAGAAAGTGATTTTTTTATAACGTGATAGTCTTAAGAACCTTTGTAACATGTTATGTAAAAAAACCCCGGCGTAAAAAAGCTTTTGCAAATGCCGTGTCAAATAAACGTTATATGAAAAAAATGTTTGAAATGTTTTGAATTACACTGGAAGCTGATAAAACTCAATGAACATTTTATTCTATTGTATGTACCTCAAGAAATCTTCACTCAAATAAATGATGCAGAACAAATGAACATCGAATGAACAAATTGCACATTTCTAAAATAGGCTAAATACTCTTTTTTTTTAAAAAATCAGTCTATTTTGTATTAAGGTATGAATAAAGCACATCAACCCCTTCGTACCTACGTTGTTTGTAAACAACAACGTTTTTAAACTGCTAAAACTTTTGATTTAGGCAGAATTTACTCACAAAAATATGGAAGACCAGTAACTGGGACTATTTGAACTTAGAACTGAAGTTATTGCTATTATTCTGATATAACTCTGCTGGAGCAGTACCACCAGAGATATTGACAGTTGATAAATGAAATTTTGATGTATCTTCATTATTTTCCATTTTTGTTGAAAACTGCTAAAGCGTATCTTCGACTATCTTTTTATAGCATATAGAATATTGGAAATTTTCTAGGAGAATTGTGTTGAGCACCGGACGGTAAATATTGAGCAGCTTAGAGCACTGCGAAAGAAGCAAAGCGAGTTTTTCGTGTTCCTGCAACCCTATGAACGCTAGAAAAAAGTTGGTCATGTAAGGATTAACTTAGATTAGTTTTTCATGCATGCAAGGTATAATTGTCCAAGAAGAAGATATATAACCTAGAAGAACAGCTCATCAAAGAAAGAATAATTAATTTTATTATTCATTCAACGAATATACGAATATTGCTGGTTCTATATTGATTATATCCCATATTCTTAAGCACAGCGGCTGTATTCTCGCGGCCATCACAAATAGAACTACGGAAACTCTTTGATGTGAGAAAGAGTTTATTCCTGTATTGTGATGAGCTACCGAAACAAAAAAACTTGTACATAACACTGCCAGTTGTTTATCTAGTCAAATTTAACAAACTACTTACTTGATACTTGATGGGCAAGAATTCGCTTCGTTGAATCTACGCCGAGTGAAGAATTCTCTTCCACTGGACCCGGTCCTGGGCCAATCTTTTCCAGTCACCATGGACATTGAGTGCTTTTAGGTCCTCTTCCACTGCAAACAGCCATCGTGTACGCGGCCTGCCACGGAGTCGTCGGCCTCTTCCCGGTTCTCTACTGAATATTATCTTCGCCTGTCGTTCTTGCGGCATTTGTGCCACATGACCAGCCCATCGCACCCTGCCGTTTTTTATTAGCTTGACAATATCCACTCCTTTATATACTTGGTATAATTCGTGATTCATGCGACGCTGCCAGATGCCATTTTCTTCTTTACCGCCGAGTATTGATCGCAGCACCTTACGTTCGAAGACACCGGACGCTCTACGATCAACTTCCTTTAACGTCCACGTTTCATGGCCGAACAAGGCAACCGGAACTATCAATGTCTTGTACAATGCGAATTTTGTCTTCGTCTGCAAACTACGGGACTTCAGCTGGCTACGAAGTCCGTAAAAATCCTTATTTGCAGCTGCAAGACGCCTTTTCACCTCGCGGGTTACATCATTATCGCACGTCACTAGAGTTCCAGAGTACACAAATTCTTCCAATACTTCAAATTTATCACCACCTAACACCACTTCACCACCAACATCACTATTGAACCCACGTATTCTTCCAACTATTATGTACTTCGTCTTGCTGGTGTTGATTGTGAGACCAATTCTTGCTGTCTCCCTTTTAAAAGGCACAAATGCCTCTTCCACGGCTCGATGGTCGATTCCAATGATATCAATATCGTCCGCAAATCCTAGGAGCATATGCGACCGAGTGACGATGGTACCGTTCCTTTGCACGCCTGCTCTCCTGATGGCACTTTCAAGAGCAATGTTGAACAGCAAGTTTGACAGCGTATCACCCAGCTTCCGTCCGTCTAAGGTTACGAAGGACGTCGAAATCTCATCTGCAACCCGAACACTTGATTTCGCTCATCAAGCTTCTGGCGGTACTCGTTCGTCACACCTTCTGCTGAGAAGCGCTTGATATTGATACGCAACGGTCACTGAGTTCTTGAGTTCGCTACGGTTGATAACCGTGCTCGAATCTTACTGACAACGAGATAGTGATCAGAGTCGATGTTTGGTCCTCTGCAGGTCCTCACATCTATAACATCCGAGAAGTGTCGGCCGTCTACCAGAAAATGGTCTGTTTGATTGCAAGTTTCGCCATTCGGGTGCATCCAGGTGTGCTTATGGATATCGTTGCGTGCAAAGTAAGTGCTGCTGATGGCCATCCCTCTAGCTGTAGCGAAGGTCATTAGTCTCAATGCCGTTGTCATTAGTTACAGAGTGAAGGCTCTCCTTACCAATGATTGGACGGAAAAAGTCTTCTCTATCGACTTGAGCGTTGGCGTCCCTGATAACAGTTTTCACGTCATGCTTTGGGCACTCTCCGTAGGTATTGTCGAGACACTCGTAAAATGCGTCCTTCACGTCATCGGGTTTATCGTTTGTCGGTGCATAGATGTTGATCAAGCTGTAGTTGAAGAATTTGCCCCGTACCCGCAATACACAGATTCGCTCGCTAACCGGTTTCCACCTTATAAAACGCTGCATCTGCTTGCCGATCACTATGAAACCGACTCCATGTTCTGCCTTTTCGCCGCCGCTATAGTAGATGTTGTATTTGAAGGAAGTGTTGGCAATGGGATTCAGCGCCCTGAATTAACGTTCTCCAGTTCTAGGCCACCGCACCTTCTGAATCGCAGCAACGCTCACTCCAACCGTCTGCAGTTCGCGAGCCAAAAGACTCACTCGTCCGGGTTCATTCAAAGTACTGACATTCCATGTTCCGAGTTTCCAATCATTGTCCTTATTTCGTAGTCGGGTCGGTTGCCGAAAGTATTGTTCGTTTTTCTGTTCTTTTTCACTTTTCACTTTTCGTGGTAAGTGGGAGGGTTCGGTAGGCTACCTTACCGGGGTCGCGCCACCTACATAGCGCTGGTGGGGCTGCCACCTTAGGTATAGCTGACCTTAGGTATAGCATTTCATACTCATCCGCTGGATGCCAGAACAGACGCTGCTTGAGCCGCACCTCGTTGGTTAACAGACTCGGGACTCGGGACGTACCTCCTCAATCTAGCTGAAATCAGAAGGACAACAGTGCCCAGGCTGCACTACCAGCTAAGCACACAACTCTTAGCTGGCGGTCGTTGTAATCATATGACCCGGGGAAGCATGAGGTAGGGACTTGTGAGGACCAGAGCTATTTTGGACGCTCCTTCCAGGTTGTCGACTCACCGTTTTGCAGCCCAAACTAAATAAAACTAAATTTGGCCAGTTTGACATACCCTCGAAATTTTGATTTATTACAAAATAGACTGTTCCATGGGACATTTGGCTCCAAAAAATAAACTGCTTTGTCATTTTTAGCCCGATTTTAGATTTTTTAACAGTTCTAGAAAGAATAAAAAATTCTTTCCCAAACTGTTAAAAATCGATAATTGGCTACATAGCAAGTTTTTTGGTACCAAAGGTTCCATTAAATGGTTTTTTACTATACATCAAGGTTTTGAGGAAATGAAACATTTTCCAAACATTGTTTTATGTTGTATGTGATGAGACTTACAACCTATTCTAGTTCACATGAAAAGTTCACTATATCACTGTAGCACAGTGTTTTTAATATTTTATTATAAACTAATGCTTGTTGTTTCTATAAAAAGCTATAGCTTTGGTGTAATAAATTCATTGCATTTGAGTGGTGAGTTGAGTCTCATTCTGTCCATTTAGTTACTTTCTGTATCGCCCTTTAATATCTTGCAATCTTTTTACGAGATAGAATATTTAAAATGAGTCAACAAATATTCAAATGTTGAATTCGTATTTTTTCATTGATATGATGAAGAGATCTATGATATTAAAAAAAAATTCTTGTTACGTGATTACTAAAGTCGTCATTGGCTGTATAACTTAATCCTTTTTTTAAGAATCTGTTGGACGAAAGGATGAGTAATCGAATCGGAAGCAATCGTTAACATAAATGACATTGTCCCTATTACTGAACCGGTATTGTAGTATGTAAAGACCTTGCATTGAGCGCAATCCAGCACGCTTCACTGACAATCGATCTATGCCCATCCTTCTTAGCAGCATCCATGGTGGCTTGTCGGAACAAGCTTCCTCAGCAATAGATCAATTCAATGGACATCTATAAGTACTAACAGTGTTTCTTCTTTGGCTTTCTTCTCCCAGCAATGCAAAGCTGCAAATGGTCACAATCGAGAAAGGTTCCATTCACAATCGGTCTGGGCTGTCCGGTCGGATCAGGCGAGTGAACGCAAACGGGCCCTTCCCGGCTATCGAAATTGCTCGTTTCTTCCCATCCTTTCCCATCGAGCGGCCGAGTAGCGAAGATCCACGCGTTGTCCGGACCAGCTATAGAGTTCGGAAAGGTACAGAAATGCTACGCAGCGGGTGTTAATTATATTAACAGCAGTTCGAACAATGGAAAACATCTTCGGAGGTCTTCCTTTGGCGGTCCTTTTTATGCTTGGCTGCCGTATGAAGGCAACATATTGCAGTGGGTGCAACTTTATCGTTCGGCGTGATCCGTATCGACGGTTGTGAATGATGCGGACAGTTGAATATAGGGGGCTGCCACTTTCTGCCTATAAGTGAATGTACAATCGGTTGTTTTCGCAGGAAACAATTAGGGTAGATTTAAAATTCATATAAAAATCGATAAGACCGTAAATATCGCAGAAAAATATTATTAAAATATTTGATTTTTTTCATATTTCTAAAATGTATAAAATTGAAGAAAAATCCAAGCATAACTAACGTGAAAATACTGCCTTGATTTAATCTCTGGCAGCTAAATAATGCCGACGGATCCAGTTTGCCACCTCTTGCCAATCTGGTTTCCATCTCGATATCGCCGGGTTTTCCTAGACATCAACGAGCAGCATCATATACGTACGAGCATATTCATCAATCTCTCGCCCAAGCGTTGATTTTCACCGCTATTCCAAGACCTCCCCGGTCCGAGTTGCACACATGGCGATGAATAAGATAACGATTTATTAACATGTAACAGTTTAACAAATATGCAAATGTGAAAACTGCATAGCGTGCCCGCTTTGGCACGGTATATTGGCTATGGGTGGCATTTAAAGCGACCTCACACGGAGCAGCGAGTGCGAGTGGTCTGTTATTATACAGGTAGTGTGTTATTGTTGCGGCTGTTGTTCTCCAATTATCGCCAATTTGCACACTAACACGATACGCGCTGTGTACTATTAGCACGGACGGTCTCATAAGTAGGGAGTTTTCTCATAGGTACATATTATAGACCCTATACGAATACCTCCCAGCCATCGGTTGGTTGGCCTGGTATGCGCACCCTACTGGCCGAGTAGCACAATCGCACCGTAAATATTCCAATGCCGCCAGTTCCGCGTTCCGTGTTCTGTAGGTACTTACAGCATTTATTGATTAATTTACTTCATTGGAAATATTGACCGACGGAGATCAACAATGAAGCTATGAGGTCTAGTGGCATATTGTTTTCCGCAACTCTTGTCATCTATTTTTGTCGTCAACAGTGCAGTGAGTCTATTTGGTTATGCAACTACTTTTTTATAAGTATTACTCTTCATTCTATTATTTTCAAAGTTGCATGTAATTTGTCGTATGCAATTTTAAATGTTCGTTGATTTGATGGCATTGCAAGGGAGGACGTATCGGTCGGGTGATGTCAATTGGGCTGATATTGCTGGGTGGTTATTTCGTGCTTGTTTGACCAACTAGGGAACTAATGATCGGGGCATTGGGAGTGCGTGGGGAGGACGCATGGTCTTGTCTGAGTGGAGTGATGACTTCATTCATGTATGAGGAATAAGAATTGACGCGAGAGAGATCGAAGGACAGTTAAAAATTTCCCTCAGTCATATCAGCACGATTTTTTTTTTGATTTCCTTGTCGCGAAAACGGTCAATATTGTTTAGTTGTGACCCCAGTTCGTTTCCACTCTTATTTTTTCCTTTTCGAGATTTTTGGTTGCTTTGCGTTTTGGTGGTTTGTCTTCTGTAGGAATAATGTTTGAATTAACTGTCTTCTATAATTTCACTCAGAACTAGTAGTATTGTCAACTATCTCATGTTTTTCTTCTTCTTTCGTACTTACTTGGAATAATCAATAGTTAACATGACACTAAATGGTTGCTCGGAATCGGCATTCTGTTATACTATTGCTACTGAAAAAACTAAGTTTTCCATTCCTGTTTTCATAGGACATTTGCAGAAAGGTGAAGATTTGTTGATAGTAATAGATCAAAAATATATGACTACTATAAGCGGTAAACTATATGCGAAACTGATAACAGATCATAGCGGCTATCCAGTAAAATTTGGCTTAATTCGGAAACTTTTTCAATCGCATAATAGTACTAAAAGCATAAAATAAATAAGCGCCTTTATTTTTCAAAACATAATAGTTTAACTTTTCTGTTTCGATATGTCCAGTACTATTCTATAGTTAGAATAGGTCATAAACAACGTTTTCTAGTATAATAATAGTTTTTTGATTAAATTGTTAAATTTTAGTAGAGATT
Organism: Topomyia yanbarensis; assembly: GCF_030247195.1. Taxonomy (NCBI): domain Eukaryota; kingdom Metazoa; phylum Arthropoda; class Insecta; order Diptera; family Culicidae; genus Topomyia; species Topomyia yanbarensis. Next base: position 51,539,743 of record NC_080671.1, on the reverse strand, counting down.
ATTTTCCAATGCCTGTTTTTGTAGAAAAAAATAAATCATTTCTATATAGATATAGCCCTAGATATAGCCTCATAACCTTTCCTGATTATTTAGCTTAAATTTCGCTTAAGGGGTCTGACAGCGCAAAATTAAAATAAGGAAGGATTTACTCGAATTCAACTTGGTTCGTCTGCTAGAGCCCATCAAACTACCAACTATCAATTTTCATATGAAGCTGATAAAATCGGGTCAAAAAACTGGTAAAATCGGGAGGAGATAAAAATGGGTGCTGATAAAATCGGGTCTTTACTGTATATAGCATTACCGGCCTAAATATTTGTTTTTAAATTAATAGTTTATTCTTTTGGCAGAACCTAGCCCACCTTTAAATTAATTCCTAATTCTACAGTAATCTTATATAAGATCTGGCATGGCCGACGACAAGGTAGATTGTCAAGTTAGCAACTGGAACAGTACTGGGCATTAAAAGTGGCAAGATAAATTAGAAAACAGAAAAGATTCATTAAATGAAATTTGCTCTATCTTTACCTGATCAAAACAAAATCGTAAGAACAGATCTGCTGAAGGAAATTTAGCTGCAATTACCCTGATCCAGTTGATGCGAAGGCTTTTACCCGTAGCAGAGATGCTAGTATCATAACAGAAAAGTGTCTAGAAGATAAGAGGAAAAAATATTATATAGAATTGGGACAACCTTGAGAGACGCCTGCTTTGACCCTTTATAAGGCCCAGAGTTTGGGGCTATTAATGAATGTTATATGAATAGAAACACGGTTCTCTTACTTAGTTTAGAAAATATTTACATTTGTTTCGTAATAAAAACTCTTTTGAAAATATACTGCTACCGCTCGTTAGAAAACGTCAGTCTTTGTAACGTTTGAAGTTTTTCCAACGAGATTAGTGCAAATATAAAGACATATCGAGCTGGATCAGAAATTCATTCGGGTTACTGGTTTTTACCTGATTAACAGTAAATAACTCCTGGATTTTGAGGATAAGTTGAAAAATGAGACTACAGATTACAGACGTTCATTTATTCATTTTATTATTTCTTTGACATTTTTACAACTCATAAACTAAATTTTCGGATTATAAATAGTTGTTTTTACAAATTTTCATCGCCAACTTATAGAGTCTAGACTATTTTTTTTTTCAAAGTCGAGATAATTTTATTTATTGTCCAAAAAGAAATCGACGTATTTTTTCAAAAAATTCTTTACCAATCTGACACTTTTCACTGAATTTCAATAAAAAGTAATAAGCAGAGTTGCCAGACTCCTAACAAGTAGATTTCATAACATTGGAACACTTCCCACTTATATTCCTGCGTTCTGAACGAAACGAAACGGTGGTAATATAGTTGCCACTGCTTTATAAAGGGTTAAGGGGTAGCATGTCAGATTTACCATTCTGATAGTAAGTTATGTGTAAGGTAGGTTTATTTAGATAATTTTGAATCATCTTTATTACGTCAATTGAAAAATTGAAATGCCACATTTTGGCAGTCAATCCTTTGTGCCGAGCTTTTGCAATGTCCAAAAAATTGTAATTGTAATTGTAATTGTAAATTTATTAGCTTACGATACCCTGTTGGTTACATTTGTATACCTTATGTCAGGTCAAGGAAGAAACTGTTAATATAATAACATTGGGATACTACAGAGTTACTGCTGCCTATTTCTAAAAGTGAAGATAAAGGTACTTATAAGACTAAATTTATTGTCTACGGAGAGCAGCTTTAAATGTTGAAAATGTGGGTTGTTGTTTTATATTTAAAGGCAGTCTATTCCATGCAAGAGGGCCAGCTATAAGCACATTTTTCCTTTCGGATGTGGTGTGACGAGGAATGGTGAAGTTTCGAGCCCGTTCCAGTTGTCCCTTTTGCAGGTGTTGTTGAAGATACTCAGGCAGAGTTTCCAAGTACCCTAGTCGCATGAAGCTGATGATTCGGTTCTGGTAATTTGTTTCGAGCTCATGACCGAGGACCCTGTTTCGTATAGCTGCAGTTGAATCTCGACGACGAATGTTGAAGACAAACCTTACCGCGGCCTTGAAGCATCTGTTTAGCTGTTCCTTGCACGTAGTAGATAGGCCAGGGTGGTAGTCGACGTCACAATAAGTGAAAAATGGAATCAGTACTGCTTGGACGAGTCTCATCCGTGTGGTAGCAGATAATACTGTAGTAAATTTCCGGAAAGTATGCAGCGTTCCAAAAACCTTTGCTGCACGTATATGGCACCCTTATCCCATTTATATTGAACTGACGTAAGTCAACATCTCAGCGGGCACAGAAATTATGGGCCCCACTGACAGTTCAAACTGTTCTGCTCGTTTTGCTCGAAGCTCGATTTTCACTAGTCAAACACCGTACGGCCTTATTCAATTTTTAAACATATGTTAAAAAGCGAAAATATTGGAAAGCTAATTGAAGAAATGTGTTGTTTTGGACATGTTGGTGAATAATAAAAAACTTTACACTACGGTGCACCAACAAATTAAACGAACTCGACTATCACAAAATTGTGTCGAATGAAATTGATTGTGTTTATTGTGGATCGACCCTAACGCGACGTTTTAGATGTTGGCTTGAAAATCATGGCGGCGTAGCAGATACCTGCTTTGCTGTGACACTGTTAACATGAAATCTTGGATTGTTGTCCATGAGTAGGCCGAGGTTGACAACTTTTTCGGCTATGTTTATGTTTTCAGAACAGAAAATGATGTCAACGTTTGGTTGAACTGTGCCTTCCTTACAGAAAATAATCGCAAGTGTTTTTTTTGGGATTGGGAAACAGAGCGTTATCCATTGCCCAGGATTCAATGAACTGCAGGTCATCATTTACTTGTGTTACTAGTCTGTCCACGTCATCTATTGGACCGGTTACATAGATCTGTAAATCGTCTGCATAGAGCTGGTATTCACACTTTAGGCTTAGAGGCAGGCTGTTAATATATAGACTGAATAGGAGGGCGCTCAGGGATGAACCTTGAGGTGTGCCATCGGTGAGCGGGAGATCGGTTGATGAAAGAGCTTGACGAATTGACTCCTTCGACTGAGGAATGATGAAATCAGTTCACATGCCCCTGTTGCGAAGTGCAGTTTGTTTTTGAGCTTATCATGGTTCACGCAATTGAAGGCGAGCGAGAAATCTACTAGTACTAGGACGGTGCACTGCCCTTTGCCAAAGCCCTCATATATGTCATGGCTAACTTTGGTTAAGGCTGTTGTGGTGCTGTAATGTTTCCTGTAGCCAGACTGGTTCTTTGCTAAAAGCTGCGGGTCGGAATGGTTAACGTGTTCGATAATTTGGTCTAAAAGAATCTTTTCGAGAACTTTGGAGACCGTTGGAAGCACTGAAATAGGTCGAAAATCTTTTGGTTGGCAAGGATTCGATGTTTTCGGAACAGGGGAAACTACTCCTCTTTTCCAGCCTCCCGGGAAAACTTTGGTGTCGACTATTGCGTTGAATAAGTTCACTAATACTGGTAGAATAAACGGACACAGGAGTTTTACAAATGAAATTGGAATGCCATCTGCTCCGGATGCGTTGGTCTGGATCTGCGCTATTTTTTTTGAAACTTCTGCAACATTGGTGTGTTGGAAATTAAATCGATCTCCATGTGGTGGATGCAGGTTACTTCGGTGTGTGGCTATAGTGCCTGCTGGTCCGGTGTTCTGAAGTTGCCGATGTCCTTCACAGAAGAATCGATTAAGTTGTTCTGGATCCACCAGATCGGGAGGAACTTCTTTTTGGCTTTTGTGAACCCCTTCGCGTCGTAGATTTGTCCATAGATTTTTAACTGGTAGGTCAACTGAGAAGTAACGTTCGCCGTACCGTTTTTTCGCTGTCGAAATCAGAGATGTAGCTTTGTCACGTTTCCGAATGTAATCACACCACTGTGCCTCTTTTCCGGTTGGGATTACGCGAATAGAGTGTATGTGCTAGATTTCGTATGTAGATTTCTTGTTCGATTTCTGTTGATATCCAGGGCGTTTGTCTGTCTTTCACCGTGATTACCTTTTCAGGTGCGTGCCGATCCATGAGGTTCTGGAGTTCAGCTGTGAGGAGTTCTGCTTTGGAGTTCGTGTCTCTGGTGGTTAGCATATTGTCGAGGCTGCGTGTTTGGAAGTCGGCTTGAAGTCGAAGAGTGCCTATTGAACGAAAATCTCTAACTGTTATTCGATGGGTTTCCGGTTTCCTTATTCGAATATTTGATATGAGAAAGATAGTTTCATGATCAGAGATGATATTATTCGTTGCTTTTCCTGTGATGATTGACTGCGGTGAGTTAGTTATCAGTAGGTCAATGGTAGTGGCACTGTTATCTGTGATCCTTATTGGAGCCGTGGGAAATACGGAAAGATTGAAAGCGTCGTGAATGCGCAGTAGTGCTGCATGGTTTCCAACAGGGTTTGGGGCAGATACGTTTATGTTGTAGTTTCCAAGTATAAAAAAACGGTCGAACCCGAACTGTTGTATGTCGAAGGGAAGCTTTTCGTATTCCTGTGCGAAACTCTGATTGCCAACGTGGGGGTTGAAGAGATTGTGACAATACCGATGTTGAGATTGTTGATTCTGGTCTGGATGACGAGGAATTCAAATCTTTGTCCAATTGGGACGTCAGGATTAAAGGTTGATTTGAGAACAGGTACAGCTTTTATGCCCTTCATGACGTAGATGCCTATGCCGCCACAAGCTTTGCTACTGCGTCCTCTAGCTCAAGGTGCTTAGAGTTCTAAGGTGATTCGTCTTTGGCAGTAACTAGATGAGGAGTGAGGTAAGCGTGCAGCATACTGCGGGGAAGAAAAATGACAGCAAACAACTTTGTTTACCGCCTGAAATCTAAGCAAACATATGGAGAGAACTAGTATACAATGTTGTTAGCTGTCGTTTCTAAAACCAACATGGCTGATCGGCGTTTTTGAGGATCGGATCACCTGAGAATAAAAACTCCTTGCTCTAGCTGACGGCAGACAGTGTTTTATGAAGTTATATGATGGTATACGGATTGGGCCGACAGGGCTGGATGGTTTTAGTTTTGCTTCCGTTATACTAAAAAAGTGGTATTGGTTTTTGTTCAGGACCAGTTTCATGCCGTCAATGTGGCGTTCAAGTCCTCGTATGTTGAGATGTCCGAGTCGTAAGTTTGTATGATTGTTGTTTGGCATATTTGTTGTAGTGGATCGTTAGCGAGTGGTGGGGTTGATGCAGGGGGGTTATTGCTGGAGGGAACTTTCGTTTGATTCTGCGTCGAAGAAAATTGAGGAGTCATCCGGACTGGAATGTTGGCTGAGTAGTTCGTACAGGTGTTTGGGATATTCAATACGAGTGTAATTATTTTGTCCTGGCAGCCGGACGGCGACGGTGTCGTTTTTTATGAATACGGATTGGACAAGATTTTTCTACTTCATCCTCAGGACAAGATTACGAATCCTAAAACTTCCAATTGAGGGGATTTCGTTTACTGTAAAGCGGTATTCCAACGGTAGGTCTGATGTCAGATTGCTCAATTTCGCTTCTTTATGCTTCTCAAAGTATCTACGCAGAACTGTCGCTTTTACTTCAACGTTGTCGAAGGCAACCAGGATGGTTGGTGTAATCGATCTGTCTGTCCATTTGGATGGTTTAACTGGTAGACGGAAACAGGTACTTACTCGAGACATGACGTCTGGAACGTTGAGAAAACTGAGGAAACTGTGAACGATCGACTGAATGTTTTCACCGATTTGGTACGGCACTTTATTGATTGCGATACGACAGCAATTGACACTTTGCGAATAGATTTTCGCTAGCTTCAAGCCAGATTCTATTGCTTCCAGTTTATCGTTAACTCTCTCGACATGATCGGCAGTGGCTTTGCTATCTTTCATATGGCTGACTACGTGAAACTTATTTTGCAACCTGTCGAACTGCTTCTTAATGCTACTTTCGTTGTTGTATACCTCGATTTCCAGTTTTTTGATTAGTGTAGAAAGCTCTCCTATTCGTTTCTGTATCTCCTACAGTTTGTCTTCGTAGGGATTGCATGCTATAGGGATCAGATTGCCAATAACCGCACATTGTTCGAGGTGGTACGTATAGTTCACAATGTCCGCAAGTAGCGTCGGGCTGATTCGGACACAGCGCGTGCGGAACCACTTCAAGCAAGAGTCACAGCAGATCCAGGTGATTCCACCTTTGGCATCCTTAGCTTGTTTTCCAGCCTTCTTTTTCTTTTTTCCTGGGGGCTCTTCTTGACCGCAGGCAACGCAGATGTCTTCTGTCATTATATGAATGATATTATCACTCCGCTTCGCTAACGAATCCAATAAGATTTTATTATTGCGTTTACATGTCTCAACAGTGTAGACAGCAAAAAAACTTGACAATGCGAGTTCTATTTGGCACCACTGATTAACGAACTGACGCCGCGGAAAAATTGACCCGGTGTATCGAAAACTCGTAACTAAATCGCGGTCGTGGACACTGGGATCTGTATTCCATCGGTGGCGCACCGAGGACACAACTTCTGAGCTAACACCAGCCTTTAGGTTCGAGAGTCGGCGCAAAAACCCGGTAAAAACACTAAAAACTGCGGAGTGAAAAAAAGACGATGTGCCGAAGGCAGTATTGTCAATTGTCAATGACGCAACTCAAGTGGAATTGCCTTCTGAGACTGTAACTGTAACAAGTTGATAACTAGTTGAATGTCCAACACGAAATCCAAACTGTCCAGGAAGAAAAGTAGAATTGTCATGAGTGTATGAAATCATTCTAGTTAGGATTTTTTTCAACTTACTTACTAGTAGAAGAGAGTAAACTAATTGACGGATACCTCAAAGCTTTTGCTGGGTTTTTATCTATCTTCAGATTAGGAATTACCTTGATATTTTCCTATTTTTCAGAAGAGTACGCTAATTGACCATGTATCACAAAGTTACTTCGGAAAGATTTTTAATAAAAATGTTAAAAGTTCTATCATAACCTGAAGCTTTCATATTTTTTACCCTTTTGTGATGGATTTGATCTCATCATAGTTTGTTTCAACAATTTCTTTCAGAGTCAATTTTAGATTTGAGATATTTTCATATTTTTGTATAACTTCGCTTTCAATAGGACTTATAACGATGAGACAAAAATTATGGACGCTCTCATAGCAAGTTTTCGAGGTTTCTCCCCGATTGTAAGAAGTATGTACTCACCTTCTTATAAAACTGGAATTAGTTTTTGAGGTTTCTTAGCAATCTTAGAAAGTTTCCAGAAAGATTTAGAATTTGGCTTAATTTCTTCAACCTCTTTGGCGAAGTTTTCACTTCTTAAAAGTTCTGATCGAAATTGCAGAAATATTTCTGAAGCAGACGTTTCACGCAGAGCTCAAAACTGTAATTTATTTTTAAATTAGATTTGGTTCAATTAATATAAAATTAACCTCTCCCACATTCAATAATTTTCTTCCTTTCCTATGTTCGATCCGAACAATAAATTTCCCAAGTATCTTTCACATAAATATACCGCATCAAATGTTTAAAGTTTATCGGTTGTTTACTACTCACGAATCGTTATTTGAATCCAATTAATCCGAATTTATAAAATTAGTTTTAATTAAATTCTTTCTTACAGCATGTGTACGGCACCTCCTTGTTTTAATTTCATTTAGTTTCCGCCAGAGGCCATCGATATGCCCAGTGGTGTTAACGTATTTTTTTCCAGATATATTGATTTCACAGTGGAATCACAAGAGCGTTTATATTGACATCTTCGTACATTCTTCAAGTTATCAGAATCCGACACTAACTTAGCGACAGAACTAAGCTAGCGTCGAATAGCTAAAAACAGACACTACTTGTGTTCCTGAGCCAAACCTTTGTCAAGCGTGATGTCCCGCAAGAAACCGTTTTTTAGCTAGCGTGAACCCGGCGCTAGCTTAGTCCTGTCTTTAAGTTAGTGTTGGATATTGATAGGACGTTAAATTGCAAATTCCAGAACTAATTTAGTTATAGGCAAAGGCAGTGTCCGTTTTTTGAGGCTATCCGGCGCTAGCTTAGTTCTGCCGCTAAGTTGGTCCGGTGGTGTCTGTTACTAAGTTAGTGTCATTTTCGAGTGAGACGAAGTAGAAACGAAACTTCCATAACCAATTTTGATATTTTCAGTTTGAAGTAAAAATAAATAATACCAAAGCATTGTTTTATGCATTGATCAAGGTAATTTTGTAAGCTATAAGTACTCATAAAGTCGACTTAATCACTCCATAATTCATTGCGTTGCTCAATTTCTAGCAGTATCTAAGATGGAACAACTCCATACTGCAATAGATAGGATGCCGTGGCTGTCAGAGTTCCATTTAATTAATGCTCGCACGTTAATTCGCTAGTTCACATTGAACTTATTGCACATCTGACACCCAATCAGTACAATATTCAACTCTAAGTGGTCGTTTAATACACCAATTCGACTCAACACTACGTTCCTAATGAGTCCCTGAGCGGTGGTCATTGATCATCGGTCACAGCAGGCCGATAAGCGTTGATAACCATGGAATATCATGTTCCATCCACCGCATCGGCACCGGCACCGGTTCGGATCGAGAACTTTAATGCTTCACGTGAAATAACACGGTCGGTTGCGGTTGTAGAGGTGGTCTAGGTTACCTTGTACCACCAGCGAGCGCGATTGATCAATATGATCGTCGTCAGTCGTCGTCGTCGTTGACGGGCGAACCCGAGAAAGCGCAGCTCTCACACGCTTCATCGGAACACACACGAATTGATTTGACGCTTGAAGAAATGTTTTCTTCTACATCCACCGGTGTCTTCTTCTTATTTAAACTGCAATCACTGTTGCGAGATGAGTTGAGAGCCCAATTAGGCTCCACCCCTGGCAATCGTGTTTGGTTGGGCTCACAGTCTCGGAGCCTCTCGAAAAAATATCTGAACGAAGAAGGGAGAGGGTACTCAGCCGGGTGGGTGATAACAAGTGAGCTCCGCTGCTTGTTGCTCTGGGTGAATGACGGAGAAGTGTAAATTGCTGTGTTCATTCCGGTAAGGGGAGAAAGAGCTGAGCGAATCGCTTGCGGTGTTGAGTGATTCGTGCGATGCACATGGATGAGAAAATATATGAATCGTTTCGGTGGAATTTGAACGAATCATAAGTGTCTATAACGCTGTCAATTTATTTTTTAATCACTAATGTTACAATCAATATTTTGCTGAAAAACACGAAGAAGCACGAAGCATTTCTATTTTGTAAACTTCAATTTTCTTTTCGTTTTACTTCTCTTAATTTCATACAAACTAAGTAATCTGTTGATTGCTACCACAACTGCAATATGTTGATAGCTTTGAGTCAACTTGCAAAAGGTATAGATTTCATTTTACTTCATATGACCTTCGGCTAGTCACGTGAATGGCTCCCCAAATGAGCTACCGCCGAATCGCAAAGAAAATTTCGCCAGGGGTTCTGAAGGTGTTGTATACGGCGCGAGTGCTTGAAGTTTAATATGCCATGCAGTTATTCGTAAGATTCTTTTCATAATTGCAGTTGAGCTGCATCAGTGTAACACACACTTGCTAAAATCTGAGTATGGGTGCGCGACACTAGGCATAAATACGTTAGGTATAATATATTAGACGTTATAGACTTCAGGGTATAAGGGACGACTTACATAATTCGCATAAACATAAAAGTACTCGCAAGGTTTACTTTATTGTAGAGCTTTGCATATTACGCTTTTTTCGGATTAGAACAAAAACTACACTTTGCTATACCATACCTTCGTATAATTTTAGCAAAAGTTTGCTAAATGAAAAATACCATCCGGGATATTTAACCCTTGCATGTGTAGAATTTTTTCTATTTCTTTGTGGATGGGCTGGATGCTTTATTCATTTAAGTGAACAGTTTTGGTTCAAATAGCTCACAAGCCCACGAGATGAACTACCAATGTTTTACCAAATTTTGTAAATTTTACCAAATTTTGCAAATTTTACGAAATTTTGTACAATTTACGAAATTTTGCGCAATTTTGCAAAATTTTGTACAATTTGCGAAATTTTGATCAATGTACCAGATTTGGTAGAGGAGGCCGGGGCTATTCGGACCTACCTTATCAAATCAGCATTTGATGTTAAAGAATTTATCGGTCAAAGGGCCCAACTGTTAGATTGAAACGTCAGCAACATTTTGGAGCCATAAAAAATTCGCTTGCACCGTTCCATGGTAGCACTAGGCTACGATTTGCAAAACCCTACGGTTTTCCATCCTTTTACAATGTCAGTGTTATTCAGACCGTCAATTTTTTTTCAAAGGAATTATGTCCAGAGAAACTCCTTAGGAAATAAAAAAAAATGTGTTAAAATATTAATCTGGGTAGTCACATTTGTCGACATTTCTTTGTTGTAGTGAGTGCAGTCGTGTGCGCTACCGCAAGCCGTTGAACGGTGGTTGATGGAATAGGGGGTCTGAATAGTACCGTATACTCATGTCACACAAAAGTGGTTAGCGTCTTGAAAATATCTGTGTTTTCACCCCAACAAAAACACTCCAGATACCTATTAACTATTCAAAAAACTTACCTATTATTTTATCACCTTTATTTGTTACCTTAATTACGGGTTTACCACTATAATTATTTTTGTTTTGAGGATGGCAAATAAATTAAACACGTTGTATTTCCTTTCTAAAAAAAACTGCTGAATAAGATTCAGCTGTCAAAAGTAATGTTTCAGAATGGTACTTCCACGAATATGTACGACCGTCAGAAAGTCAAACTTTTTGAGATTTACAAAATGTTGTCAAATTTGCGGAATTTTGCAAACTTTACGAAATGTTGTAAATCGTAAACGATTTCAAAATTTTGCAAAATTTATATTTTGTTTCTACATTTCGTAAATTTTTCAAAATTTTGTGCAATTTATGAAAAAGTGTACGCAGTCGGTCGAGCTTTCAGGAAAACATAAGTTTTCGCAAATCGGTTGACAGATTTCGACGTTATAGCTCATAGTCCATTTTTAGGTAATTTGGCCCAGCTATTATTTTTTATTGTATATTTCCTACAAACTTTTTTACATCAAAGAGAACTTTCATTTCACATTTCGAAATTTAGTGAAAATCAATTAGGAATAGCTTAGGCCAAAATAGGAATTCATTTCTATTGAAAAAAATCGATAAGAAATTTGGGGTTCGAGTTGGAATAGGGTTGGGGTAATTCGTACAAGGAAAAACTTTTACGCAGAACCGGTTACCGTGCAGAGCCCATCCACCGATAGGCCTCCATTTACCGATCAATTTGACGGCGAAATTGTTTTGACTCGAATATTGCACGGAATTTAGAAATTATTAATAAAGTGAAATATGTAAATAGTACGTAGAACATCAATATAATATACACTTTCATTATTCATCTTTTCATATTTTTCCAAATAATTATATTTGAATGCTGTATTAAATCCGTTGCCATTTACCGCTTTTTTCTCTTAACTCAAAGTCAACTTTTAATAAAACTGTGCAAGGACAATATTTCTAAGTGAATTATATACAAACCGAATGAACAAAGTCTGCAACACATGTTTGGACCTAATTTGTCGTTAATAAAAAATTATAAACCTAGAATTTTCGGCAAATGGATATCAATTACTTGTAGTGATCGGTGAATGGCACTCTAGAATTGTTGGGCTTTTCGGCTATTTTGCACTGTCTTCCAATTCATTTACAAAGTTGCGTATTTTTCTTGATAGTTGATTAAATATTCTAGTTGCAAACGAAGATCGAATTGAAATGCCTTTTAACATTGTTTTTTAAAGAGCGTTGGAAGTAGAAATCGCTGTTAATTGATCGGTAGATGGGTCTTGTACGGTATAAACAATACCGTTAAAGATAGAAAGAGAGATAGGAAAAGCCTTAGAAAAAAATGTGCGCCATCGATCAGGCTTCCAGGACACGTTCCAGTTCTATTGCTCATAAACCCTCACTAGGTCCAAATTGGCCCAGTTCCCTCTACAATTTACGGGGTTTTAAATTTTGCAAATAATTGTAAAAATTACAAAATTTCGCACTATTTACGAAATTTTGTACAATTCACGATATCTTGTAAAATTCACGAAATTTTGAAACGAACGAACAATTTACGAAGAAATTTATGAAATGTTGTAAATTTTACAAAATGTTGTAGGGGAGAGAGGGTAACAGTGGATCAGCAGGAACTATGAAACATTCGCAATAAAATCACAATGCATGATCGCAATCGTCTAATTCCCTCATATTTCACAATTTCTAATTCTTTACACGTGTTGCTATATTTTGGAAGAGATCTGCAAACTCTATCTCTTTTAATGGATATTTGTTTGTTTTGTGATAGCCAGAGTAAATTTGCAATGATAAACATTATTCCATCTTTATGAATTACCATTCATTGAATAAATGTTTAGTCTATTGCTATTTATAGCAAATTTTATGCTCAACATGTGCCGCGAACAAAGTTTTTTGGTAACTACTCATGGTTCTGTGTGATTTCACAATTTTCATGAATAGACCCATTGGGTAACTGTGAAACGATGGCGTATGGGGAACAGTGATTTTTGTTTGTTTTTGTGGTCTGTCTCAAAATGTCAATGGGTTCCGATTTTCCACACTAAATACTACTCATATAGTGCAAAATTAGTAAATTTGGCCAAATTTTGTAGAAATTGTCTCTTATTTCAGGATTGCAGCTAATATGCATATATGGTGGTTCGATGTTACGCGATGATATAGTGGATTCTTTCGTAAACAAACGATTTTCGCCTCAATATAACTTTAATTCAAAGCGTTAGGATCATTCTTCGTCAAAACAAAAGAATAAAATTTATAAGTAGAATATTTCACTATAGATGACATCGTGTTTCATAGTTCCTACCCATGGGGCACACTGATACATTTTACCACCAACTGTTTATTATCCAAAAAATGTTATTTCCCGTGAATTTTACCAGCTGGAAAAAATATATGTATTAGTTAACAACATAGTGGCACTATGTATCACTTTTGATTACACAAATAACATGTATTATCATCAAAATTAAGTTGTAGAAAAAATGTGTTTCATTGTTACCCTCTCTCCCCTACTATTACCAAACTACCAAACTTTGCAAAATCTACAAAATTTTGCAAATTTTACGAAATTTTGTGAATTTTGCGAAATTTTTTGAAATTTACGGAATTTGGTAAAATTTACAAAATTTCGTAATTCGTACAGTCTCGTTAATTTGTAAAATTCACGAAATATTATAAAATTCCCAAATTTGGGCAATTCACGAAATTTTGTAAAATTTAAACAAATTTTGAATGTGGACAATTTACAAAATTTCGTGAATTTTACAAAACGTCGTAAATTGCTCAAAATTTTGTAAATTATACAAAATCGGTCCAATTATCGCAAATTGTTCAAAGTTTCATAAAATGTGTAAAATCTCTTAAATTGTAAATTTTTCTAAATTCGTCAACGGTACAAAGTTTTGTCAACAGTACAAACTCGTGATTTTGTGAAAAATTCACAAAATTTTGAAAAATTCACAAAATTTTGAAAAATTCACAAAAATCTGTAAAATTTTGGGAATTTTTTTAAATTCGCGAAATTTTGCAAAATTTACGAAATTTTGTAAAATTTACAAAATATTGCAAAATTTAACATTTTCGAAAAAAATTTAAAATTTTGAAACAAATGGAGAATTAACGAAATTACAATATACGAAATTTTGCACAATTTACGGAATTTCGAATTTCGTAAATATTGTCACAATTACGAAATTTTGTGGAATATTCGCGAAATTTTGGAACGAACGAACCATTTGCAAATAAATTTACAAAACTTTGTGAAATTTTGCAAAATTTACAAAGTTATATACAATTTACGATATATTGTAAAAATTGCTAAATTATAATTTACGGAATTTTGAGAGATTTACGAAATCTACAAAATTATGTTAATCGTGAACTGTACAGTCTCGTAAATTTTACAATATTTCGCTAATTTTTTCAAGATTTCGTAATTTTGGACAAATTTTGTGAAATTTACACAATGTAAAGTTTAAAATTTGTTGTAAATTTTATAAATTTAAGAATTTTTTTTTAAATTCACGAAATATTGTAAAATTTACGAAGTTTTGTTCACATTACGAAATGCTGTAAAATTCACAAAACTATTAAACGATGGACAATTTACGAAATTTTTAAAAAATTTGCGAAATTTTGTAGTTTACGAAATTTTGCGCAGTACACAAAATTTGGCACGATTCGCAATTTTTTGTTAAGTTTACGAAATTTTGACGAATTTACGATATTGGACAATTTACGAAATTTTGGAATGTTTACGATTTTTTAGAAAATTTACGCAATTTTTTGCAATTTAACCAAATTTATGCAATTTACAATTTGTGAAATGATGAATTATTTTGGAATTTTGAACAACTTGCGAAGATTTGAACAATTTACGATACTGTGAACAATTTACGAAATTTTGAACAATTTATGCAAAATTTACGAAATTTTAAAAATTACAAATTTTTCAAAATCTGCGAAATTTTGGAAAAATTACGAAATTTTGTAAAATTCACGAAATTTTGTAAAATTTACAAGATCTTGAACAATGCGCGAAAATGTATATAGCTGTAAAATTAGCGAAATTTTGTAATACCATGAAATTTTTGAATATGTGAGTGGTGTACAATATATTCAACAGAAAAAAGAAGCCCATCGTTTAGTAGGTCATTTTTTCTGTTGAGTTACGTGTTAGTAGGTTGAAATATCGCGAGAAAAGTGCGATTTTGCATAGATTTATCGTCAAAACTTCGTCATCGAAGTATGTGAAGCAAGTCGCGTTTCGTTCCACTTAGCGCCTACAGCGCCATCTGGACCTGAGTAGCAGATGCAATAATTTCACGGATAAAGGAAAATTTTTCACAAAGATCTCATGAATTTGTTTATTCAGAACTGGTAAGATCGTTTCATGGCATTTTTCGATGCTTATATACTTTTTTAAATATTGTCCTTTTTGCCTTTCTCATATAAAGAAAGGCTATGCAATCACTCCAAAAACCGATTTTCCAACAGAGGCCCGGAGGGCCGAGTGTCATATCCCATTCGATTCAGTTCGTCGAGATAGCAAAAAGCCCTGTGTGTGTAAGTATGTGTGTATGTGTGTGTGAAATAATGTCACTCAATTTTCTCAGAGATGGTTGAACCGATTTACACAAACTTAGTTTCAATGAACGGTATAACGCTCCCATAAGACGCTATTGAATTTTTAGTTGATCGGACTTTCGGTTCCAGAGTTACGGATTGAAGAGTGCGGTCACACAGCAAATTCCCATATAAACTGGTAACCCTATGATGTCCGAATGATGTAATACAAATTCAAATACGTTCAACATTACTTGGATTTGCGGGTCTAGATCACTAATGACCAATCAAAGTAGTTTTGACCACATTGGTCACCTATAACGGATCTTGATGGCTCCGGGGAACTCGAACCACACCTATTTCCAGCAAACTCTTAACCGATTTTCACAAACTTGATTTCAAATGAAAGATATAATACCTCCAATGACTGGCATTGAATTTTATTCAGTTTTGACTTTTGGTTCCCCAGTTACAGGTTGGTTATTGCAGTCACATAGTAATTTTTCATATGAACTGGTACAATCGTACCTCATAGGTTATCTATTGAAATGAACATCAAATTACTTCGATTCGCAGGCCTAGATCACTGATGGTGAATCAAAGATTATTGGAATATATTGTCCACTATCGATAATTCTGGAAGTCCCGGGTTCCGGGCATATTTCAGATGCGACTTCGGTGATGACTGAACCAATTTTTATTAAACTAGTCTCCAATGGAATGTATAATATGAAGTTCGGTGTTGAACCCTTCATCTACTCCTCCACTTTCTACTTCTCACCCCCCCCCCCCTTCTCTCACCCCCCCTCTCAGACCAACCTCCCTCCTGCATTCCCTTTAGCCACCCCGTATATTAAAATAAGTTATGTGGTTCCCGACGCATCCTCCACCTCCCACTAATTATATCCGTTTCCTTCTCCACCATAAAGAGAACATTGAACTCATGCTGATTAAGCTATATAAATATTAGATCTTTGTTTGTATGTCAGTGTCGACATGTTGCTTATCAGGTTCGTAAGAGTCGTGCACTTATATATGCTTATCAAGCAAGATAAGAATGAAATAGACATTTCCACAATGTTATATTGAACGTAACCAGGCATTGAAGCATAGTTTGGATAAATGAGAAAGGCACAATTGCACCGCTAGGTGGATTAAAACAGGTTTTGTAAATACGTGCCAGAATCAAAAATATTATTGTTCATTCTGGAAGTGTGCACATATTGTAAATATCCAATTGATACGTGGATGTATTCGCGCGGGGCTTATTGTATATGAAAGCGGTCTCAGAATGCACGTGTAGGTATTCTCGAAATGGGTCGTTGGATGTACAGTAGAGCTATCACCTTTCATTTCCAGTGCTAAATATGTGTACATCTATCGATGAAAACAAATATATCATTACATAGATGCAGACAAGTTTATTCTATAATAGCACTCCCGGTCAGTGGGAGATGGATTGTATACACACACCATGAAATTTTTGAACATGTGTGACGTTATTTTGTAAAACGTTATTTAACGTTATTTTGTAAAATAAACGAATTATTGTGAAAATTGCGAAATATTGTGAAATTTACGAACATTTATACAATTCATAATATATTATAAACTTTTCAAAATATTGATAATTTTACAAAATTTTGAAAAATTTGCGAAGTTTTTGAAAAATATAACGAAGTAGAAAATCGAAAGCAAAATATTTTGGTTATTTGCCAGGAATTTGTTCTAGTTACTCCTCTGTGCATCGCTCAGCTTCAATTTCGAAAGCAACTCGACAATTCGATTTCATTTTCAAAAACCTATTTTAATCCACCTAGCGGTGCAATTGTGCCTTTCTCAATCATAAATCACGAGAATGTGTGCGTTGTTTATATTCATTAAAAGCTTTTAAATGCATATATTACATTTTATTATTATACATCACATGACAACTATATACAGGAAAATAAATGATTATTCGAGTTCTAAAATTTTGAAAAAGAAAAAAACAGCCACGGTAATATTGAACTGAAAAAAGATGCGAAATCGGCAAAGTCCCAAAAAGTCGATTTTCATAAAAAAATTTTTTTCGAGATAACATAAACGTTTCATGCATTTTAAAGATGTTTGGCATCAAAAATACGAATTCGATTTCTGAAATTTCATGGAGACATCCTTTGAAAAAAAAAAAATTGAGTTCCGGCTTGTATGGGAATTTCATATGTGACCGGACGGTTTAGTCTATATTTCCGGACCCATATAAGCGATTCGTACGAAATTTTATAAACATCTGTGGGGATATTATAGCTATCATTTGGGACTAAGTTTGTGAAAATCGGCCCAACCATTTCCGGGAAACTGATGTGAGTTCGTAAATTTTGAAAGATGGCCGCTTTTCCCGGGCACTTCCGGAACCGTCTATGGTGGTCAATGTAGTCAACGAAAGTTTGGTTGGCCGTCGGTGACCTAGAACAGAAAATTGAAGTTGTTTGAGAGACATTTTAGCGAAATTTTTACCTTTTTTGCTTTCATCGGAGTATCGGTTTGAATCACAATTTGCTATGTGATCGCACGCCACAACCTGTAACTCCGGAACCGGAAGTCGGATCGGGATGAAATTAAATAGCCATTTACGGGGACGCAATACCTTTCATACTTCCGCCGGGGCTTCCGGAACCGATGATGGTGGCCAATGTGGCCAAATAGACTTTGAGTAGATGTTAGTGACCTAATACTACAAATCGAAGTAGTTGTGGTCATATTTTGGAAAAATTTTCACCTTTATACATTCATTGCAGAATTTATTAAAATCGACATTTTCTGCGTGTTCGTACTCATCACCCTGTAATTCCGGAACCGGAAGTCTCGGATCCATTAGAAATTCAATAACAGCCTATAGGAACGTTGCACCTTTCATTTGAGACTAAGTTTGTCAAAATCGGTTCAGCCATATCTGAGAAAAATGAGTGACATTTTTGGTCACATACACACACAGACGCACATACATACACACATACAAACACACGCACAGACATTTGCCGAACTCGACGAACTGAATCGAATGGTATATGTCACTCGGCCCTTCGGGCTTCCGTTAAAAAGTCAGTTTTCAGAGCAATTGCAATACCTTTCTATTGAGAAAGGCAAAACGGCCGGGATTTTAAGGGTTGTATGAAGGCGTTAAATAATTCGCTGGTTCGCCCGCTACTCGAAAATGCTTCTTTGATTTGGAGTTCTCATCAGCTTACATGGAACTTACGGATTGAACGGGAGCAGCAAATGCCTCTAGATCCTACCGTATCCTGCTCGATGTCGCCTGATCGGTCTGGACACGCTGGAACAACGCAAAAAGCTTCAGCAAGCAGTATTCGTAGCAAAGCTACTCAACGCTGAAATTGACTCCCCGAAATTCCTGTCCCCTCTCGCAACGTTCTACTGGCTTACTGCAACCTAGATTCCACCGTACGATGTTTGGATTCACCGAACCAATGACAGCAAGTATGCAAACTTCCCCACGGCCGATGATTTATTTCGAGTTTGGTGAACCGCCGCACAAATTCACACAGAAAGTATTACGGTCCACAATTTTATGACTTGACTCTTGCTATTCATTAAGACTATTTTTGCCAGATGAATTATTTTAAAAACAAATAATAAACGAATAGCAAACTCAACTGCGTATATGAAGGGTAATCAGAAACGCTATGATCCCGCACGACGTTTAGAAATCATAGCTACCTAATCGATATGAGAGTTGGTAAGCGTAATAGTTGAATGAGCAGAAAATTCCGTTAATCTCGTAATAGTGCACATTATTGGCAAACAATTGAATTACCTCGAACCCACATGATGCAACACGTTGCCAGCGCGTCACGATCAACCCATAAATTCCGCCCCGGTCAATGTGCTCACCTCCCGGAAAGCTGTGAATTATTAACAATCCAATCTGCCGGCTGGCTAATAATTTTGCACACCCTTTCGAACAATCAAGTTCTTTATTCCGGCGAGAGCCTCGTGAAATCGCAACCGAAGTGTGAGGTGCGGGGGCGCGAAAGGCTAATCCCGAGAGACCACTCACTGCCCGCGTTGGTTCGTGCGGCTTTGAGCGGCATGAATTATTATATTACCACGGGCGTATCGTTCCGATGGATGGGGAGGCCTGAGAACTGCTGACCAGGGCCAAGCTGTGGGCGTGAAGGAAGGAAAATATTGAACAACCGAAATGTATTATATCTTTTATCGCACTGGGCAGCCGCCAGTGAACATAACCATTTTGTCTCAACGCGCCCTCCCAAAGTATGCGCCCATTCACACGTTTCTTTCGATTTACGACCAGTTTTGGGATGTTATTAACATTCCTTCAACGGTGGTGGTAGAGCAAAACTCGTGTCAAAATGTAAATGAATAGAACACAAGTAGACCCCCAGCACACATGGGTTGGACTGTTGAAAATGTGCTTTGGCTCGACGCGCTGTGATAACCTATAATCAGACGAAGTTTCCACGTTGCAGCGGGATTCTTGTCCGGACGTGCGGGTTTCGAAACTGTATAGAAGGCACACCTCAGTCCCCTTTTTTCACCTCTTATTGGCTGTTACTTTTTTTTCAATAATTGGAGGAAGATTTCTACCAAAATGGAGAATACCGGAGGGTCTACTGTTGTGGTGCGGACTTTAGTGACCCTGAAAGATTCGCCTGTAGAGACGTGAACGTATTCGGATTTGCTCCACATGCCAGTCCGAGCAATTTACGAAACGGAAAAGCTTTGGGTAGCACGTAATTTGTTGGTTCTCGATTGTTATTGCCGTCAGACCTCACACGTTGAAAACTGTAATATATTATGATGTGCGGTAAAAGAATATGAAAAATCATCACTCATGCAGGTTTACCATTCTGAGACAAAATAATGAACGAAGGATCAAATGAAAATGTTTTATTCCTAATTGTTTCGTTTTACAACATGTTCATTAATTAAATTACACCGAACCAGAATCCTTAACTGCATAATACTGAGAGGTTGAGCAATGATGCTAAACTTGTGAGATTTCGCCGCCATCCAACCTAAATTAAATTCTAATCCACTCAACTGGAGTCATTTGATCCGAACTCTACTACCCTTTCCCCGCGCGCACGTCAAAATGTGCCACTTTGTGGTGTGGAAAATCATTCTTTTTCGCGCTCCATCGGTAGCGGTATGAGCCGTGACGCGACGCTTTGAATGATTAACCCTGGCTGTATTCCGACAGACGAGGAACCTGCCACGGAATAAATCCACTTATGATTGTACTTGACGAAACATCAAAAGAATTTCGAATTTTTCAACTTCCACACTATGTGCACGGTGGCTGCTGGCTAGCCTTCAATCTATTCTACGGCGCGCCGGTTCGGTAGCACGCCGACCGGCGGTAACGGCTGGTTCAGCATGTTGATGAGAGTTTTCCTCCCCCAGCCAGTGACGGACGCTCGGTTGGAAATATCCTTGAACAAGTGATTTCGCTCTAGTTGTGCGGGGAGGAGGAGTTCAACGACAATGGCAGGCACTCTGTGATGTACGAGCTCGATGACTCGTGATATGGTTTATTTATATGATTATTGAGACTTTTATACTGTGTCTACAGCTAATAAGCTGTACTACTCGTTTTTTCACGGTGTGTGTGTGTTGATTGCTTTGCTAGTTGGTAAACTAGGTAACTTGAGATCTTCGTGCGGTACATGACAACGACCATCAAGCTACCATACCGAGCGGGTTCAGCTGTTTGTTTGATGAAGTGGTGGTGTGGTGAGGGGTTGGAGCGGCACGTGATATTATTCATTATAAGGTTGCACAGCATCATCTACGAGAGTTTTGTGTTGAGAGGTTGGGATAGGTAGGATGGTTAATTGAATTATTACTCACTTTTAAACTATTTTCATGAACATTACACGACATCCTTGGTTTTACAGATACGGAACCAAAGTAGGACGATTGTATCTGCTGAACATAACCTTCGACATTTGGCCTATGGCCTCCTCGTGCTCTCTTTCATTCCAACGAATGCTATGCATGGTGATGTTTTAAAATGTCACCTATTTTAATCCAACAAGTACTGTAATTGTGCTTTTCGGATTTCCACAAACTTTGAATCCCAGACAGGTTCATAGTAGACATTGCACCTATACACAATTGATGAGCTACCAGTCGACGGTGAAACAATTGAAGCAAAAAATATCAAACTTAATTAGATTAACTAGCCTTAGTTCAATCTTGTTTTGATTCTCGAAGGTTGGTGTGTGAGAGGTAAATAACCCACAACCGAACCAGCCCAGCTTATTTTAGGTGGCTGAGGGCGATAGGAATGAGAGGTGGATCTGTGGGAGGTCGGATGAGGAGGGATCTGCAGAGAGTTTGGTGGGGGTGGTGAGGGAGTGGTGATGTTATAAGTGCTGGAGAGGTAACCCCGCTCCCCGCTGCACACTCCTAGCTACCCCCTGTTAAAATTCAGAAAACCTAATTTAGTCAAAACAAATCTTGGACGAGATTAGGCTGACGATTTTCAAAATAATGGTATAACCTTTCCACATTATATAGGCAAAAAACAGATTTTTGGCTGGCTTGATTCTCGACAGCGCGAATCAAGCTCAGACCCAGGACGAATACCCATGAACGGTCTCCCACCCTGTGGTGGGACAAAGAGTGCTCAGAGCTGTACACGGAGAAGTCCACTGCATATAAGGCCTTCCGGGAAGACGGGTTACCCGCTAGCTATCAACAGTACGCATCGTTAGAAAGGCGAATAATGAGTCTAATGAAAGCCAAGAAACGCAGTTATTGGCGTCGGTTCGTCAATGGGTTAACAAGAGAAACAGCGATGAGCACTCTTTGGGGGTATGGTTCGACGTATGCGTAACCGAAACAGTACCAGCGAGACGTGGAATATTCAAACCATTGGATATTCGTTGGATATTCGCTTTCGCCACTCACTTGCTCTCTAGTCATGCAACAATAACGTCCCAGGGTTAGACAGAATCAAATTCAACTTGCTGAAGAATCTGCCTGACACTTCAAAAAGTCGCTTGTTGAACTTATTTAACAAGCTTCTTGAGGGTAACATTGTCCCTCACGACTGGAGGCAAGTGAAGGTCATCGCCATCCAAAAACCAGGAAAATCAGCCTCCGACCACAACTCGTATCGACCGATTGCAATGCTGTTCTGTATTCGGAAGTCGTTCGAGAAAATAATCTTGTTTCGCCTCGACAATTGGGAAGAAGCAAATGGCTTACTGTCATATACACAATCTGGCTTCCGCAAAGGTAAAGGGACGAACGATTGCCTTGCGTCGCTTTCTACAGAAATCCAATTGGACTATGCTAACGAAGAGCAGATGGCGTCAGTTTTCTTGGATATTAAGGGGGCTTTCAACTCAGTTTCTATCAACATTCTGTCAGACAAGCTGCACCTGCATGGTCTTTCACCGATTTTAAATAACTGTTTGCTAAACCTGTTGTCTGAAAAGCACATGCACTTTTCGCATGGCGATTTAATAACATCGCGATTTAGTTACATGGGTCTTCCCCAGGGCTCATGCCTAAGTCCCCTGCTCTACAATTTTTACGTAACGGATATTGACGATTGTCTTGCCAATTCACGCACGCTAAGGCAACTTGCAGACGACGGGGTAGTCTCTGTTACAGGGCCCAAAGCTGCCGATTTCCAAGGACCATTACAAAATACCTTGGACAACTTGTCTGCTTGGGCTCTTCAGCTGGGTATTGAATTCTCCACGGAGAAAACTGAGTTGGTTGTTTTTTCTAGGAAACGAGAGCCGGCGAAACTCCAGCTTCTAGGTGCAACGATCAATCAGGTTTTCAGATTTAAATATCTCGGGGCCTGGTTCGACTCTAAAGGTACCTGGGGATGTCACATTAGGTATCGGAAACAGAGGATCAATTTTCTCCGGACAATAACTGGAACATGGTGGGGTGCCCACCCTGGAGACCTGATCAGGTTATACCAAACAACGATATTGTCGGTGATGGAGTACGGGTGTTTCTGTTTCCGCTCCGCTGCGAACATACACTTCATCAAACTGGAGAGAATCCAGTAATGTTGCTTGCGCATTGCCTTGGGTTGCATGCACTCGACCCATACGATGAGTTTCGAAGTGCTGGCGGGGGAACTCTCATATCGATTTCTCATCCGATGTGACATTCTGAACCTGTTGGTGGTTGAAAACTTCGGGAGGCTCGTCGAGCTTAATTCTCAAACCCGATTTATGTCCTTGTATTTCGACTACGTGGCACAGAGCATCAATCCTTCTTCGTATAATCCCAACCACGTCCGACTCCTAGATACTTATGATTCTACTGTATTCTTCGTCACATCCATGAAGGAAGAGATTCGTGGAATCCCGGACCATATACGCTCGCAAGTGATCCCCAATATATTTTATAATAAATTCCGAGAAGTCGACTGTGACAAAATGTTCTACACTGACGGCTCAAATCTCGATGGGTCCACTGGCTTCGGTATCTTCAGTAATACTATCACCGCTTCATTCAAGCTCAATGACACCGCTTCAGTTTACGTCGCAGAGTTAACTGCAATTCAGTACACCCTTGGGATCACTCTGCCCACAGATCACTACTTCATCATTTCGGACAGCCTCAGCTCTATCGAGGCTCTTCGTGTGATGAAGCCCAAAAAGCAATTCCCGTATTTTCTGCGGAAGATACAGGAGTCCTTGTGTACGTTATCTGAAATATCTTACCAGATTACCTTTGTTTGGGTCCCCTCTCATTGTTCTATCCCGGGCAACAAAAAGGCCGACTCTTTAGAAAAGATGTGTGCATTAGAAGGTGACATATACGAAAGACCAATCTGCTTCAACGAATTTTTTAGTATTTGTCGTCAGAGGACACTCAATAGTTGGCAAACCTCGTGGAGCCCTAGGAAATCAAATTGTTTCTTTTCACTTACGAAGTATCTGTTTTAAAAAGTTTAAAAAAATCACTTTTGCGAAAAAAAAACATTTAGAGCCACCCTAGGATGTCTAATTTTCATTTTAGCGTCCTAATTTAATCAAAATCAAGTTCAGCGTACCAAAATTGCCCTTAGATGATATTTTCAGTCATTTTAAACTACTTTTGAGGTTTTATCCAGCTTTTGTATGGAGTGCATCCACTGTGCGACATCGAGCACGTTGTCTGGGTATGCGCCGGGTATTGTAACGCCAGGTCTCAGTTAAAAGATTCCCTTCGAGCCCAAAGTAGACCACCCAATGTCCCAGCTCGGGATATGCTAGCAAATCACGACCTCCCCTATATGTCCCTTGTTTATATTTTCATAAAAACAACAAATATCCTAATTGAGCCGATCAGCATCAGAGTGCCATTATGTGACCGCCGTCGCCCTTTCCACGCAATTTAAAGCGAGAGCGACCCGATTCTCCGCAGGTCCGATGAATCCCACCCATCAATCCGGATTTTAACGTCTGGGTAGCCCGAGGCTCAAAGTCATGTCACTGATCTCCTGTTTGCCTGAAGGTGGAAAGTTCGGTCTTCATTCCTGTCCCCATATCCGCCTACTCTCTTCTGTCCCTGATATAACTGCTACAACACCGATGAAGGAAATAGACCACATTTGCATTTTGTATTCCTAGTTTTTAGATAGCTGTGTTTTTGTCATAAAAAATTCTTTCCCACCTTGTATATTGAACTTCATTCCTAGTTTTAAGATAGCTGTTAAATTTTTCATTTAAACTTTTTCCCCTTTCAAACTATATTTTTAGTTTTAAGATAGCTGTAAAATTTTTCGTAAAAAAACTTATGTTCCCCCTTTTGTATATCTAACTAGATTCCTAGTTATAAGATAGCTGCAAAAAAATTCTAAAAAACTATTGTATCCCACTGTTGTATATTTGCCATTGCCATTGCCTTTCTAGTTTTAAGATAGCTGTAAAAATCCCCCTTGTTGTAAAAAAAAATATTTCATAATTGCAACCTCCTAGTTTAAAGATATCCAAAATGTAAAAAAATGAATTTGGCACCACCAAGCTAACGCATTTGTGTCTATCAAATAAACGAACTGGATAAAAAAATATATATCTCAAACTTTTTTTTTAAATCGAAATCAAAATTTAAAACTCGATTTTTAAAGTTTTTTCTTGTGCTTGAATCAAGCCCCATCGTAGGAGGCCTATGTGGCCTATGGCTGGTCATTATTGATCTAGACTGGAAAATCCAAGTATTTTTTCACGAATTTTAATAATTTTGTATGTTTTTGATATCATGGTGAAATCAGTTTATATGGGAAATTGCTGTGTGGCTGCACTCTTCAACCCGTAACTTCGGAACCGGAACTCCGATCGACATAAAATTCAATAGTAGCCGATAGGAAGGTTGTACCTTTGATTTTATACCAAGTTAATGCAAACCGATTCTGCCAACTCTGAGAAACAGGGGTGACATTTTTGGCACTTACACACAGACATTGCGAGTCGAATGGTATATAACACTCGGCCCTCCGGGATTAGGTTGGTGATTTTCAAAGTTAACCTTTTTATATGAGAAACGCATATTTTTTGGGAATTCCATGTATAACCGTACTCTTTAACTCATTTCTCCGAAACCAGAACTCCGATCTAAATGAAATTCGACAGCAGTTAATAAGGATACTAAACTTTTCATTCGAAAATAAGCTAGTGAAAATCGAGTTGGCCATTCCAGAGACAATGGTCTGATTTCTCAGGGACTTTGTCACTTCACCTCGAAGCTTCTGGTCCCACCGTAGGTGGCCCTTAAATAGGATTTAATTGAGCATCATTAAGCTAAAATCATAAATCCCAGGATTAGGAAAATAATTTATTATTTTTGCGAAATTTAGATAGCAAGGTGACACCGGTTTATGAGCGAATTTGATATATGACCGCATTTTTCAACCCGTAACTCCAAAACCAGAGCTCTGATTAAGCTGAAATTCACTAGCAGCGTGTGGCGACGTTACACCTGTTATATTAATATAAGAGGGGAGACAGGGCCAAGGGTTTATGCGCTATATTACTAGAACGTGCCAACCTAATAGCAAGTACTTATTTTTTGCTGAAAGTCTGATCAATGGCGTGCATTTTGTTCTAAAGCGACTTTGTCCAATCTTTTACCATATCCTGTATAAACGTTTTTGCGCAAAAATACATCAAAAGTTCTAATTATCCCAACCCTGGTCCAATTCGGACCAGCCATTACTTGTCGATTATCTGCAATGTTTGTCCTAAGATATTCGTATTTGTTTTTTACTTAATTTCGTGTGGTGAAATAAAAAGTTCTTATTGACATCGAAAACTTTATAGTGAAT
The DNA here is from genome assembly GCF_030247195.1 of Topomyia yanbarensis. Taxonomy (NCBI): domain Eukaryota; kingdom Metazoa; phylum Arthropoda; class Insecta; order Diptera; family Culicidae; genus Topomyia; species Topomyia yanbarensis. Next base: position 51,513,301 of record NC_080671.1, on the reverse strand, counting down.
ATACAATTAAGAGCTGACCGAAATCACCTAAAAGGGGTTTTGGGTTATAACATCGAAATCTGTCAACCGAGTTGCGAAAATTTATGTTTTTCTGAAAGCTTGACACACTTTCCTCGCAAACGTATTTTCGCGATATGATAAAAGTCTGAATGAATCCCAACGTATATTCCACGATTCATACACCGATTAAGTGAAAACAGTTGATAGTCTCACACAATGTAAGATACTAAATAAAAAATATTATCCAGCAGATTCATAAATAGGCTAACGCACTTGATCTAATTAATTGTTGTTGCCAGTAAAACTCTTTTATTTTCTTTACGAAATTTTCAAAATAGCACTCCGAATTGGCTCAACTTCCTCTATTGTTGAAATCGGTCCAGTCATCTCAGAGAAAAATGAAAACAAATATTTTAAACGTGCACACATGCATGCATAGATACATACAACCACACTCACACACAGACATTTTCCGAAACCAAATGGGCTGGCCATCGATTAAAATTAGTTTACTTCCATCGTCAAAGATGTCGTTTAAATTTACACAAACTTAAGTACTACTTTAGTTGGTCCTACTTCCGGAGTTACGGGTTGAGGAGTGCGGTCACACAGCAACTTTCCAAATAAACTGGTACGGCCATGATGTCCAAATAATGTAATGCATATTAAAATGTGTGCAACGTTACTTTGATTTGCAGGCCTAGATAACTAATGATCATTCAAAATGGCTTTAACCACATTGACCACCTATGACGGTTTATGATGCCCCCGGAGAACTCGACAAGTTCCTTTGCTAATATCCCACCTATTCGCCAATTCTGGTTCCGGAGTTATAGATTGGTTAGTAAGGTCAAATTGTAAGTTCCCATAAAAACCGTAACATTCGTAACACCTCAGAGGCTAACAACTATTGAAATTATCACCAAAGTACTTCGATTCGCAGCTCTCGATCACTGATTGCCAATCAAACATTCTTGGAATATATTGTCAAATATCGACAATTCCGGAAGTCCCGGATTTCGGGCATATTCCACAATTAACGTTACATCGGTTCTTCGATGATGACTGAACCGATTTTCACAGACTAGGTCTCAAATGGAAAGCATAACATGAAGTTGAGTATTGTATCGCCTTCCCCTCCCTACCCTTACACCTCCCAACTTCATCACCTCCACCCCACCCCCCTTGGACCACCCTCGTACCCACATTCCTTTCATCCACATCGCATACCGAAATAAAATGAAGTATTTCTGACGCATCCTCTACTCTCATTCTGCTAACCCTCCCGGACTCCCCTTTCCATAGCCATTCACCAAGCATTTCCAAATATGATCACATAAAGATAACATTGCACTCATGCTGATTAAGCTAATTAAGGCAATAAGCCTATTTTCTCCATATTTCTATTACCCTACTCTTTTGACGACGGCGCCGGTGGTTGAATGGTAAGCGTGACCGCCACTCATTCCAATTTGCCTGGGTTCAATTCCAGCCGAGGTTGTTTTTCTGAGGTGAAAAAAATCTGTGGTCACATATTCCTTCGGAAGGGAAGTTAAGCCGTTGGTCCCCGGTCTATGAGTTTGGTGGATCGATATCTAGTCTAGATAGTGAAGTCACCTCTCTGGCGTCGGTAAAGAAGAAGTGATCCATTTTCTATACACTTACTAACAAAAATATCCTTCTCCTGTGATACTTGTGGAGTGCGCAGTAGTATATACGGCCTCTAGCAAAGCAAGTATCGGATTAACCATTCCTTCCCTTTCCTTCCGCGATCTACGTTCGGGCCTGGTCAGCGCCGGCATTGATCAATACTTTAGGATTACCAGGAGTTGCACATTGAAAGATGTTTCGCTACTCCCAAGCATAATTATCTACTTATTCCCTGTTCAACTTCAGCTAGTCCAGATCGATAACGGAGTAGCAGTCAGGGGTGGTCGCACAAGCTCAAGCTCATGCTCTATTATTACCCTACCCATTTGAAGCCGTTGGTTAGCTCCTGCCATCTTTGTTCAACGCATTGAGTTAAATGGTAGGGCACCAGTAGGGGCACTCGATTCAAGTTTTCGTTGTGTTCAAACACGAACATTTCATCGTTTTCAGAGCATTTGTGTTATTATCATGTTTCTTAAAACGAAGCAAAGCTGTTGATGCCAATTTGTTAGCATTTCATTGATCGTAGGCCGAGTAATTAATGAACTAGTGAGGCACCCTCCCTAATAGGATAAAAATAGGCACTTTACCCTAAATATTACACTTTTCTGTTTAAAGTGAGGCCTTCGTGCTAGTCGTGGGATACGTGCAAAGTGTAATAAGAATCTAATAGTCATTTCTACAATTATATTGAACATAACCAGCTATTGAATCATATATTGGATAAATGACAAAGGCACAATTGTACCACTAGGTGGATGTAAACAGGTTTTTTTTCCATGTGCGTATGCTAATTTTTCTTTTTTCTAGCCATCAAAAATGAAAATAATTGCCTATGCTAGTAGTATTTCCGGTATTGTACAGCCCTTTGAGGGGACGCCCTGTGCGCTCTATACAGCTCAACTCGAATGATAATGAAACAAATCTGTAGCGCACTTATATTTAAAACTTTGCATTATTTAAGTGCTCGGTTGGTGCACCATATTGACGGCTCTGACCGAGATGAGCTGAAAATTTTCAACATTTCCGAGTAGTTTTTGAATAATTTTTCAAAACAGTCTTTAGCTATTAATACATGTCATACATACTCCAAAACTTATTACTACATTGCTGAACATATTTTAGACAAAATGGCGAATACATTGATTAAAACCATGCAGTTCAGTAAAAGATATAGGCGTTCCAAAACTTACACGCCCCTATATTGAAAGGTAAGTCTTTAATCAGGACAAAACTTCACTCGAATTGAGCGTAGAAATAGGAAATAAAATGGTCAGAGTAAATTTTCCTATTATGGGAAATGTAAATGTCCCTAGTCGAATTTTCAGAATTTCCTTTTTGTGCTTGTAGCATAATTTAGTTGACCAATGTCGTACCGGGTTGTCAGGTGATCACTACTCATGTAGTCTTCGCAAACTCTCCCACTCGTGTTTGTCATCAGCGAAGCATTACCAAAGGTAGTGTTGGCACCCTCTTCACATAGCGTAACATCCATTTTTGCTTGAGTTAGCCAATAATTGAAATCGCCTTCACCAGACCAGCAGAAAATATTATTTTCTGGTATCATACCAGAAGCAGGTATTAATTCATTATTAATACCTCATTGAGGTATTGAGGAGGTATTGAAGAAATATTCTTCAATACCTGCCTAATACCTCAATGAGGTATAATACTTTATTTTAGTATTATTTATGTATTCCATTGATTTTTACAAATACCAAGTCATTACCTTATTGAATACCTCCATATAGTGAATTTTGTCATTGGAAGGTTGAAAAGGTTTTGTTCATTATCAACTAGTTATTTGTAGTACATGTCTCAGTTATTATTTCAAGTATTTTACCTCTTATGCAAGGCTCCTCAATACCTTATTGTGGGGTTCAAGTATTGGGTGCAGTATACCTGAATTTGGTATTTTGAAGTTATTTTCTTCTGTGCGGGCAGTGACTGCCGACTCTCTCATCAGAATCTTGTTTACCATTTCTTGACCAACTTTTTTCTACTGCATATAGGGCTTCAAAACTATTTTTTCTTAGAACTTTTGGCGTCACGAAACACGAAAAACCTGGTTTAATAAAGATAGGTGTTTCTTTCGCAGTGCTAGAAGATGCTCAATATTTTTCTTCCAATCTACTCCAATTACATGAAAAAGGTAGTTAAAGACAGTTTAAATTAAAAAGTTCTATCAGTTTTCAATAATATTGTTAGGCTACGAAAATATTCCAAAATATCATTTTCATCATTAGCAGAAACTATCCTTGGCAGCACTGCTTCAACGGAACCAATCAGATTAATTTTAATAACTTCTGTTCTACTGATAATATTTATAACTGTTAGTGCTCAAATGAAATAGCCTTACTTGTCGATGTAAACATATATTGTGTAAACCAAAAGTTATAGTCGTTTCGAATCGTGGTTGTTTATCAACAACATGGGCATTAAGAGGTTAAAGATACAATTGGAAATCTGAGCAGAAATCAATTATTGAATGGGATAAAGGGAGAAGAGTAATTTTGTATCAAAGTCCACTAGAACTCAGAGCAGGATATTCATCAGACCTTTACACCGGATTTCATTGAAAATGAGAACATGATTTTATCAGCATCTTGAATAAATCATAATCTTCGTAGAATTCTATCTTGAAAAAGCTTCCACCAGAACTCTAAGAAGCTATTCTTTAGAGTCCTGTATCAAAATTCAGAGAAAAACCATAGAAATACGGATAAGGATTCAATTGAAATTCTGAAATAGAAAACTTCGATCAGAATCCTGGAAAATATCCAAACAGAATCCTGAGAAGCATGTTATCATTATCCAAGAGGGTGTCAGAAACCGACCAAGCAAAGTAGGTATAATGACATTTTATTTGTTAAAAAAGCCTGCAGCAACCGTTGTGTGTATTACGAGGAAAAAACTAACTAACTAAAACTAAAAAGTTACATATTTGGCAACACTGCCGTTAAATACTAGTATTTTTTCTAGATTCGTTGAACAAATCTTTATAAAGTCATCTCGCTGATTGATTTTAGCGCAAGTACCAGAGATACAATCCGAAGAAAAACATTTTTAAATAATTTGTTAAAACTACGAGTGGTCCCACGGACCGAAGGGTGGTTCAAACAACACAATAATTTTGTTTATTATATATTGGCTCCAGATGAACAATTTCTTAAAAACTGGTTCCAATCCATGAAGATCGATTCCAAGTTTTGATATTTTTGGTCACTTTGCGCGGAATAATCCATAGGGATCATCCATAAATGGCGTAGCATTTTTTGAGTAATTTTTAACACCCCCTTCCCCATCGTAGCATTTCGTCACAAACCTCTAAATACCCCCTGGTAATTACGTAGCTTGACGGTAACTCTCCCTCCCTATCCCCGTAAAATTTTAAAAAATAAAAAACGATGTTAGTTATTCCCCCCCCCCCCCGTAGCCTTACATGACCCCCTATCCCCCGTCGTCACACATCATCACAAAATGCAAAACTCCCCCTCCCCCATATAATGCTACGTCATTTATGGATGATTCCATATATATTTTTGAGCAAGGTCAAAATTTGAGAGGAGGTTTACCCTAGACCCCCCATTTCCCGAAAGAAAAGTTCTATTGACTGCAATGATCGAATTAGCACTATAATCAGATATTCCAGTTGAAATTAGATTTTTTTTTTCGAAGCACCCGAATAATCGAATCATTTTCCCGGAAAATCGAATCCCCGGATAATCGAGTCCGACCTGTATGACGTAATATGAACGGACGAGAGGCGGACTTTGAGATTTCAAAAAATAGTGTTTTTGGAATGCCCTAATGGTTATGTTGCTTATAAACAACAGCACCGCTTTAAAACAGCTGTAAGTAATCACAGGTAAGACTGATAACTGGGATTACTACGTTTCATTTGAGCACCAGCAGTTTATAGTTAATAGAACTGTAGTTAGTGTAATTAATCTGATTGAATTCCGCTACAACAGTGCTCCCAGAAACATTTCCAGTAAACGGCAAAAAATGAAATTCCGATATATCTACGTTGTCTTACAATATTATTGCAAACTTATACAGTGAAAACCCGATTTTATCAGCCCCCCATTTTATCTACCTCCACTTTTATCAGCTTCTTGACCCGATTCTATCAGCTTCATATGAAAATTGATAGTTGGTAGTTTGATGGGCTCTAGCAGATGACCGAAGTTGAATTCGAGTAAATCTTATCTTGACCATATTTTTCTTATCTTAGAGATACGAAATAAGCAAAAAAAAAATTAAATTTTACACTGTCAAATTTAAGTGAAATTTAAGCTAAATAATCAGGAAAGGTTATAAGGCTATATCAAGGGACAAAAGAAGAATGTTTTAAGAACTTTAGTTTCTTGAAATGAAAGAAAAATATATATCCCGATTTTTTCAATGTCCCCGTTTTATCAGCCTAAAGTTCACCAAGGTGCTTATAAAACGGGTCTTCACTGTAGAACTCAATTTAGATTGTCTTTGACTATCTTTTTCGTGTAGTTGAACTATTGTAAATTTCAAGGAGAACTGCATTGAGCATCGAAAGTTAAAAATAATTAGCTAGTAGCACTGTGAATGAAGTTTATATCTTGGTTAAAACAGGTTTTCCTTGTTTCTTGACTGCAACAGTTTTTAGTAAAACAGTTTTAGAACCCTATATGCGCTAAAAAAAGTTGGGCATGAAACGGCTAATAGTGGCATTATAATATTATTCACTCTCACCGTATCCTTACTCCAAGTAGTTTGTTTCCTCTCAACAGCCAGAACTTTCCCATAGATTCCAGCTATTTGACTAACCCATTATTGGAGGTACACATTCTTCTGCTATTAACACCGGAACGAAGACACCGTCACAAGTCGTCCAACGCAGGAAAGAAACATCTTCGCCCATTCCCTCGCCCTGAGCCAACACTCAACACTGGAAAATTGATGACCAAGCGCGCTCTAATTTGTTTACGTTTCTCATTAACTGGGTGTGCATGTGCGAACGCCTCAACAGCCAGGCACAGGTTGCATCAGCCAAGTCGCTCGCTCGATAGACGCAGTTCCGGTCGTCGTCGTCGTCATCGGTGCGATAGTTTCTACTCTATGCGTGAAAGACCATTGGAGAACAAAAAAAAACTAGAAACATGCGTTCGACAACTCCATCCGATCACGGGGCAGGGCTTTGTTTGATCCGTCGAAAATAAAGATATCGCCGGGGCCGGGCCGGTTCGGGCGAGACAGTCAGTGCAATGATACGGTCGAACGGAACCAAAAAGTTAGAGCCCGCGCTTTCCCGGTGTTTGCCGTGGGAAGTGTTAATTGGAATGGGCGTGTAATTGCTTTTGGGTGTTGTTTACACTTTAGATATACACACAAGTGCTGGCTTCGAAGGGTTACGGGGTTGACGAATGCGCTTGTCCGATTTGTTGGTACCGAATTTGCCTCCCTTAATTGTAACGATACTGATCTTCTCTGCGTTTTAAGTCAAGGCGGTAGCTCGGTAATGATATATTATAAGGCAAGTGCTATTGCCGTTCCCTTTATTTGACGTTAAGGACGATCCAGTGTAGTACTGTAGTCGCTACGATGTTTTTTCGTTTTGTTGGCCAGTTTTGAAATCACATGCCCGTAAACCGTTATCGATTTCGTCAAAGATAAGATTACTTTTATTATTGATTTTGAGAAACTAAGACTACAAAACTGGACAAAATATAAAGTCACAAAGCATTATGGGAAAGAAATATTGTAGTTTAAATTGAACTGGAGAAGAGTTCGAGTTTCACATACATAATGTTTAGAGTTTATCAAATTATGCATGCGATATTTAACTATTTCGGGCTTGTATGTTGGAGCAGAAGTAGTGTTTTCTTTTTCAATTATTAAATAAGAATACGAATTATTCTAGATAATCCATCAACTGATCCAGTCTAGTTATCGAGATGGTACGCTATGATGAAATATTGTACTGAGCTCGAGAAAAATCTAATGCTTTCCGTACCGGTAATATTAAATGTAAAGCCGACCCTTATTATTTTGTCAAATAGGGTGGTCTTCATAGTAATAACTTTCAAGTAGATTTCTACATTTATTTAACAACATTCCGAATAGTCGAATGACCATTTTGGTTATAATATAAATAAACAAACAACAATAATAACTTTTAATTCTAGAAACAAGACGTTAACTGTATTATGTGTTATGTGCTGTTAAACTTATTTAAATTTTCAATGCATTATTTTGATGAAATGTGATATTATCACCCATCCATCAACGCTACTTTTCTCATCTGGACCACCCTAATGTTCAACCAGAAACAATCACCACATCCGCACATGTGTAATGGATTAAGCGAAGCATAATTGGTGTCTCCGCGAGAATTGTCGTTCCGACCGCGTCGTTGGATGAAGGGTGAACAGACGCACCCCGTTGAGCTACACCCTTCGCATTCTACCGTCCTTAAAACTACAATCAGGATCAGCCCTGTTGAAAGGATGATTAAATTGTACATACCTTTTTCGACTGGTGGGTATGAATTACAGAGCACGTTCTCATCGTTTAACTATTGTACGGCGAAAAAAAAACAACAACTATCACCGTGAACTCAATTCGGTGAATGGCAAAGAAGGGAAAGTGGGCAATTATTAGCAGAAATGAAGGATAACCCCTTGTCAGCACACGTTCCGATTGTTGTAAATAGATGAGAATGATGTTGTCCGGAAATTCATTCACGGGCAACCAAACGGAAAGGACATGCTGTTGTTATGTAAATTATGGTCAAGAATGGTGCACTGGCTAGATGCTTTCATGTGAATTCGCCGAGGTTAAAGATGACATTATTCGTTTGATACCCGAAGGGTGTTCCGATTTTGCCTTTAGTGCTTCGAATTTGCATGGAAATGTTGGAACATAGTGCAATCTTTGTGGTAATCTTTCATTGCCATAGATACGACTGGGGTAAATTCATCACAGAAATGATTTGTTCCTACTATTGGAAGGATCCATCCATCCATTAGATTGTTCGAAATGAACGAAACATATAATATATAAATTATACAGAGTTATGCGTTTATTAAACAGCCAGTTACGAATTGTGGTAATTGTGGTATAGACATTCTGCTGACCTATACTAATAAACTTACAATGTCAAAGATCTGCATTCATCGTCTAAGATCTACATTAGACTGCCCATGAAAAAAATTGTTTTTGAAAACTCAATAAGCTAACCACTGACTCGATTCATGGTGCCACGTTTTGTTGTCATGCTTGCAGACACTATAACTGACAACCTGACAAATCACGGCCGGAGATCCCAGTATTCTTTTGCACTACTCTACTGATTTTCGCCACTGTGTGGCACTCCTCGACGTGGAAATGGTTGGACGTCTACTCTTGGAACGCTCGTATGTGTGGCTCTACCTGACCTAAAATATATTTTTGTGCACAATGAATTTATAAATCGATCTTAACATTACATAAAGATTCATTGCTGCCATGCCGTCAAAATCGTAAAACAAAATAACTTTCGGTTTGAGCACTTTACACCAGACGCACCCCCTCCCCTTAGTTCAAAGGACTACAATACTTCCACAAGCATCAATACAGTTTTAAACATAAAATGCCATAAACCATATTTTTTATTTTTTAGTAGAGAAACAAAAATATTTAAATATTTTTTATGGAGAAAAGTCTTCACCGCGACTCGGTAATAAAAAAACTTTTAGTCAAAAACTAGTCCTCTAATTTATACACTCAGTTATATGTCAGAATGTTTGTGGATTGTGATGCACCCGAATGATCCCTCCACGGAATATGAGGTCGAGCTCTGCATCTTCTTGCAGTTTGATGACGGTCATGCGCAGTCAGCGGTGAAGCTCAGTATTCTAACGGTTGGCCAAAGAAGGGATTTTGTTTAAAAATTGAGTACCGTTATGCCGTCTTAGAGAGCGTACTACCTATATTTTCATTCTCTACTACCGTCATTGGGGGCTACTTTACGCCAAAGTTAAAGAGTGATATTTGAGCTTGTAGCTCAAATTTACGGTTATATTTTGACTAAAGCAAAACATAGTATTATTCGCTGGCTGTACACAGACGGTGTTTAGTCGGACAGGACTAAGTGAGATGTTTTTTTGACTTCGAGAAAAACGAGTAAAATTTGAATCGCACTATCCTTTACATTATAATTGAAAATTAATTTTCGCCATAATTCTGGCTTATTGTTACTTATTTCAAATCTGGCAGAAGTCGAATTTAGCTGAAGAAATTCTTTATCCAGTTCTATCATTATCTCATTTTATTACGTTTTGCGACTTAGTCCGGACTGACTTAACACCGACCAAATATAAAAATTGGATATAGGATTAATAGAATGCTTGCAAGTAATCGTAGCAAGCGATGAAACTGAAACATGAAATCTCGACAAACATATGATTACGGCCTAAAAGCCAACTGTCAAAATCCACTTTGAATGGAAATTCCGGACAAACCGTTACACGCCAATCGCAGATGTTGGTAGTAAATGAAAGAGAAAAGTTTTCTCTTTCATAAACTGTTGTGAACTGTGTTGGACTAGTAACGGTTTGTCTGGAATTTCCATTTAAAGTGGATTTTGACAGTTGGCTTTTAGGCCGTAATCATATGTTTGTCGAGAAATATACGTAAAACATATTGTAACTTGAATTCTATTGGAAAAAGATTAAATAGATAAGAGGATATATATTATGTAAAATAAGTTAGTACTTTTTGCCCGTATTTTTAAACGTTTTGGTTTTGTCCGTTTTATCTAAAAATAGAACTACTTTACGCCAAGATTTATTGAAGTATATATTGCACGATTTGTATATTTGTTCTAAAATTTACTTTTATTTTAGAATTTGATTTTAATACAATAGCTTTAGCATTAGGGCATTGCAAAAAAAACATTTTTTTTTGAATTCTCAAAGGATTTTCCACGTTCAACAAGGTATAGTTTATGAAAATTGAGTTAAGAATAATAGAGATATATTCACGAGAAAATGATAAAATTTAATATGAATGACAAAAAGCCCTATAACCCCAACTTCTCGTATTCGGACTAAGGTTAAAAGGGTTTCGATCGATTTCTGAGATTTTTTCACATTAGAAAAACTGCAAAATATGTATGATTTGCATCACGGATCAGAAAAATCATTAAAAATATGGGATTTTGGGTCCAAAATGACCCAGTACCTCACTTTCCCGTATTTTCGTAGAAACAAAATCTCCATTCAAATACTAAGATTATTTCCTTCCAAAAGAGGTATAAATTGTAATTTTCTGATTGCTACTTCAAAAGTTATAGCATTTAATGTATTTTTCCTCCATATTGTCCCATAGCACTAATTTCAAAAAAATTTAAGCGAAGTGGGCGGGGGTCTAAAATTGTCCAAATGATGTGAAATTTGGCATCTGACCTTACTTTGACATTTGTCACAATATGAGAGATATACGAGAATTCAAAAAAAAAAAATTTTTTTTGCAATGCCCTATTTAGCATACTAGTTTGACAGTTTTGAAAAAAAAGCAGTAATCGATCATTTGCAAGTTGAGTAGATGAATGGTCTTTGTTCAATGGTACAAAAATACAAAAACACTATCGTGTCTAGAAGTATTTAAACTATGTGTATTGAGTGTGTAATTCGTCGTGGAATGACAGAAAGGGCATTAGGGAATAGTTCTGGATCTTTTGGAAAATAGTTTACATAAAAAAATAATGTTGAACATGGAAAACAAGCTGGCGCACAGAAAACATTTTATCCAAAGAAACAACAAGCACTGATTGCTTGCATCATAAGATCAAGTAAGGTTTTCCACTAGTTAAAAAAAATCTGCAGGCGAATGGCCTTATGATTAAAGCCTTAAAAAATAAAAGGCTTCTTAGTAGAATGGAAATGCATATCGCATCAAAGATGGATGAACTGACCAGCCCATTAAATATAGCAGTCTCATTCGTATTTTGGTCGGAAATGAGTTGTTCAGAGGAGGTATTTTGTATCGCCCATGCACACCGGAACACAATTAAATCTACTTCGAGAAAAATTCCAAAACAAAGTTGTCCAATTCATAAGACTCAATGAAGAAGTATGTCTTGAACAGTTTCTCGGCTTGTTGTTTATCATTGTAGGACTTTCCAAAACAAGGGTCCTGAATACGTATTATGCAGTTTTTGAACAGTTTTATATAAATCAGCTAGTTTACTATATTTCGAAAAAAAAACTATTTTACGTAAAAATGCCCCGTCCGAAAGTTTACATTAATTCGAAAAAGAACTATTTGGCGTAAAGTTGCCTCGCTTCCCGATCAGAATCTCGTAACAGAAAACTATCGAAACTATAGCTCCCATTGAATCATGTTATGTTTTTCTGTTATTTTTACTATTAACGAGAGCAAGTTTCTAATACAACTTAAAACGAAAATTGCGTTCTGTTATAATCTTGTTATGTCATTCTGATTGGATTTTGGGACTACTTTACCCAATTTTTGGTTCTTTATGTCTTATGTTCAATTTTTACTTTGCAAAAGTTTTTTTTTTTGTATTTGAAGGTACTTCTGACATATGTAAAACATCAAACAGTTTCAAATTTGAAGTTGCGTGGTTGTAGTTATTGAGCGTAATGCACAATAGATAATATTTTTGGCGTAAAGTAGCCCTCGATGACGGTACGTCTAAAACAAAAATAGCTTCGCATTGAATTTCGCAGGTTTTTCCTTTCAAAATAGAATTCAAATTTCTTGCATTAAATGTTGGATCATCTTGGTGAGAGTGAAAGCATTTTTTCCCGTTTGCCTTTCTCTAATTACAAATATTTTTTTTTTATTTTCATGAATTTAGTTGTTGGTTTTTTTCTTATTTTTGGCTTATAAAAATTTGATAATTAAATTTTTATAAGCCACAGTTCTAAGCCGAGAACTCCATGGATTTTTCAGTAGAGTACAATGATTTTTGTTCCGAATGTTTACAATGTGTTTTACTACTTCATCTCGTCAATAACTAGCACCAACTTGGCACCAGTTAGACCAGGGGCGAATCCAGAAAAAAATCGAATTTCAATTTTGAAATGTTCATTGTACGCACATAACATGTAATAGCATCATTTAATAAAAATCAGTTTTGGTGGTCGAATCTGGTTTGGTATAATTTTGAGTTTGGGACGAATTTACTAATTTAAAATTTCTTAACAAGTTAAAACATTTGGGGGGGTCTGGATCCCCAGGCCCCCTACCTGAACTGAGTTAGACATTGCATTCAACCAAACGCACAATGGGTGTAAACGCCTAATGTAACTTGTTGCATCTGACTGAAGTTCCGAGAAGCAAGCGTAAAAGCTCTGATTTGCTTATGAAAGCCAGAACAATATTTTGCTTGGGTACTATTTTCCATTTTAGGAATAGGGGAAGATGGGGTTAAATGCAGCCCCTAAGGAAATATGATTATAATTTAGCTATAAAACATTAATTGAGAGAATTTAATTCATGATGTCATTTTAACAAAATTTTCCTCTGTAATCACAATTAGGGTTCGTCGCGGTGCGGATGTAGGCGGTAAATGGATAGTCCGCATCACAACCGCAAAAAAATAATAAAACCGCACCGCTTACCGCAACCGCACTGCATTTACCGCACCGCATCGCGCGGTAATGCGGTAAAGTTCTGTATTTTTGAAAAGTGTTTTGAAAAATTATTCACTTTTTTGTATAACCATATATAATAAAATATTATTCTTATTTGCACGTACATTAACTTTGACGGACTCCTCATAATGTAACATTTATTAAAAAATGTCAACTTTGCAAGTTTTATTAATAAAATGCCGTACATTTGGAGATAAACACTTTCGAAACAAGGTAAATCTTGGCATAGCACTGAAGTCACATGAAATGTAGCTGTATTTCATCATTATACGTACAAAAACGTTCTTACGCAGCAATAAATAGGAAAACTTTTAATTTAATTATCAGAAATCGTTCTACACATAACATAACAGGAATCCATCCCATCTCAACCGGTACAGAGTTGTTGAAGGACATTTGAAAAACTGCAAAAGATGTACGATTTACAGCATACAGCAGAAATGTTATTACGAATAGAGGATTTTAGAAACAAAATACCTCAAAACGCTTACTTTGTATATTTCAAGAAATGGATGTATTCTTATTCAAATACTAAGATTGCTCCCTTAAAATTGTATGAGTTGTAATTTTCTAATAGCTAGCTCGAAAGTTCTACCTTTTTATGTATTTTTTTTAACATTTTTCCATAATGCCAATGGCAAAAACTTCAATTGAAGTTGGTAGGGGTCAAAAATTGTCCAAACTGTAAAAAACTTGGCATCTGGGATAACTTTGACACTTGTCACACTATGAAGGGAGGCTTTGAGAAACACAAAAAATCGAAATACCCTACACAAACTTCGAAAGCTTTAATTTCAAAAAGTTACAAAATACTCCTAACCGAAAAATATTAGTTGTTTATTTGGTAGAAAATATTCCCAGTTGGACGAACAATGGACGTATGCGAAAAAAAAGTTATGTAGAAGGAGTCTTAAAAACGGACTGCAGAAAAATTCATTGCGAATTTACACAGAAACCAAAAGAGATAGAAATACGATGTTGAAGAACGAATGATAAGGTTATCAGCCTAATTTGGACTCCTCCTTATTTTGGACGCTTTTCAAACATTTGTCTTCCTTACTGCTGATTCCTCCAAATTTGTTTGGTTTAAGGTTGGACAGAGAATGCGCAAAATTCGCAAACGAAAAAAAAAGCAGTTTTTTTCCACACCGTATGTCAGATCTTCATAAAAATCAATCAGCGTATGTAGAATGTTGTTACAGTACTGCTGATTGATTTTTATGAAGATCTGACATACAATGTGGAAAAAAATTGCTTTTTTCGTTTGCGAATTTTACCCTTTCTCTGTCCAACCTTAATGATGATAATTACATTCTTTGGGATGTTTTTAAGACTTAGGACATTTTTAATTTCATTTTTAAGTTCTCCAAATTAATCCAAATTCACAGTTGAGAAAATGCTATCGTAAACGATTCATAATTCCACGATTGCCAAGAGGAATCGGGAGAAATGATGCATTTTTAAATTAGAGTTGACAGTACGCATCCGCGAGAAAAAAGTGTCTCACCGCACTGCAGTTATTGCGGTGCGGGTGCGGTAAATACCGCGTGTTTGCGGTAATTACCGCAACCGCGACGAACCCTAATCACAATCAAAACACCTTGCAAAATATTCAAAAACATGGAACATATTTTTTTCAAAATCATAATAAATTCCTCTTTGAAATATAGGCGGAGCCAAACGCACCTGGGCGGTTGAAAAATGTAAATAAAAATCGCACTCACACGTGTCATAGGTATGTATTGATGACAAAATTTGTATGGCGTGTCATAATCGTGCATGGAAATTTTTCCACACAAATAAAGAATGAATTATTAACTTTTAGTCATATCATTGGCTTAATTTGGTCTATAACCAATCGGTGAGATGCATTTTGAAGGAAATGGATCAGGGAATCTAGAAAAAATAGTAATTTTCGGTTACATTGTTGCCAAATATGCAATATTTTCAATTTAAAAATTAAACCTGCATTTTTTATATGGAAAATTATTATGCCATTTTGTTTCTCAGATGGTTTTACACAGAAAAACATCCAATACAACAAGATAACTTGTGGCAATCCCCAGACATAGTCATTTTAAGCAAAAACTCACAATTTCTCAGCACGTTTCTCGCTATATCTCAGTAACCAAGCACTTTGTAGAGATTTTCATACAAGTAATGTGGCATATCTAACTCAGTTTACCCCAAAATGGCGTTTTTCATAAGATAGCACAACAGCGACGGAATACTATCATTAATTCAGTTATAGGGTTAGGAAAACCGAGGCATTTTGAAAAAACCCGATATTTTCGGTATTGGAAATGAAAAAAAACCGATAAAACCGGTAACTCGAAAGAAAACAAGAATAACAAGTGGTATTTACAATGCAGTCATTTTTAACTTGGTTTGGTGCCAATTCTTACCTTACTAACGAATTAATCATTCGACACATGTTACTTCAGTATCCCTGATGAATTTTGATAGCTTGTTTGTGCATCGTATCCTGAAAAGTGGGGATGTCGGAATGTTGTCTAACTCGCTTATTGAACCAAATGCATGCCAGTTAGCTAGATGCAGTCGGCGATTAGACATACAAGTGCTTCGCACCTGAAGTTTCGGTTCACAGCTTAACCCTTTGCTTCAATATGGACTGCAGGTGAAGTTCAACAAATATTTAAACAGATTCCAGCGCATTAAAGATGCATCAAAGTTCTATATTTGCTATAGGTCATGTTTATCCAGGTCAAATTTGCCACCGGTCCTTGAACAGTCATTTGAACGTCATACTTAGTTTATGAAACCGCTTGAACAACAATTCCACCTCGACTTACAAACCGAACGTAAATTCTAATTACTTCCAACAACTTAAAATCCATGACACATTATTTCGTGACGTTAAAACGATTTGACGAATCTTCATTCCATAAATATGTTATAACTTTATCAAATGAACGCCTAAATCAAAACTTATTCCATATTCAGAAAGTAGACAAAATTTTACGAAAGATTCAATCAACGTAAACTGAATATGCTGGAAGAGGGTTGTTTTATGACCATTAATGTAACGTGACGTTACAACGCGTCACAAATTAGAACCTTCAGCGTATGCCATTAAAAGTCAAAATATTTGCTCTATATACTTTTTTTTCAAGGACAAATCTTCTATGAAATATTTCTAAATCACTTACGAATAATTAGGTGTCATTAAATATAAAGTTTATTGTTCTGTTTCTTTTTAAGCATCTTATACTTTCGTGACGTTACAACGCACTTTTCACAGGAAAAATTGCGTTCAAACGTCACGAAAATCTTCAACTTTTCTATAACTCTGTAAATCATTCTGGTGCTATTGTTTTGAGTGAAATTTTACACATTTATTACATTTAGCCATGTTAATGATATTTTACTAGAATAAACATATGGGGTTGTTCAAAAATCACGATACAGTTTATTTTTTAAATTGTGGTAGAAATAATCGATCGAACCGAGAATTTTTTCTTTCATATCTGTTATAGATAGATTTGAGCCATTTGACACATTTATTTATTTGATACGGCTCAATATGGTAGTTTAACGGAGCCGGAATAGTATAGGTTTTATAACATATTTCAAAAAATAAAATAAACTGGCAATGTTACAATATTTCAGTGTACCGAGCCCCGTCGATTATCTGGCGAATAAATTGTGCTCGCTTCCTTATATAAATCCACTTGTTTAAGCCAAACAATACAAATATCGTACTATATACTCGGATCGGGAACCTGATTCAAAATTAAACAAAGCGATACTTGTTTAATTTTGAATCAGGTTCCCGATCCGAGTTTATAGTATGGTATTTGTATTGTTTGGCTTAAACAAGTGGATTTATATAAGGAAGCGAGCACAATTTATTCGCCAGATAATCGACGGGGGTCGGTACACTGAAATATTGTAACATTCAGGGAAAAAGAACACGTCACATCACCGTGATGTTACTAAAGCATGTGTTACATCCAGTCGTTGATTCGACGGGTTTCAAAATGTCGGCAAACTCCAACAAACACTCTCCATCTATCTTTTTCGTGCTCATTTGAGACCATGACCACAGCCAAAGCCTTTTTATCCGACTCTAAGCAATTGAGACGATTTAGTGTGGTCAACCAGAAACGTCTCTGTAGCCCCAACTATTGCATTGAAATCTCCGGTAAATTCGAATAGATAATCGTCCATATCGGATTTAATACCACAGGCAATTCGATGATGTAGCTGCTTCAACGATGTATTTCGGTTTTTAACGGAAGAATTGGTTGGTGACTGACTGACAGCACGTGCGGCTACAGCGGTGGTTGCGGACAACCTTATAACAGGCGGATCGTCGAAGATAGCGAAGTGTGAAATGGTTGATTACTTGGACCAAGAAGTATTCAGGGAACAAATTGATATTCATGCCTAAATTCTACCCCAAGAACAAAACTCAGAAATTCCCTCACAACCTTCCAACGCATGTCCTGGACTACGTTGCTGTTAGCGCTATTCCATCGAAACGTATCATATGACCAGCCAGCGTCGAGGACTTCAACTGAAATATAATGTGACGTTGAACTTTAATGAAATATAATGTGCCGTTGTACAGTCGTTTATTAGAAATACCTCGCCCAGTGCATTCGAGTTTTGTAGATCGAATCTTATATAAAAAATTGTTTATTTTCTGAATCTATAATTAGGTTTGATGAAGGATTTCATTTGAAAAAGTTATAACAAATTTATAGAATGAAGGTCAAATCGTTGTAATATCGCGTGTGTTGATGGTATATAACCCCTTAAGCATAGGGTATACATTCTGAATTTATAAATATTACGCTAGTATAATTTCCTGTTTTATGAAACAACTTGAAAGCGTTTTAATAAACCATTCGAAGTAAGCTTTAACACTATATCTGATAAATCATTTAAGCGTCTGATAAAAGTTGATTTACGTGACATTACAACGCAAAGTGTATCCTGTTGTAACTTTAGTTCCGCACATCCAATAAACGAAGATGGAGGCTTTTTGGAGAAGTATTTATGATTACAAAGAGAATCCGGAATATAAATTAATAATTCCTTTAAACAGATTAAAATTTCAATAATACACACCAAAAAATGTGAATTTTATCGTTGACGTAATTGCAAACATGACACAATTCAACAAACCGTAATTTACTAAATGACGGAACATTACCCTGTTCCATTCAATTTTACATGAAAGATATACTTTACATGCGCAATGACATAAAATTACACTTTCTACCATTCAGAACAAACGCTGTATGTGGAGTAAAATTACATGATTCACGAAATTAAACGTCATGTAAAATTAAAATCAAACGTAAAACTAAGTCATTTTTGATGCTCGTATATGTCAGGGTCAGGAGATGTAAATTTACACTATTTTTTCTAGGTGTGTAGTTTCATGAAATAGAACTTTTTTTAGAAGTCAATAATTAAAAAACCATTTTCCGTGAAATTCAACTTACTTCTCTATGCATTTTTCTTCTATTTGTAGAAATGTCAAAAATTTGATCACATAATTTTTCAATAGTTTAAATACTACCAAAACGAGAAAACAAATTTTTGATACCAAAATGAGACAAAACTAAAACATCCTTCTGGTGTACAAACCCGCGGAATGTGTCATATGAAGAAGAAATGCGAATGTTATTACGCACACACATACTTTCTATGTGAACTGTATAAACTATGTATGCACACATATAAGTTATATGTGCGTATTGTTATAGAATCCGGTTTTATGTGCCTCATAGTTATAAAATGTAAATAAAAGATTAATATTTCTTGCAAATACACACATTGGGTTGAAAGGTTTAGAAGAAAGATACGAAAGTAAATACTAACAAAGTTTATTTGTGTGTGAGTGTGCGTCATCGATTTTTTTTTCGTAAGCGTTGCACTCATCACGAACCATGCGCGAACAGCTCAATGTTTAAAATGCATTGCCTTTGAGAATGAGATTGTGAGCCCAAAAACAGAAAATCAAAGCGCCCCGTTGGGTGTATATTTGAAATCATGTATTAGTTCACGAGGCATGAAGGGATTCATGAATAATATCCCGAGTAATGAATAATGCGACGGGCCAAATTGAATGTTAGTCGGTTTTGAGTAGCGCAGCAGCTAACAATCGCTCTGCTATAGCTATCAGTAAAGCAAGCTATCAAACTACCACTTTGTTACTTATTCGCTGCACCAGCACTATAGTATCGCTGTCTTCGGCTGCGCGTTGATATAAATGAGCCACAGAAAATAATAAGGGCCCCAATTTTACGAAAAAATAATTTCAATTGTCTTCCTATGAACTCGTATTAGACTTATAGTCCGTAATTGTGTATCGATAACGTTTGGAGAATAGCCCAGAAAGAAAATTTCATTGTGAAGAACAATATACAACATATGACAACGAAAATCAAGATCCCTACACATATGGATGACGATAAAATCTAAGTACGTTTACACAAGATAGCATCACTGGTTAAGCCCACGTTAAAAAATTCAGCTATAGTCTTATTCACTGGCATTCTCAACTGCATCCGTGTGGTGAATATACGGCTAACCAAACATATATCTTTCTATCTGAAGCCAAAGGAACAGAAGACATAACCTATAATCGAAAAACGCTTCCCAAGTAACATTTAATGATTTATAATACACTACAAGTAATTCTAAATTTTAAGTGGCACTATAAAAGAGCCATAAAAACTAAATTTTTACTGGGATTTGCTCCAGGGCCGGCGTTACACTTTTAGCACGAGTGGGTAGTAAGCATAAGGTGAGGGTAATAGAATAGGGGTTTGTCTCATTTTCGCAATACACTCGCTTGCATTACATTTACATTAAATCACTTGCAGTGTGTTTGTGTATATGAAGTTGTTGTGCATTGATATTGTTTGTGCCCGAGATACATACGTGGCAGATTTCAAATTTATGAAAATGTCCAAAATTTCGAGTGGGTAATTACCCACTCGGTTATTTTCGAGTGGATAGTACTACCCATACTACCTACGCTATCCGCCGGCCCTGATTTGCTCATATCTTGGTCTGATCCCTACTTGTCAGTTCTGTTATCATACTGCGGAAAACCATGCGCCGAAGCCGCTCAGAAACTTTCAGCTTTTATGTTAATAATACCTTCTATCGCTGCAACTACTACACCCAGAGTAACCGTTTTCCCTGAAATTGTAACATCATGTGTTTTCCACAACTGCTCCAAGACTGCAAACAGCACAGCACTCAGCCCAGGTATAATTCAGCAACCGTTCGTGATCAATCAGAAGCTCCCACCCTATTTAAAAAAAAAAAATCTACAAGTGAAATTTAAAACATAATATTCCGATTTCAGTGGAAATTTTTTTAAGAAGACCCCAAATACATCACACCGTCGCTGTATCCTTGTGAATGAAATGTTCCTCCTGCCATCAAACATATCGTCTCGGGATGTGCGCACGCGGTTGCTCGGATTACGTCCATCTACATATAATCCTTCTCGCTGTTGCTCCTGCTGCTGACGATTTGCGACGACAACGACGACGACGACGACAACGATGATGACAGTGCGGCTAGCAAAGGTAGCGCGACCGCACTTGCAATCAGTCCTTGCACATTGCTATTGATTGCTAGCCGTGGCTGTGTATTATTGGCGTGCGAACGGAGCGGAAACGGCAATTGTACTACATGTGAGCCCCGCTGCGTGCTAGTGCCGATTCGACAACACAAGAAGGGACACCAATCCGCCAATCACCAGCGACAGCGGATAAGAGTAGGAGATCAGTTGGGTGGATTTTTTTGCTTTGTTTTTAGTTTTATCCGCACGTTTGACGGGACGAGGTGTACTTCTGTTCCGTTTTCTTTCTTTTTTTTCGGTTGTTTGTCGGTGGGTGTATCCGGTTTTGCGGTTTACGGTGTTGATGTGATCAATTCGTTATCAAAGTTTTGTGCAGTGTGAACTCATGTGTTGATGGAATGTCTATCTCCACTCGGTTATTCTTCGTTGGACAGATGTTTACAGTTTGAATGCCGAAGCTATGGCGACAATTAGTTAAATGTATCTGGATAGGTACTGAGGAATCTGTGATGAAAGTAAAATGTTTAGAAAAGGTTTTTTAAGATTTCCTGTTGACTATGCTTGTGCTAGAAATGCCTGTCAGTTAATAAAATGAACCTATTTATATTTGTAGTTATTAAAAATGCACATCGTTATTTTTTTTGATTTTTTTTGCATCTGCAATCCGTTCCTCTGGTTGAAAATTAGTGAACAAGTATCGCTTGCACCCCAACATTGGTACATATTGCAGCAAAAAAAAGCACTAGAGTGGCAAAATATTCTCTAGTAGCTGTGGTATTATGCAAATAGCACTCACAGATGAGATTAACGTTACGAATTTGGGAAATAATTAAAATTTATTATTATTGATGATGACGGTCATTTTGAGCGCTTCATAAAAGTTGTGCTGTTTGAAATAAATTCATCTTTGAGTACCTACATTTCTATTTAATGCCTTATTGGAAATAAAAGCATAACGCATTTTATCTTAAAATACTTGGTGATCACCCAATCTCTGTAACGAGTCCAAAGCAACTTTTAAAATAGTTACCCCAAAGATCAAAACAAAAAATGTCTAGTTCTCTTTATTATAGTTATGGCAACATTAATTTGAAGTCGATTCATATTGATAATTTCTGGCATGTTAAAAAATTTGTATATTTAAATTTTTAAAACAGTTTTGATGGTACTACATGGCTTTCTAATTGAAGAATAATACAAGTCAAAAAAATCTGCAGCTGCTAAAACGCAATATTTCTATATTATTTTTCAGGATCACAGAAAGAATTTATGTTTTGTAAATACGAAAAAACAGCATAGCTTTGTTAGATAAAATTGATCTTTTTTTTAAAGCATTCCTCTAGCTCTAAAAAAAGTAGTGCAAAAATAGTATATGCCATCTATTTCTGAAACTCAGCAGCCATCGCTACTAATACCAACGGAACGTCAATCCCCCATACAACATTCCAATCTAATCGAATAGGTATAATCCGATCAGCCACCCACAAACCGATGCGAACAGCCTGCCTTCCCCTACATTCGTTCGGGCTCTACCCAATACGATAGCTCTCGATTACGCATATTTCATCGCGTGTGGCTAACACTAGATTATTCATCTTACAACTGGCGAACCCGTTTCCCGAACGCAGCTCCCATTCCTCCCACGGTAACGGTCCAAAAAATGTTCCCCATTCGAGACTAGTCTGAGTTCCTATTTTTCCCATCGTTTCGTTTCTATTACGGGCGCAAAAACACCGGTGCTATCTATTCGCTTCCCTTCAATTTGAATATAATTTATGGTACGCGTTGTGTACTTTATCTCTTTTTCACATTGTTAGTCCCTCAAAGTCCCTCTCCCAGCGAGGTCCGTTCTCGTTGCGGGATGATCTTTCACTATGTTCCCTTCGCAAAGGGGCGCCCATCAGTGACCATCGAGAGTCGCTGCTGCCAACAACAAAACTTTCGGTAGAGCTGTCCGAGACTCGTCAAAGAACAAGTCGTGTCCAGTTCAAAAATATTTCCCCTCTCGGCGTGCTTGCATTCCACAAGACCAACCCTCACCGTTTGCCCGCGCGAATTGAGTGTCCACCCGACCCGAGCACGGAGGTTCATCGTCTGTTGTGTTCCCGCCATCACCAAGTCTCTCCATCTCACTCACAATTCGATGGCCTCTAATGGCCTAAAATGATCACACCTTTGCGTTTACTGGATGCTACCCTCCTCATTGTGGTGGTGCTTCCCATTGCTGTTACTCCCAGGTGGACGTGTAGAAAAGTCCAAAAACGAAGATAATCGAGTGGAGAAATCGAAGCAAAATAACAAATTTTCGAAACGAGCAGCGCAACGTGCCCCGGACCGAGAGCGAGAGAAAAATCAAAGTGTGTGTGTGTGTGCATTCAAGCTACGTTGTGGAAAAGGAGGAAAATATCGACTAGGAGGCAAAAAATCAGATATTTCCAATCGCCTCGCCGAACACTGTTTGCACCCGAAAAAGAGACCCAGATGCGTGTGTCTAGTGATAATTAAATTGCTATCGGATCCGGAAGTGACCCAAGGGGTGACGCTTCCGACACCTTTTTTTAACGCCACAATGAAAATATACTACCGTTAGTGTTTTTAGTGAATTAGTTGATATTTTTTTCGGTTCGTTCAATTTTGTTCCATTAGTGAGGAAAAGTCGATTGCAATGCGAATAAAATTTCGAGACGGGTTAGCAAATAGTCAAACATTAGTGCCATGGATCAAATTCGATGCTGATTGTACCGACCGGATAGCCGTCGTAACAGGCACGTTTCGGAACCGAACGATACTGTCGGCAGTAGCCGGAAGTGGTTCTAAGCAATGAGCAGTGCGAAAATAGTGTGCAATGTTATCATCGTTTGGTTTATTTTGAAAGTTGTTGGAAGGTGAGTTGAAGCGGTGATTTGGCGTAAAGGATAATATCTGTAAATCTAAAAAGAGACAACCACTTAAGGTCTTGTTGTTTCCATCAACTGCATGATACAGCTTATCCGATTTAAAAAATATCAATTTCTACTCCTCTTCTAGCGATTCGATCGTATTGATAGCAATAGAGAAAGTATCGCAATGAATTCAATTGCCATCAGCACATTGAAAACCTTGTTTTAGTAACTTGGCATTAGTGTTATTTAATTTGAGACATTAAACACACGGTGATCAACAAATTATTTCATATGACGTTCACATATGGTATTGCTTTTCGGTATTTTGCTGAATGCTTTATTTGTTTAATTAGGGGAACATGGGGAGACTTGACAAGATTTTCAGCTAAAACTGCATAAATCTCTAAAAAGCCTTCAATCCCTCAAAGGTCACTGAGATATAATGTGCAAAGTTATTGTTGGTCTTCATGACGTTTTGCAGAATTTTAATTTTAATTTGAACGCTAGAAAAAAGTTGGGCTTGTAAGGGTTAACTTTGATTAGTTTTTCATGCATGCAAGATGAAATAGTCCAAGAAGAAAATATATAACTTTGAATAACAGCTCATGAAAGAAAGAGTGATGCATTTTATTATTCATTTGACGAATATACGAATATTGCTGGTTCTATATTGGTTATCTCCAATATTCTTAAGCATAATGATTGTATTCTCGAGACCATCACAAATAGAACTACGGAAACTCTTTGATATAAGAGAGAGTTTAATCCTGGACTGTGACGAGTTACCGAAACGAAAAAGGTATAGTCACAAACGTAGAATCTGTGGCCTAATGTTGATCCTGTACATAACACTGCCAGTTTCCATAGATTCCAAAACTTGATGTCTGTTCATTATTTTTCTTTTTTTAATATTTGGATGCAACTACTTTATTTTAATTTTTGAAAAGTTACAAAATTTTTCTGCGATCGTTTTTTTTTGGTCAAGTCTCCCCACTGCGGGGAGACTTGACCAAGGCGTGGGGATACTTGACCAAGCAAATTTAGCAAAAAATAATGACATAAAACATACTGTAATTATTTTTTTCCATATTGTCGAGATCCTTATGTAGCAGTAAAAAATATAAAAGCGTTGCATTTGATAAATTTCGATTCGATTTTTTAAATGCATTTCTTTTTAAGGATTAATTGTACTGCTTGCATTGCATGTTCACACGTCACGAAGTCAGTCCTACTATTGCTAACTTTGTTTACTAATACTAAAATATAAAGACTTATGTTTGAGGTGGGATTTTTTATGGCGTTATTAACATTAACAGTAGATACCAAAGCATAGTAAATATTAGGAATTTTGTATCTTTCTTCAGCTAATTGCCACTTGGTCAAGTCTCCCCATAAAGGTCAAGTCTCCCCAACATTACTTATTTCGTTCAATGTCATGCAAATTCTAGTATAAATATTCCAATGTTCCAATTTAGGTAAAATCATTTCACTGCTTCACAAGAATGAAGATGGTATATTAGTACATTAATATTAATTAGTAGTCGAGTATATATCTAGAGAAAATTTTCAATAGCACGTAAGTAACATTGAGAGCCTCTCTTTGTTTACTTTCTCTTTCGTTTATTACGACGTCAATACAACACTTTGCACTAATTTTCCAGCACATATCGAAAGCTGACGGTTTTTACTAGAATAATATGCAAAGAGTAGAGTAGTAAATGTTGAAATGGCCGAGTAGTGAACAGAAGAGAAAGACCCCAAAGAGAATCTCTCATTGTTACTTACGTCCTATTGAAAATTTTCTCTAGATAAGTCCATATAAAGTTTGATAAAAAATTACATAATTCAATGCAAATTTATTAATCACGTAATATTTTTTGTAAGGAAAGGATTTTTCATTCCAAACTTTTAAAATTACCTTTAGGGATCGAAACAAGTATAAAAATGTTTTTGAAAAAAAAAATTTAAGAATCGAATAGAAGACGCCATAGCCAAAAAAAGAATTTTGCGCTTGGTCAAGTCTCTCCATGTTCCCCTACACGGTTCTACGGTACTTTTGAACTTTTCAAGTGACCTAGCATAGATCTCGTTAAATGAAGCTCAAAATCATTTATGAAAACTATTCTACACCCTCAAAATCTTGATTTATCGTGTGAAAATAATTTTTTGGGACCTTGGGACCACAAAAAATAAATATTTCAACAGTTCTGGAAAGAAGAAAAATAGACCTTTCCACCTGAAAGCTACACAGTAAAAAAATCTTGTAACTTTACGTCTTGCCAGATGGACATAAAGGGAGCGTTCCAATTCACATAAATTTATATTCAATTACATGTAAAGATGTGAGTTGTTCGGCTTTTACTAGTTCATTCAGTCTGAGTTTTAAATCAAATGAGTCACAATATTTATTTCTACATATCTCAACGTGACAAACTGTGCTTCTGCTGACTTCTCGAAATGTACAGTAAGACCATCGATTCATGAAGTGAAGCAAATGTTGAAGGTGAACATGAAGTTTAACGTAGCAGAAGTTGCTGTGCAATTCCACCATCTACATCATGCGGTACTGATTATGTTGAAAAACATTAGTCAAGCAGAATCATTCGCTTCGCAAAACAACTTGAAACATGTCATCGAATGTAATGACAGCATCCCAAATATTTAGATAATGACAGTATTGAAATAAAGCTACATGACCTGGCAACACGTAGTAGTTCCGCCGTTATCACGTTAGTTACATTTTGTTGTGCACATTTCCAAATTTTTCTATTCTGCACAACGGCAAATATTCACGTTGAAAAAATCTGGTAAGTCTCAGACCGAAGATTTCGAAACGGCGCTCTTTATTGAAACGTTAAATGTACTCTAGTTCAAAAAGCACAGTAAACAAACAAAATGAATGAGATGATAAAATTAAAGTAAAACGAATGAAAGTGATATAATGATTGGAATAAAATAAATGAACATTATGAAAAAATATATGAAAAGTAGCAAAATGTAGGTATCAATGCAGTGCGGTTAATTCGGACCGACAGCTGTTTTTCAGCTATGGTTGTATTATGAAAAGCATACATATCATTTCCAAGGCTGTCTTGAAGTTTTTTTTCTATCTCACAAAATTTTGCGGTATTTAATTTTCATGTGCGTGCGCTAGGGGCGAATGTTGTTTTGGAGCACTATTTTGAAATGTTTGTATGCCAAATAACAAAAATGTTGTTGGCTACAACAATTAAGTAAATAAAGTACCTTAACGTATAATTTGGATCTGCTGGATAATATCTTTTATCTAATATCTTGCTTTGGGTGAGCCTACCATTTGTTTTCGTTTAAAGCTGTACGCATACGAGGCGACACACCACAAAAATATTCACTATGGATTTGTTCTATTAGCTATTCCAACGCAGCAAAAGCAACAGCGTTGGAGCAGTTAGAACAAAATGGTGCATGTAAATAATTGCATATGCGTTGGTCCATTTCGGACCTTTTACCAAATATACATTCTGATGCGAGTTTATGACAAACCGTTTGAGAGAAAAGTTTGCGCAGTCGTTCAGGAAAATATATGTACTTGCAAACCGGTTCACAGATATCGAGGTTATAGCTCATAATTCCTTTTAAGGTGATTTGTGCCAGCTCCTACTTCTTATTGTATATTTACCATGAAGTTTTACATATCAAAGAGAACTTTTCATTTCACAATTCAAAATTAATTAAATAATCTCAAAAAATTAAGAAATAATAAATTGAATAAAATTAATAAATTCGATTAAATTGATTAAATGATTAAATACATCCCATTAAAATTAAATTGTTATGTTATTAAATGAATAAAATGCACGACGAATTCAATAAAACAAATAAACTTATTTGAATGAATAAAGCCGCGTGGTATTCGACGAGCTAAAATCTCTTGAAGTATTTCCACAAAGAAATTAGCCACTGGGCTCCTGCTTACATGTCGTAAAATGCGACTGAAAACGGGAGTGCTTAGGTCAAGATGTTTCTCCGTGCCGAGGACTTAATGGCTGGAAGGACTTAAATATGCTAGTCGAACACGGAGTGTCGTAGGTCTCACTCTTGCTGTGTTAAGCAAATCTCTGACACAGGGCAGAGAAGAGGTGTTAGATGCAACTCTCTGTAGTGATGGTATTACGCATGAGTTGGCAAACTAGCTCATACCCAACGAGCTCGAACCGTCGTTTTGTGATCATAAGTACATCGTTTTTGGTCATTTGAACGTTTTGCTAGATATCGTCACATAGCGTAATCCCAAATCCACGAACTGGGACCTCTACGAAGAGGGCTTGGTGACTAGGTTTCATGGGTATTGCCCGACGATTGAATCTGCAACTGACTTAGATGAGGTCGTAGATAAAACAAACTCACTCATGGTGTCAGCATACCGAACTGTCCAGTCCGAGTTATGTGTGCTTCAAGAGGAACCTGTTGATGAAGTACCGAACTTGTTCGACTCAAACAGTTATGTAGAAGAGCTTGGAATCGCAGACGCAGGGGTCAGAGGCTTTTAAGTGGGCTTACAAATCACACAGAAATGCTCTTTGATCCTCCTAATGAAGGGATTGCAAAAGAATCTGCACAAATGTCTTAAGTCTCAACGATACTAATAGATTAAATAAGTCGAAATCAAAAGAGATTCATGTCAGTTCGATAAGAGCTGCGCATCGCGAATGTTTTTTTTTTAATGAAGATGTAGTACTCAACTGTCTTTTTGACTGACACTTTCCAGATTGTACAGAGCCATCACCGACGACCGCTCCTGAATTCTTTTCAGATTGTTCTGATTCTTGGTCATATGTTCGTAAAACTGTGACAACCGAATCGATCAAATGGGTGATACAAAGTTTTGTTCTATATGAGTCTGCGGGAAACGATGCAGTCATTCCATTTCTACTTCAAAGAGGATATGAACACTTTGAGCATATCTCGAAAAAAGTTCATACTTGTGGTCTTGAAACAGGATACATTTTATTAGCGTGGTGGGAAATAACTGTAAAATTCATTCCCAAAATTGTCCGCTTTACTTTTGAGAAGGCAAAGAGCTTTAGACCGATCAATCTGACATCCTTCCTTCTCAAATCGCTGGAACGTTTAATCGACCACTACATTCGGGAGGTTAGCTTAGGTGAGCACTTGCTGCATGCAATGCAACGTGCATATCACTGGGAGAGGTCCTCAAGGTGGTGTACTGTCACCACTTCTATGGAACCTTGTCGCCCATGTTAATACTTCTAAACAAACGTTTCTGAAGAATGTTTTTTTTTGCTAGAACATCTCTGTCCACAGATAAAACTTATCTAGATCAGTTGCTACTGAAATTCTCATGACTATGGCATTTTCATCCGATGTGGACAATTTTCAATTCATGAACTCATCCACTGTGAAAATATACCGGATGAATGAATCCCGGTTTTTCGGATTTCCGAATGTAAGCTCTAATTCTCGAATAATATTTATGAATTTCACTGGAATGCTGGCAATATGAGTGTCAAGATTCTTGAAATTCCTTCAGAAGACTCTATCTCATGGTTATTTGACGATTTGACTCCGAATAGTCATTCCATAGTAGGTTCCCATAGGGCCGTGTGTGAGCGGTCCAAGGTCAAATCATCATATGGTTCCATCACGTTTTATGAATTTTGATACCTATGTAACTATTGAGGCTTTTTTCAATTCTCAAATCGTATTCCAGTACTGAAACATTCCACCGGAAATCCGGATTACCGGAACCTAGATGTACCTATCCGGTTTATTTTCGCGAATTCCGAATCTAAAACATACAAAATATCCAAATCGGTTAAAAATTTCCATAGTTAATATTTTTGAGTTGAACCCGAGTATCTTGTCGACCTATTAAGGGTATTTTTATTGGACACACGAAGTGTCATCTGCATTCATATTAACATAACCGTCGAGTATCTTACCAATCCCACAAAATCGGTCTTATACTCAACTACATATTCAAAAACCCCAATTATTCACGAACCATTGATGACTCAATGCAGCAAAAGATTCCATGCAAAATCTCGGTCTGGCAATCTCAGACTGGCGCTAGCTATCCACGTTTTTATTACCATGATTATGTGATTTATTTTGACTCCATGACCTGATGCCAAATTCCAGCACATCCCATTCGCTCACTCGTCATCCAACCCGTTCACTCGGGCAGTAGCTCATGGCTGACATAAATCAAATTTATTAAATCTATAAAACATTTCTTCAAAAAACAGCAAAAGCAACATGTGAATCTTTCAGCAGGAAATTCATCAAGAAAGCTCAAGCTTATCTGGGGAAACGTTGAGCAAGCTAAGTTTTCGAGCTTATGTTCATGAAATGAATACAAATTTGTGAATTAAATTCCTGCCCTGCTGGTCTGGAAACGCAAAAATCTCAGCCAACTCTTCCAACGGGCAAGAATATTGCGACTCACATTAATCTCCAGGCAAGCTCTTCTCGTGACGAAAGCTGGCCGCCAAAAGTTCTCCCCGCTGCTGCAGCCGGGAGAACTATCTATCTTATGCGTTATGCTGTCAGTTTCCCAGAAGATCGACGCTCAGCGATAAGAAGCTGCATTTATTCTGATGTTTCGCTGCAGAAGAGCAGCTTAAGTAAGCATCGTATAAACTACTCTACTTTCCTTGTTTCGTTGCACAGTTGCGAATGAAAAATATCCCATTCAAAAAAGTTTTGCATCACGTCACCCTCTGCCCTGCAGCACCCGTACGTACATATATGTATAGATGTTCTGTTCAGCCCGGTAGGTACACTTGAGGACTAACCTACGTAAAACTGTCGTATTGTGATATTTTCCCTTCCGACAATCAACGCTCGGCTATCGTCGATGGATAGTGATCTGGCATGAATGGAACCCTCTGCTCTGCGCCGGTTGAAGATCAAGATAAGACATTGAATCGTTCGGGCATTGAGCCGATGCTGATGTTGTTGCTCAATGAAGAGTGATTCGAGAAGGGATTACGTCCATGCTGCAACGCTAAACAGCATAAAGATGGATGGACATCTGGACGAAGTCACCAGTCAGTAGAGGTCGGACTGTTTGATTATTGGTCACATTCCAGAAATCGGAAATGTCCTATCGATATTTTCGGTTGAATGTTCGAGAGGATGTATTCCTATGAATGTTTTTACGATCTCAACTGATTTCTTCGGTGAGTCTGAGTAATATCATGCGACCATCAATGTATGTGAAATATAGCGACGATGGTTCAATAACTTCATTTTCGCCACAGCCCCCTGAAGTAGTTTGCGGAATGTTACAGCACGGCATACCGTCCCCTGCTACCGGTATGGTTTTAATTGCCGTACAAATTTGTTTACCCTTCTTCGAGAGTGTCATTTTGGGCATCATCCTGAATGTTGTACTTTGCATACTGAACTTGATCGCGGAGAACATCCCGCACTGTCCTTGGCCTGCTCACACGCGTTTAGTTAGTGTGAGAAACGATTGCTTCATCCATGGCTACGAGACAACTATTCTCGACTGCGAGCTGCAGCGCTCCCCGTAAGCCGGGAGGACTTGCGAGAAAAATCTTCGGAATTTGTTCCATTAGCCCTTCGGACTCGGACTGTGCGAGCAAAGCTCGTCTTTGAACTGAATGTATGGTGAGCAAAGGGAATATCATAAAAATAACTTTGCAAAGTTCTCACGGCCTTTAGCGAAAAATTTTCGCCTTGCCAACAAGAGGATTGGACTGCTGATTGGGGCAAGGAGGGGGCGCTGCTGAAGAATGACCCGAATGCCAACAGTTGCTCCGGCTTTCTTGTTCCGTTGGCAAGTTTCGAAGTTTTCAGATAGTCCTCGGATTTGCACCCGCAAGAGACGGCAGTGGCTGTTGTGCTGTTGACTTCGAGAAACTTCCGATGGAATCTAGTGCAAGGTTTTGCACAAAACCAAACAATTATGATGAATGGATTGTGCGGGCATGGCGAGTATGGGGCTTTGAAATGGGTTGAAAGAGTTTTGACGAAGGAATCCTGTTCCAGGAATCCTGACAGAACATCTCGCCGTCACTGTCTGTTCGGAAGCGTGGGAATCCGTGGTTCACTGGGCTGGAAACATCAACGATAAGTTTTATTTCTCTATTTTTTATATCTCGCAAGAACAAGTTTTTTTATAAAAAATTTCGAAGTAAGTATTGTAAAAGTGTTTTACATGACTAAAGCTTCATGTAAAACACTGTTACAATACTTACTTCTCGTACTTCAGAGATTGTTCTGGTTGTGGTTGAATCTGCGGCGCTTCACTTTATTGTGGTATCCCTTTTTTATTAACGACTTAGAGTGAGTCAATCTTTTCCTTTTTTATATTATAACTACATTCAATTAGGAAGGTGAAATATTTTTCAAATATTAAGAGCCATAGTACTCAAGGAAGAGCAAGGATTTGAAGTAAGAAAGTTTAGAAAAGCGTGGAATAGGTTCAATGAGCAAGCTTAGAGTCTCCCGGCTACTTAACTCTTTGTCTTCTGCAACGCAGGAGTCAGGATCTTTTGGCATTAAATGCTAATCACCTGAGTCTGCGGTTTGTCCGGACAAGCGTAAAGTCACTTTAATGACTTATGCTGTCAGAACCTTACTGTTATTGTGTTATGTTTGAAATTTTTTAAATACCCTGTAAGCTTCTTTTTCTAACCGTTATGTGTACGACAGGGTACCAGGGGACCTTTCAAGCTATCATTTAATGAAAGTTTTTTTCCTAGCTGTAAATTGACATTTTGCAATATCATTTGGCATAGATTTTAACGCATACCCATTTGAAAACGTAAGATTTATTTTATTTTCCAAGAAACTTGGTCCAGGACATTACCGGTGTATTGACGCAGGTCAATTACTTTGTGTGCAAGTTTTCGACATAATGATAAAAAATCCTGACTAAAACAGGCTACTTTTACTGGTCATTCGCCAAATTTAATTGTCAAATTACTGGACTAGTCAGTATTCCTAAGCTTTTATCGTTAGAAATTTTCCGAAAACATTATACACTTATTGACAGTTTATTGGGAGAACTCGGCAATGAAATTGTTTTACTGAATTGATTACCGAACGGGATATTATTCAAATACCCACAAACATTTAACTTAACCTGGTGAATCAAACTTTAAGTGTAAATTTAACCGTTGGAAAGAGATACAATCGGAAATATAATAATGTTATACGCCAACGAATAGCCCTACATCAACACCGCGGCTATATCCCGAATATTATCCACCCCTAGTTTTTTGTTCATAAAACACGTTTCAATCATTTTTATGCTATGTTCTATATATCGTTCGAAAGCTATGATAAAAGTTTAAAAATATTCCACCGAGTAAAAGGGTATAGGGTACTTTAAAAAAAAAATTGGTCAAACACAGGGCCGTCTTAAGACCACTCGGGGCCCCTGGGCACTATTGAACTAAGGGGCCCTTATCATTAAACAGGTGTATCATGTACATTAGCATGGTTCTTCATGCCACTCTAAGACTTCCTGAACCAAGTATCAAAATGAATGGAGAAAATACATAGCTATAAATTCCACCGCCAGGTGACATCATACACGCAAGATGGTCTGAGTCAGGGTTGTAAACGTTGAATTCCACTTTACCGCCGATAACGATGAATTTAATTTAATTTTTAAAGTTGCTGACTTGTAGTACTCCTCTGTAGCTGTGAAATTATGAAAATAAAAGTTATTCACAATAAAATCATGACTCGTAAAATGGCCATATTGGACATTTTTGAGGGCATAATGAAAAATCCCTAGCTTTCGTGAGCTGACAATATATTTTTCGGCTTTCTCATTACAAAAACGATCCACGGTAGCTTTTTCAAGCAAAAAAAAAATTGGGTAGCCGAGGGTTATTTTTTTAAGAAATGTATACACCTCAAAAAATAATATCCGCATGCATAACTATTCTACATTTCATAAATTGTAAGAAAAAAAATCTAATGCATTTGTTTGGTACAATTGATCAAAGTGAAACATGAATATTTCGCGAATTTTTAAATATAAGAGGTACATTTGATTTCTTGGTCAATCGTGTACGAAAGATGAAATAGAAAATTTTGACAATTTTTTTGTACGTAGTGCACCTGGGTTCGAGTCCCAACCCCGTTAGGGTTAGAAATTTTTCATAAGAGATTTTTCTAACCTCAAAAGGCGAATAACTTAGGGTTAAAACCTCTATAATCGAAGAAAAAAAAGAAAACTTTGAATATTCAATTAGTATTATAGTGGAACGTTATTTACCGTAAATTTCTCATAACTCAAATATTCTCATAAACATATATAATTGGGAGCCTTCTAACGTTTCGATGTTGAGGCCCAATTTTAAAATATCAATCTTAATGTTCCTTTCATTCTAAAAATATCAAGCGAATATACCAGATATTGGGTAATCTAGCTATATTTTCTTTAGTATATTATCTAAGATGGTAATATCTTGAGTTGCCCTGCATTAGCAATTGTAAAAAAGGAACTTATTTGGATCTTTACTAAAAAGTCTGCATATCTCAAGTAATTCAGATGAGTAGTAAGGCTTATCATGTTAAATAATTTTTCCTCCATGTACGAAAATACCGTAAATTTACATCTATTAATCATTGGCACTGACCAATAAGCGTTCAAAACAGAAGTCGTAAAGTTTTCGATAACGTTAACGTTACATTCATCGAAGTGCGTTGACGATTAACGATGAAATTAACGCCAAAATCATCGCCATCGATTTCAACGGAAAAATTATCGATTCAACGATATCGCGTTGAAATGATAACGTTGAATTTACCGTATTCACAACCCTGGTCTGAGTAGATCTGAAAATTTATTAGTAAGTGACTCTATCATGCGCAGAATCTCCAAAAAAGCAAAATCTTGTTAAGTTAATAGCGTTTAAAGAGATCATCCATAAATGACGTAGCGTTTTTGAGTGAGTTTCAACACCCTCCTCCCCCATCGTAGCATTTCGTCACAAAACTCTAAATACCCCCCTCCCCTGGTAATTACGTAGCTTGACGGTAACCCGCCCTCCGCTTGGCCTTAAAAATAAAAAAACGATGTTAGTTAGATGAAACAGGTAAGGTTGTCGTGACATCAGGTCAACCCCCTTTAAAAAGCTATGTAGCATGTCATGACCCCCAACCCCTGTCGTCACACTTCATCAAAAAATACAAAACTCCCCCTCCCCCATATAATACTACGTCTTTTACGGATGGTCCCAAAATGGTGAAGCAGAATATGGCACAGAGGAATCGTGTTTCACTCCTTGAATTCTATAAAGAGACATATTGTAAATGTCATTGGAAAGATAAAAGGACATGTGAAGGTTAGAAATAAAGAAATATTGTGTGATGTTTCTCTTAATAGCAGTTGCATAGCAGCAGGAACCTGACAGAATTAACATGTGGGAATCTGACATTAATAGTTGCATGATGGTGTTTGAGAATGAATAGTGCTTTAGCCAAGGAAGAATGCTGAAGTATGACAAGTTTACTGTCCACCATTTGATTGTTGGATTTACCAGTAAAAATAAACTTTATATTCCGTAATGAGCTTAGGTGGCTTTCGAAAACAAAGCGCGAAATTTCCGAAATTTTTAATAGTACGGTTTTCACATGTTCAATCTGGACATTTTAACATCGAGGCTATAGTCGTATATGGGTGAACGTTGATATTTTAGGAGATTAACTAAAGTAAAGCATCACACATTCTAATTCTCACAATGCTGACAAAATAAAGTATTTGTCCATTTTTTATCGCATTTTTTTTTTGGCGGAGTTTTTCACTTCTCATAGATCTAAACCTAAAGAAGCCTGAGCTGAACGACTGTGAGCAATACAACATTTCTGGAGTGATGAAACCACATATTCTCTTCCATTGAACTTTCTACTTCGCCGAGTCTTGCCACTTTTGAAATCAATCGATATAATATTGATTCTAAGCGCGCATATCGCCTTGAGGTTCATTTATGTTCCATCCTCGCTGTAGGAATAGAAATAACGGCTCTTTGAAATATCCCTTTGTGTGCGAGTTTTTTTGTCGAGGCAGGTTTTTTTTGTTAAATAATTCAATAGACGTATTGTATACTCGTTTATTATGACCGGTTTGGGAAGTTGTATGTAAAAAGTGGACTAAATGATACATTGTTAATAATAACAAACTACCAACTCACATTGGAGCAGACAGCGATGGTCGTACTGGAAGTATGTGAATGAGCAGTGAAAGGAATTCGGATTACCATCTTGTATGCCATTAAATGTAGATTTAGGCACCGAGACTTAGGAAATCTGCCAACTGTTCTCCGACAAATTTTTAAGTATTTTTGAAGGGTATTCTGCTCTAATGTTTCAATATAGGGGCCCGTTTCAAAATTTTCTGCTGAAATTTTACCCGATTTTTTTCCGCTAGCCGGAACCACAACACCAAAACCACGAATTTCACTCCCTATGTAGGACCCCCCATCAACCAAATTTGCGTCGGTAATGGAGCTTGCCCCAAACTCCAAGCTGAAGGTATCTAGTTCACAGGGACCAGATGGTATACCGTGTGAAAAAGTGCATCAGAGGGCTTCTTGAACCCCTTCGACGAGTCTTCGAGCTATCTTTCACTACTGGAATATTTTCTAATTGTTGGCAAGCGGCCCACTGCTTTGCGGTCCATAAAAAGGGAAAAAAATGAACATCGATAATTATCGAGACGTTTTGTATTTAAATGTGGTATCTAAACTATTCGTGCTGGTTATTTTAGATCATATTTTCCTTCATTGTAAGCACTACATCGCAGACGATTAAATAAATGGAAAAGCTCCTTCTCAGGCATTAACAACGGTGTTTGAGCGCTTATAATGCCGCTTAATCACCCTATTCCTTCATTCGTGAACCTGCGACCTGACTCTACCTATGCCCAGACCACGCTGTGTACTAATGATAATCAGTGTCCCACTTGTCATTACTTCAAGCAATCTGCACACTATGGGCACTGGATTACTAAAGACAAAAACACCTACACAACTAAAACAAATCCAGTAGCCTACCCCTGAATCAAATTCTATTCCCACCACGAGTGTCTGCTTCGAAGTTGAAACAAATCGGATAAGTCTAGCTACCGGACTAACGTGTTGAAAGTTTGTGTGGGAGTTTTCGACAATTATTTATCACTGCAAGCGAAAATAAAAAAGCTAATTGAATCGCCTACAACTTTGTCTAAGATTGCGATCCAACTTTCATAGAAGAAGTTGTGAGACTTGTAATAAGGTGATGTATGAGTGAGTTTTGCATTGTCGTCGACTGCCAGGAACTGGGCATCTTTTGGCTATAAAAGTTTAATTCAATATTTCATCGCATAGAGGACATCTGTTGATGAATGAAAAACCACAATTTGAAATAAAAATGTTTGGTTTAGTCTTTAGAATCCCGCCAACTTGGGAATGAATGATTGACGAAGGTCTTTGAATATGAATCTTGGTTGCAGTAGATTCAATTACAAATTGGCAGTTGAAAATGAAAATTCGCATCACTGGCCTTAAATTTTGAACAAGATGTATTGTTCCAGAGGGTACTATTAAATTTCAACAAAGTTGCTCACACATGATTTTTCAACAGTTCTTTGGAGGGCTGTGTTCTTTTATCTTTTTTCCTTCCGATCCAGTCTTCCTGGCTGTCGTCAACCGTCCTCCGAACACTTTTATTACGTTGGTAACAGTTGATGTAATCACATTCAGCTATTTCGCTAACTTGGCGTTCGAGCAGTTCCGATTTTCGCGAAACGCGAGCAAAATTTTGCTCCGTTGCTCTTCTTATTTCGATGTTCTTTTCACAACTGAAGAGCAAATGTCGAAATCACACAGTTGGTATGTTGCTACATATAATCCATCTTTAAGGGGTTATAGTATTTTGTTAGTGCATTTTTCAGTGAAAAAACTAAGCATAAGTTTCTAAAAATATATTGATAATTGGCGGAGTTTTGGCTTTTTCCCCGAAACGCTTTTTTATGTAAGAGGCTTGCGGTGATCACGATTGAACCCCAATAGATCAACTAAAATCCTAAGACTCTTAAAATTCCATTTGCACAAGAGTAATTCTCGTACTTTAACAATTAGTTGAAAAAAAATCCGGCATACGGCAACGTTATTCCTAAAAAGATTATGTTTTAAGCTCTAAAAATTGTATTAAAATATTCTTATCCACAAACCGTAAATTTATTCATAAAAAAAGAATCGTTAAGGTACGAGAAAAATTAATTCCGATCAATTGAAGAAAAAAATTAAGAAAATCGGTTGAGTGGTTTTTCGGCAATCGTGATCCCGGAAAAGCCATTTTTGGAAAAACGACATTTCGAGATAATCGAGCTCGAGATTTCATGTTTCCGTTGCTCTTGGAAGACGAAGCGCGCTTCGAAGTGCTGTAACTTTCGATCAATAGATCGAAAGTTACAGCACTTCGGTCGGATTTCTATGAAAATTTGGCAAAACATTCTCAGGAAGTTGTACATTGAGATAAAATAGTAAAAGAATTCGATTTTTGAAAAAAATAAGAAGGTATGTAACCCCTTAAAGTGAGCGGTGCGCGACTGCAAAAAAAGGAAATAAAAATGCTTCAAGTCGAAGTTGACCAATTTTTTATCGGAGCACCCTTTATTGATTCAGTTTTAAACGAACCATACTGATTTCAATTCAATTCACAAAATTCAACGTGTATATAATATTTATTCCTCGAACTGAATTAGTTAGATTTCTTCTTACAATCATCGCTTAACCTTTCTTCAGCAGCAGCGACTGGATGTTGCGTTACAGTGAA
The DNA here is from genome assembly GCF_030247195.1 of Topomyia yanbarensis. Taxonomy (NCBI): domain Eukaryota; kingdom Metazoa; phylum Arthropoda; class Insecta; order Diptera; family Culicidae; genus Topomyia; species Topomyia yanbarensis. The sequence continues at coordinate 51,474,746 of NC_080671.1, read as the reverse complement.
TGAAAGTTAATTGTGTTTTAATCTATAGATAATTGCATTTTCTCTGGAATCTCTGTTAACGACGCTGACATTTTGTCATGTTATTTAATGTAATTGACAAATCGCTGATTTCTTCAGATTCCTAGATTTCTCGATTCCAATTGCTGATAGAATGTGTCTATATGGTAAAAATATTCAAAACGATTCCAAGACTATTTAGTGCATTTAGCCTGACCAATGCTCAAATACCGAATGCTTCAACATGAGCATGAAACTCACAGATTCTTACAATCAATAACTCCGGCAACATTCATGTTCGCACTTCACAAGCCAATTAACGCGTGATTTATCAGCCGGCTGCCCATACAAATGAGCCCAATTCGGACTAATTTCACTTCCCCCTGTCTTGTGAGCGAATTCAAAGTGAAACACGCAAATATAGATCACACAGAGCTGCCAGAAGAACCCTAACTCGAGTCCACACCAAAAAGCGTATATTTCACCGATTATTAATTAGTTCCAGTCGGAAGTGTGATGCAGCGAACTGATTTCTACTGGACAGTGTTCCATTCGGTATGCAAACTGGACACAGCTGACATTCTGCATTCTTATCTTGCATTCCTTCAACGGCTTGTATCTGTGCATACTACGCCTCCCTCTTTTCCCTACCTACCAAATGACTAATTTATTCCGATGAATTAATTACAGCTCATTAAATTAACGACGAAAAATTAGCAGTATGCATAACGTGATAACGAACCACAGATGAAGCATGGAAATAGTGGGCGACCTGATTTTAAGCAAGAAAATGTTTTTGTTTGTCCACAGAATCGTCTGCCTGCCGGATGTCCGTGCCACATGCCGAACGGTGCCGGGATTGACGCGGGAACAGTTGGAACTGTGCTACAGGGCGAGCGATGTGACAGCGGCAGCCATCGAGGGACTGGAACTGGGCGTCCGCGAGTGTCAGCATCAGTTTCAGTGGCACCGGTGGAACTGCTCGTCGTTGAGCACCAAAAGCCGAAATCCACACACGTCCAGCATGCTGAAGCGAGGTGAGTGAGCGTTTGACCTTTTCTGCTGCGGGCGGTCCAATCGGGTAGGGATTATTAGAGAAAAATTAGATGGACTCCGGGGTGGATGTGGCGTGGCGATATGGGTGAGACCACACCCGAAGAAGTTCATTAGCGCGAACAGTTCCAATTTTATTTCTCACCTTTTGCTTTTGCTGCCGCTGCCGTGGATGCTGCCGGAGACGATGATGATGGCTAAATCGTTTCCTTTCATCTCCCATCACACTGCTGCGGGATGAGGTGTCGGTTCGGAATGAAGCCTAAGTACGCGTGACTAATTTAGATCTCATGAGGTCTACAATTTGTAGCTCGATATCCTGTCGGCTGCAAAGTTCTAGATAAATAGGAGTGTGAAAAAATGACACTTCGATTTTCGGAACTAATAACGGTGAAGCAAAATGAATCTCAAAGTTTACGGATATTTAAATTGTGAAGATTCAAGATCCTGATGTTGCGCAGTTCGATATGGTCTCGTTGGGAGGTGTTAGAGTTTCTTTTCGATTTGTATGTCCTTATTCAAAGTAAGTCAGCAAAACAATCAGCTTAGGTAGATTCACAGATAATGAGGAAGAGTGCTACTAGTAAAGACATTTCGTTTCTGGCATAACGCATTAATTAAATATTTTTCAGACATATGCCGAAAAAAACTAATTATTAATTCATGAAAAAACAATTTCGTAAAATAAGCCGCTTACGGTTTTCGTCACCATGCTCCAGAAATCACGATGAACAAACTTCATATTAATAAAACTTTTGTGTTCTCACAAAACTAGTTCACACAAAAAACATGTATTAGCTGCATTGAATAAAAGAGCTGTGAATTGAGCAATGTTCATAATTTCAGGAGGTTTGTTGTCGGGTAGAGTTGTGTGATTCATGTTCATGATTTCATAATGTTAGTAACGATTATTCGCGATCTAGAGCTGGATGTAGACCGCAAGATGGCACGAAAGTGCAATGATGATTTTTCTACGTTTCTTATAAAAGAAAGGTTAAACTTTGAAGGTTTTCTATGAGACCTGGAAGGCCATGTCTGTTATCGAGAAGGAATGGAATTGATTAGCGGTAGTGTCTGATTAGTTTGAAACAGTTGTTCCTACCGACTAAACTTAAACCTCTTGTATCTTGCAATAAAAATTGCTATGCTATATTTCAAACTAAGGAGGAAAATTTGGTAAAAATATAGCATAGTGCTTTCGCATAGGCCTGCTAAGCCAAGACAAGTTTCGGCTTCACTTGTGTCTCATCGGCATAAACAGAACTTCTGCTCGAACGGGACATCACGTTTGATCAGTCGTTTGATTGAAACACATAGTGTGTTTTAGTTTTAAGGGATTTGCGTCAAGCCGGCGCTAATCTATTCCGACAATGTGTTAGTGTCGGTTTCTGATGAGGCGAAGCCGAAACGCAACATAGTGTGGAATAAAAATTGGACTAAACCGTTTTGCGCGTTAAGGGCACAAGACCTAATTTTAATTAAGTCTTGTATCTTCCCAGCCTCATCCATCCGGGGTCACCGTTACTCCGTAAAAATATTATTCCTAAAATCGTGAATAACGTACCATGAATTCTGAAACATTCACGTTTTTACGTTACGAAAAAAGGACTATGAACAAAAATCATGTGTTTTATAATTATGTTAAATTTCGCTTCAGTGACGCGCTCATAACGCTTTTATTAGTGGAAATATTTGTTTTTGTTTCGTGAAGTTCAGTCACGGTTTCTTTGTCACTACCAAATCGATTTTTTGCACTGTGATGATCATTATTCTCAGTTGACTCATGGTATTATTCATAGATTTAGGCACATTAGTTCGCAAAATCAAAACATTGTGGATATTTTCTCGTGATCTATTTCACGAAACTCGGAATTTTATTTATGAATACATTCAATCCTCGTGAACTAATTTGTGATGCCTAATAAATTAGTCACGACTTACCATTCGTGCTCCTAAAATAGTTCACAAAATCATGGGACAAAGCAGACAAAGGGTTAAATCACCGGGAATCTCTAAGCTTGCTCATATGACCCTAATCCATGCTTTCTTCCTTCAAATTGCTCTCCCTTGAGTGCTATCCCGAGCAAACGGAAAGCCCATAATATGATATATGTTCATGATTCTCAGTATAATAGTCACGACTGACCATGTATACCCGTGAAATAAATAACAAAAATATAAAATGTCATTCATGTCGTGAATTGGTTCATTTTATCTAGTAAAATAGTCACAAATTACAATTCGTGCTTGTGAAATAGTTCACAAAGCCAGCCATAAAATATGATTCATGTAATCGTAAACAGGTTTCCTAATATATTGGTCACGATCCAATATCCGTGCTCGTGAAATGGGTCCCAAGTTCATTACATATTATTCATGTATTCGTGAACTAGTTTATGATTTCTAGTACATGATTCACGATCTATTTTGCGTGAAGATATCTCTAATCATATTCAATTTCATGCAACATGGTAATGAAATATTCACGTGAACTAATTTTACAAAATTTGGAGTAATAGTCGTGGAATCATTCTTGTTTCATGCACCTTTTCATGCAGCTAGCAACCAAGAATAGGTACAAGCTGTAGATACAAAAAGATGGGTAGGTAATGTCAGAGACATAACCGAAGTGAAGTAGAATACACCTAGAATGGTAATTCGAATGCTGTAATTTTTACTATCTTTTGCATGGTTGCATTAAATCCAGCTATCAAGAATTTCTGTTATTTATATATATATATATATATATATATATATATATATATATATATATATATATATATATATATATATATATATATATATATATATATATATATATATATATATATATATATATATATATATATATATATATATATATATATATATATATATATATATATATAGATATATATGCATTTCTTACACGTACATCACTTATGCGTTTATGTAAATGAAATTTTCGGTCATACCTCGAGACTGTAATTATTTTTCAAGTGGATTCACTTCACTACCTACATCATTGAATATTTCATTACACATATGTATAGTGGGATCAAAAGACATTCGTCTAACTGATTTATTTTAGAAATAGGCCACTTTAAAGCATGGCATGCAAAAATAAAATAAATTAAAGGCCAAATCGATTAACAAATACTATTTGTACTCACTGGAAGTTAAACTCACTCCACAGTTAACCCATTCAGCCCATGTTGTTTGTGGACAACAACGTTTTTAAACAGCTATAACTTTTGATTGAGGCGAGATTTGCTCACAAAAACAAGGAAGGCTCATTAATGTGATTACTGCTCTTAATTTGAGTATTCCGATGGAGCCGTGCTGCCAGGGACAGTTTGCGTTGACGACGGATTTTTTTTTTCATATATCTTCGTTATGGTGCAGTATTATTGAAAACTGATAAAACTTACCAATTTAGACTGTAGTTGGCTACGTTTTCCACGTAATTGGACTACTGTAATTATTCTAGGAAAATTATGTTGAGCATTAGAAGGTAAAAATTGATCAGCGTCTAGCACTGCCATGGAAGCACCTATCTTTATGAAAATAGGCTTTTCGTGTTTTTTGATCCCACCGTTTTCAAGGAAAAATTGTTTTGAAACCGTACATTAGGGCATTGCAAAAAAAATGTTTTTTTGAATTCTCGAAGGCCCCTCCTCTCATATTGTGACAAATGACAAAGTAAGCTCAGATGCCAAATTTCACATCATTTGGACAATTTTAGACCCCCGCCCACTTCGCTTGAAATTTTTTGAAATTGGTGCTATGGGAAAATATGGAGGAAAAATACATTAAATGGAATAACTTTTGAAGTAGCAATCAGAAAATTAAAATTTATAACTCTTTTGGAAGGAAATAATCTTAGTATTTGAATGGAGATATATTTGTTTCTAGAAAAATACGGGAAAGTGGGGTACTGGGTCATTTTGGCCCCAAAATCCCCTATTTTGAATGGTTTTTCTGCTCCGTGATGCAAATCATACATATTTTGTAGTTTTTCTAATGTGAAAAAATCTCAGAAATCGAACGGAACCCTTTTGACCTTAGTCCGAATACGAGAAGTTGGGGTTAAATGGCCTTTTGTCATTCATATTAAACTTCATCATTTTCTCGTGAATATATCTCTATTATTCTTCACTCAATTTTCATAAACTATACCTTGTTGAACGTGGAAAATCCTTAGGATTATAACAAAAATAGATTCGTTACCGGTAAAATTCAGGAACATCAAATTATCTGACATATAGTGTCGATTTCACATGTTTATCATAAAATCGCACATATTAACTCCATTTAACAACAAAATTCTTATTTAATTTACTACTTTTAGTGTAAAATATGCTAAGGGATCACATGAGAAAAGTTTCATTCCTGGAAAAATAGGGGAAGTTGAGGTATTAGGACAAATAATGAAAAAATGAGATTTGTAGAGTAAATATCAAAAAGTTTGATGTTTCTGAATTTTACCTTTAACGTTTTTATTTTTGTTCTATTCCTCAGAATCTTACACGTTCAATAAGTTACATTTTATGAAAATTGATTGAAGAATAATAGAGATATATGCATGAGAAAATGATAAAATTTAATATGACTGACAAAAAGCCCAATAACCCATACTTCTCGTATTCGGACTAAGGTCAAAAGGGTTTCGTTCGATTTCTGAGATTTTGTCACATTAGAAAAACTACAAAATATGTATGATTTGCATCACGGAGCAGAAAAATCATTAAAAATAGGTGATTTTGGGGCCAAAATGACCCAGTATCCCACTTTCCCGTATTTTTATAGAAACAAATACATCTTTATTCAAATATTAAAATTATTTCCTTTCAAAAGAGGTATAAATTGTAATTTTCTGATTGCTACTTCAAAAGTTATTCCATTTAATGTATTTTTCCTCCATATTTTCCCATAGCACCAATTTCAAAAAATTTCAAGCGAAGTGGGCGGGGGTCTAAAATTGTCCAAATGATGTGAAATTTGGCATCTGAGCTTACTTTGACATTTGTCACAATATGAGAGGGGGGGCCTTTGAGAACTCAAAAAAAAATTTTTTTTGCGATGCCCTACCGTACATACACTAGAAAAAAGTTGGGCATGGAAGGGTTAAAAGCCAGTAGAAGGACATTTGCGCGTGCAATGTCAACATTAGAGATTTTTTTATTTTGATTATAGAGGTTTTAATCTTAGTGTCATTCGCCTCTTTGTCGGGTTAGAGAAATCTCTTTAAACAAATCTCCAACCCTATGTGCGGGGTTGGGAATTGAACCCAGATGATCTGCGTACAAGGCAATCGATTTACCAACCACGCTATCTCCACCCTCGTGTAACATTAGAGAGTTCAGGCGAATGTCCTATAAAAATAATATATTCAAACCTTAACCAACCACGCTTCTTCGCAATAACTATGCAATTGTCACGTATGATAATAACCGACAACAAATGTAGTACCAGGAAATTACAGCAGTACAGCAGTGAAATTCGCAAACAAAATAAGTAAAATGAAAATCCCGTTTCACGTTTCCCAGTTAGCCCCCAGAATCAAACTATCAACAGAAATGTATGTTAGTATTAAAAAAACCAACATAATCTCCTTCAAATCGTCAATCGCAGCCAAATTACCGCTTGCTAGAAGAAAACTAATAAAAGAGCACACTCCTTCGCAGTGCACTCTGGAGCGCGCGCCGTGGTGAATTTATTTGAGAACGCCACACATAATTGAAAGAGCCCTGCCCCACTGCCAGCGAACACTTGGAATTCGTTTATTTAGCTCCGAAAGAAAGAGTGTTCTGTTTTTCCTGTGGTCAGTGATCATTGTGTTCATAAAACTGGTGCGCCTGTATATCATTGAAATGATGCCTGGCGGCAGTCATGGAATATATTGCTTCGAGCTGACGGCACGTAGCAACTACAACGAGGTCAGAAAGCAAACTGACGATTTTGCCTTGTGTGCTTTTTTATGTGCGTCGCAGTTCATTGGATGCAAAGAGGCGGTCCTAGCAATGCTCGCTGCTTAGTTGAATTATTCGGACCAATCAGCGCTGATAATTACCACTTTCACAAACCATAATTTTTGTTATTTCTAGTAATAGTACATTTTACAGAATCTAATGCAATATACGTGCACATATTTCCGATCAAATAGTGCAAAAATATAGCGATTTCGATCAGTACAACAGAAGTTATTCGCATTTGAAAACTGGGAAAATATCTCAGCAGAAACTTTGAAACGGGACCTCTATACTGAAACCGTTAGAATATTCTACTTCAAAAAAAAGTTTAGAGAACAAGTCACAATTTTATGATCCAGTTCACCTTGTTACTACGAGTAAAAAACCGAGAGTAACCAAAAAATAACAGATCGCAATAAGGCGAAGAGAAATTACGAATACCACGATGAAAATGCTGATATCATGTCACATTACTTCACGTATCAAATTGAAAAGTAATCTCTAGAATAAAATATCACGATAAGATGAACAGAAATTACAAAAATCGTGACTAAGGAACTGAAATCATGAACATAAATCACATAACTCATGACAAAAATATCAAAAATCGTCACTAAGATCCTGAAATCATGAACATGACCAAAAATATCACGTCAACATGAACAGAAATTATGAAAACCATGACAAAGTTCTTGGAATCATGGACATAAATCATTACTTGTGATAAAAATATTCAAAATCGTGTCTAGGATTCTGAAATTATGAACATGAATTACTTTACTCATGACTGAAATATCATGATATCTTGAATAGAAATTACGAAAATCGCGACTAAGATCCTGAAATCATGAACATAGATCCCGCTACTCTAACATAACAATCGGATAATAAACTCTTGAATAAAATAGCACGGTAACGTCATACGAAATCACAAAAATTGTGGATTAGCTCATGAAATCATTCAAATCGCTTGACTCTCGGTTGTGTATTCCCAAATTATGAACAACACTGATAACAAATTCTAAACGTGCCCAGCACACAACTGTAACCCAACTAAACATTCGAATGTAACGCCATGTATATAGGTGATCTAGTTTTGTTAAAATACAACTAGTTTCATGGATACGAAGTTTATTATTCATAATTTCAGGAACTTGGTTACGGTTTTCGTAAATCGTTCAGTTCACGAAATAGCGATCATTTTTCATTATTTTTTGAACGGATTTTTTCCATGTAGGCACTATTTCAGTGGGGATTGTACTCATGCTCTTTTTGTGTCGATCTGTTTCTATTTATTTGCTAGCTACAGCTGAGAATTTCTCGGCGGCGGTATTTCTCCCGATACCGATAAGCATGAGGCTCGCGAAGAGCCATTTAGCTGGCAGTCACTCCAACGGAGAGATTATCGGCTGTACAATTTCTGCAGATAACATCTCGATTTTCTCTGATATCAGGCTTTTTCCTTGGTTGCTAGCCCGCTGACCGACCTTTGCTGTGTAGTTGCTACTCACAACTAGTGCTTATATCGAAACATGCCAAAACGTGAACCGGTTCAGAGATGCCGACCAACATAACTTACATCCCTTACCAGCCACCTACGCGAGGTTTCTTCGTTGGTTTTTTCAACGACTTGTTTCTAGAGTAACCGAACTCGAATGAAACGGCTCGATGTATAATTTCATCCCTGAACAGAATGTTAATAAATTTTTAAAAATTGTTTAGGGTTTGAACCCCTACAGACGCGAGTATAGAAATGCGATAGGTGCGAGTCGTGTACACACGATGATTTTTAAAGTGGGTGGGTAGGGTAGGTTTGGATTGAGTTCAAGACTGCATGGTGCGACGTGTGTGCGCTGCTTGTGAACAGAGCTATCATTTATACAAATTTATCTATATTATACAGATTTTTAAGCGTAGATACAGATCTCATACAGATTCCTGATACACAGATTTTATTGGAATTTCAATTTAAAACATGTTTGGTAGGACACTCCCTGCTGCCCTTTTAACTAATGGTGACCATTCCTTCAACAAGTTATTATTATAGCAAGTTATTTTAAAATCCGCATATTCAGTTTCTTTTTTTATTGTATAGGATAGATGATGTTTTCTATTCTTAAACGTTTATAAAATGTCATAATTCCTTATCTTTGTTGAATAAAGACAAATGCAGATTTTTTTTTGATCACGTCGATACAGATTTTCGTCAAAATTGTCTGGCAGCTCTGCTTGTGAGTTTGTGTTTGGACAAATTAAATTAGTTTTATGTTTGTGTGTGTATGCGTTGGGTTGACTATCCAGGGGGATTTTTATGCCAAGACGTTTTTGGTGGTTTGTAGGTACGTAGGGATGGTACATACTGATGTGTTTTTTTACCACTAAGATTTCTGTGGATATTTCGAAATCACGGACGAACTCAACTGAGTTTCAGTTTTGTTTTCAAATAGTCTACAAGCTAATCTACAGAGATTTTTGGTAGCCAACGCAATAGTAGTAACATAGTTTTAAATGTGTTTTAAATTATACAACAAATAGAACAGAAGCGCATACCACAAGCAATTTTCCTTCCATGTCGCACAAATTTTCTCTGTGCATCCGTTCACATCTGTACCTCAATCTTTGAACAAAACAAGCATCCAGAACGACGAACTGTAGTGTCTGCATAGGGTGATGAGCCTATTTTCTCCATGTTTCTGTTATCCTACCCATTTGAAGTCGTTGGTTAGAGCACCGTCAGCCATCTTTGTTCATCGCATTGGCTCAAACGGTAGCGTAATAATTGGAGCATTCGATTCGTGTTTTCGTTGCGCTCAAACAGAAGTATTTCGTCATTCTCAGGACATTTTTGTTATTATATTGGTTCTTGGGAACGCAGCAAGGATACTGATGCCAATTTATGAACATTTCATCGATTGTAATTAATAAAGCAGTGGGGCACTCTCCCTAATAATTTTGCTTAGAGAAAAATAACGTAACAATCAAACAAGATAGTTTATGTATTGTCCCCAATACCAAGACAAAGTAAAATCAGTTAGAAAATGCTCTACAAATGTAACTATTGCCACTAATCACAATTAGGTTAGATTTTCAAAAAAAATATTGGAAGAAAATAAATTTCACACTGCCAGAATGTTCCCACGAATTACAAATACAAAATAATTAATAGAACAGTAGAAAATAATTTTGGCCTTGTTTGTTACTCCATAGTGCTCCGGTCCATATGCTACTGCGAGCAAATGTTCGTACATTTTCCCCAAGCCCAACAATCACTCTGGTACGGCTGACTACATCCACCAGTGAGCATCGAAGGGATTAGCTTCACTTGACTCCAAGGACACGTGCAACCAACTATTACCCTTGAAACCAATTCGCCGTGATGCAACCCGTCATCGCTGCGGTCTCACTTATTGCGTCACACACATCAAAGCAAGTGGCCATAAGTGTATTCAAATAAATTCATTTGAATGCGCATAAAAAAAACAGAAGGGCTTTCGTCAGCTTACGACACAATCCATCAGCATCACAGGCGAAACACGGTGGTTGATTGGGAGGCCTCGGCAATCGATAATGTATGACTGTTCGATCCTGTTGCCTGTTCTCCCCCACCCCCACGTTGGTTCACCGTGGATCTACGAACATACGAATCGATTGTTCTACGCTGTGTTGACTCGGTTCTGAGTCAGCCCGCAGGGTTATAGACTGAAGGTGAATAATTTCTGTAGCATCTCGGGTTCGTCGTTCGTCTTGTTGTCACCGGAGTAGCAAGTCTCCACGCGAACGCAAACCCGTACCAGCGCAATGTGATGGATGGACGAATGACTTAACCACGACATCACCGATGTCTTGTTGAGTTGTTTTCGGATTGATCGATTGCCCAAATGCAAAGAGGAGAAAAGTCGCCATCGATCGATGGCAGGGAAATGCATCAATTCAAGTTGCGTTAAAGGGTGACTGCGGTTGACTCCCATTTGCTGCCACCGGTCGGTCGTGGAGGGGGAAATGTCACTGCGTTGAGCATAAGTCGGTGAATAAACAACCGAATAAATGCGGGGCTGTCGTTGGTTGATGGTAGAAGGGAGTAAGGGTTATCGCAAAGGTTTGCTACCGACAGAATGAGATGCCAGAGTACCAAGGGCTGACTGACTGGTTCGATCAATGACGGCAAAACTGGTAGTTAGTGTGACGCAATTCGTAATCGACTGACTGACTGACATATGTATATGCCATGACAAATTATGTTTTCTGCGCATATAAATTTGCGGCTCGTTCTCGATGTCGTTCCACCAGTCGGCATTCGATTGACATGATCGACATTTACATATGCGAAACGAATGAAATTTACATCAAATTATAACTTCTTTCTGGTGAGATCGTGGTTGCTGCTGGTTAGTAAATATGAAACGAAACCATGATTTGCGGTAGGAGATCGTGTGAAAAATACTGTTGGAATATTTTGAGTAATTGAATCAATCGGCTGAACGTTATTATGAAATTCAATACCGATGCAACATAAAGTATGTGAACTCGGCTGAACAATCAAGTACTATAGGGGTTGGTTATGTCAAAGCTGAATGACTATGAAACTAGTATGGTGGGAATTGAAATGCTCAAATCGAGTTTTCGCTTCACCCAAGAGTTTTCATATTTTTCATGTCAATTTTGTTATTGTACTGTTTCTTAGGGACGTTGCAAGATATTAATAACAATTTGCACGCATTTAATCGAACATAGACCGAATTATTAACAAATTAGTCAGGTTCCTTAATAGGGCAATAAAGGCTCAACATGAACAAATATTGTAAAGTTTTATTCTATTTATTTTGATATATCCCAGCTCAATGTTAAAAGATTCACAGAAGCTCAAAAGCTTATACTAGCGTGTTTATTAGAAACTTGCTATCTCATTAACTCTAAACCCTTAGTACTTGCTGGCTTGGCACCTTCAGCGCACATAATCTTATCAATCTCAACAAAAGTTCAAGGCATTTTGCCTTAACCAGGTAGTAATTATGATTACTTGTAATGCAATAAAGACACGGAAAATTCGATTTGTGTCCCATAATGCCCAGCTAAAGGTTAATGATTTTAATTTCATCCGCCAATGGCGTATCTAATTTGCCCAAAGCGTGAACAACGCTTGTATTACATTGGTATACCTGGTGGAATTACAAGTAGCTAAATAAAACAGATTGTTTACTTCAGTATCTTGTCTAGAATAAACGAGTTATTCATTACTGATCTATCTATTTTTTTTTAAAATCGCTTGGCATCGTTGTGCGGTAGGGTAAAAACCTATTTTGACCATTATAGGGAGAGTGCCTTACCATGTCATTAATTACTCGGTCTACAATCGCTGGAATGCGGATAAATTGATATCGACATCATCGCTTAGTTCTAAAGTACCAATATTTTAGCTTTATTAAATTATCTCTTGTGAATATTTACGGCTTTCTCAGTCAATTTATTTTGAGCAAACGAATTGTTTTTAAAACTGCCCGACGTTTCGACCGTTTTTGGCGGCCTTTTTCAAGGGAAACTAAAATAATCGTTTATTATGAGTGAACAGGTAAAGCATAGTAAAAACATATATGGAAAAGGTACGATACAAAAACAAAATTGCAGTGCTGTGTGACTCACTTTAATCGTGTCGTTTTTGTCGTAGTCGCTGATTGCCAACGGTGGGAGGTTGGGTGTTTTTGCACTGGCCGAAATGGTTGTGGAGATGACGATTTTGTGCTGAAAAAGTCATCTGAAAAAATCTTTGGTACGGAGCTCTATGTATGCACGAAGTGGTCCAACGTCTGGTTTGAAGATGGTGACCCACTGATTGCGTATGGAGGGATTGATAGCAATTGTGAGCCTATCTACACGCTGGTACGCAAAACCGATAGCATCAGGCCGTCTTCTGAACTACCATTCTTTCCACCCGCTATCGATGAAAATGAACGTCGCTCAACAATTAATTAAAAGAGTGACTGGTCTCACCACGGATAACTGCCCTAACTTGCAGCAAAATATAATTTTTCAACATCTCCGTAGGAACAATTACCCATCATCACTCATCAACAGACTTATATCCCGCAATGCAAAAATATTCTGCCCCTCCAATAACTCTCAACAACCGGATAAAAATAAAAATGCATCTAACACAATAGATCCACCCAACGATAGCAGTCCGTCCACCGACCAGGTTTACAGATCACTGCCATACGTACCATCACTCAGTACATCTATAGTAAGCATTCTAAAATCCGATTACCCAAATGTTAAAATAGCATCAAAACCAATCAGCACCACATCCAAACTAATGCCGAACGTCAAAGACCCCGTAGATCCTCTGTTGCAATCTAATGTCATCTACAGTCTGCCTTGTGGGAACTGCCCAATGTACTACATAGGAATGACACGGAATCAGCTCAAAACAAGACTGTACGGCCACAAAACCAACATAAACCAGTATGTACGATTAAAAACCGACGGCGCAATCACCACCGACGAACAGCTGATCAGTCTCGGTGAGAAAACCGCTCTCATCGAACACATGATCAAAAACGACCACAATTTTGATCTCACCAAAGCTAAGATCATTGATAAAACCTATCGATCGACGGCTCTACCAATACTTGAAATGTGCCACATCTCAAACACCGCCAACACCGTCAACCATCGCACCGATGTAGATGGTCTCAACACTACCTACGCCGGCATCCTACACACACTGAAAACGACTAGCACTCGAAGGAATAGAAACACAGAAACCAGTGATGACAGTTGTTTTGGCTCACAATTGCTATCAATCCCTCCATACGCAATCAGTGGGTCACCATCTTCAAACCAGACGTTGGACCACTTCGTGCATACATAGAGCTCCGTACCAAAGATTTTTTCAGATGACTTTTTCAGCACAAAATCGTCATCTCCACAACCATTTCGGCCAGTGCAAAAACACCCAACCTCCCACCGTTGGCAATCAGCGACTACGACAAAAACGACACGATTAAAGTGAGTCACACAGCACTGCAATTTTGTTTTTGTATCGTACCTTTTCCATATATGTTTTTACTATGCTTTACCTGTTCACTCATAATAAACGATTATTTTAGTTTCCCTTGAAAAAGGCCGCCAAAAACGGTCGAAACGTCGGGCAGTTTTAAAAACAATTCGTTTGCTCAAAATAAATTGACTGAGAAAGCCGTAAATATTCACAAAAGATTGTAGTTCCAGTCGGTATAATACTCAAAGTTAAATTATCTCTATTAACAGGTTTAGGGATTTATTTTGTAAAAATAGCATTTAAACTTCATGAAAACGTTCCAATCTCTGCTTTAGGATCATATCCCAAGTAATTGGCCCAACCCTTATAAGATTTTTAAGGCATGCTTAAGAATGGTAGGTTAGTAAATTCTGAAATTGGAAAAGGAAATTTAAAACATTTTTCCATAGATCAAAGAGCGTGCGGCTCAAATTTTATCGTGATGTCGCTATAAAATTGAGAACCGAATACATTCGTTTTCATAATAATGCTGTTTTAGCGAAAAAGTACAATGAATTGAAATTATCTTTTTATTTCAATATTCGCACAAATAAATTTCACCATGTTCTACACTAGTCTCCTAGTATGGATCATTGAAATCAGCTTGTACTATTTCTATATTCTCCTGCATAGACCTGCAAAAGTACATATGTTCCAAAATTTTTTGGTGCACAGAATACAATTTTGATATCAGATTTTCCAAGTAAAAAATGACAGAAACAAAATGACCAACATTTTAATCTAAATATAGGTAAATTGTTACGTACGAGGATTTGATGCTTCCAGTGGATGCCAATAACTTTTACATTGCGTCGAATTTTACATGATAGAATTTGTAAAATTGCATGCATTGAGATGTATAGGCGTCTAAATGAGTTTTTATGAGAAGAGAATTTATCTATCATTTCAATTTATGTATTTTGAAATATTGTACAAAGTTGTTACAAAACTTTGATTACAAGCTATGTACGATTATTATTCAAATACGGTCCGATGCAGATATTTCTCAAATAGAGAAAAATAAATTAATGTGAATAGTTATAGAATATAATATGTGAATTATAGAATATAAGCCGATTATGCAATGAATTGCAGGGAGTGAAACTTAACAATAAGCTTGTTTGTAAATTCCAGTAACAAAAAAATAGCATGATAAAAATTCGAAAACGAATGGAATTCATTAGGATTCGTAGATTTATTTAAATTGCTCGACTGATGATTTGTCCTAAGTCTGAAACGTCCATTAAAATCTCGACAAACATAGGATTACGGCTTAAACTGTCAAATTTCTCTTTGAAAGGAAATACCGGACAAACCGTTACTCATTAATCACAGATATTTGTAGTAAACAAAAGAGAAAAGTTTTCGCTTTCTTAACTACTATGAACTGTGTTTGACCAGTAATGGTTTGTTCGGAATTTCCATTCAAAGAGAATTTTGACAGTTGGCTTTTAAGCCGTAATCCTATGTTTGTCGAGAAATGGATGTCATATTTTGTTAGAACATGCTCGTACAGCTTCTTGGTATAGATTTGAGCAGGGTTTGTTTTCATGCTTGCTGACATACTTCGACTGAAACCAACTCACATATAAATTCGCTAAGCTGGAGTGTAGAGTTGTGCAAAGGCATACTGCGATCTCCGGTCGTGATTTGTGCAAAGGCATACTACGATCTCCTGCCGTGATTTGACCAAAAAAGATGACTTTGGCGCACACTCCAGTTTAGCGAATTTGTATGTGAGTTGGTTTCAGTCGAAGTATGTCGAACTATAGTGATGTTCACTCGTAGATTCCGGTCATATGTTTCATTTTATGTTTGTTTTGCTTTGCACGATCAAACGTCAGTATTTCCCGGTAACGTTGAGGTATGGTATTCACAATCGATGTTTGAAACTTGGAACCTTTGGCGATCATTTCTTTTGATCACGTTGATTTTCAATATGAATGAGCGAATTTTTTACGACTTTTGTATCCAATCTTTGATAATTTTTGAACGTGTATATGATTCTCGATAATTTTTTTACCGGTTTATCGACATCGTAGACATTCGTGTGACAAGAAAAAAATGGCCCCCATCGGCCCACTTCTTAGCCGATTCTTAGTCCTATCAGGAGTACTTACACCAAATATGAAACAATTTGGACTAGTCTAGCTGCCTGACTGACGTACCTGAAATTTTGATGGGATTTTTCGACAATTTACATATAGAAAAATCACTCGCTCGCATTTTCACCGCTAGGTGACACTATATGCATCAGGTTATCTCTGTAAGTGAATATAAGAAAGATAATTGAATTATCTACAACTTTGTCAAAGACTGCTAGTCGATTCAGCTTTGTTAGAACTTTTAACGAAGTGATATCTGAGTTAGTTTTGTATGGGGACAAGTAGTGCATGGTTGTGTAGCAGTACTAGATTCCTACGTACTATACATTTTTGTGAAATAATAGTTAGGATTAGTCCAATAGCATATTCAGAAGACTTATACTAAATAATACGACTCATGTTTTGATAACAAAATGTTAGTTCCACAGGTTGCCGCATAGAGGGGACCAATACTAACTTTTCAACTGAGAGAGCAAGAAATTCTATGTCTTCTACAGAGTTGTAGAACATGCGTTCTGCAGTAATTCTTCTGAACATGGCGATATTCTATCTCTCTTTTTTGGTAAGTTGGTGATAGTGCTCTCTATGCGATCACAATTGGAGCTAAAATTTGCATTTGTTGCGCGGGCTAAAATTGCAATCACTTTTAGCCCGCGCAACACTAAAAGTCTATTTTCTACAACATAATATTTATTTACAATATATACACAAATAGTTATATTTGAATTTCATTGATTCGAATTTTGTCTAAGTCCCGGTCTGTGGGGATCCGGCCGTGCGACCTATGCACGGCGAGCGCGACTCACAGTCAATTGCGCTGGATTGTGTTATTCGGCGTTAAACTTTGTACTGCCGTACGTACTATCCTGCTGCTCCCACAGGACATAAGACGGCTGAAGGGGAAGATGATCCAACTGTGTGCGATCATCTGCTCTCGGTGCTGCTACGGCGACGAAATTGCATATGAACCGCCGTACAGTGAAAACTTATTGTTATCCAGTGGCTATCAGTTACAATCAGCTGGGCAATGATGATCGTAGCGTAGGTTTTGCCCTAGGTAATTGATACTGGAGAATCATTTCATCTGGGCTTCAGGGGGAAATGTTTGATCTGGCACACTATCTGTTGGTGTCGATTTTGGTGGTCAAAATAATTATTTCAACCTGTGTTCACTTCGGCGTTAATACATGCGTTGCTAGGCCCTACTGACTCAGATATCACTTCGCTAAAAGTTCAATAACTTCTCCTAGCAATATTGACAATGAAACGCCTATTCCTTTTAACTCCCCAAACCCCATTTCATCGAGAATATTAAATTTTAACTCAGTCGCATTCAGATCAAACTTAACGCAGTTTTTGGGAAACGATTACTGGGGTTACCTCCCTTGCCGATAAGTGAAAAACTTTCAAACCAGTCCACTATGGTACCAAAGCTGTATTTAGGAAGACAAAACTGTTTGCGCCTAAACCGTTGGTTTTAGATATATAGTATCTTCGGCAAGCTTTCTTAGAACTTACTTGCCGATTTTTTTATATTAGTTGAATTAGGGTAGTCCTTGTGGTTAGGGTGTTCAACGTATCGACTTCTTAGATATGTATAATTCAGCTACATAATGTTCTACAAAGTTATAAACCAATCAAATTGAAGCAACTTTTCTGAAGAAACTATGTGGCTATCTCTAATGGTTCATGTGCTATGATTTTTGCAATATTTAAGGTAGGGTGGCTCTTTAAAAATTGGTTTTCTATTAATATCTTTTTATTTGTTAATTTCTCGCCAATACTTTGTTCTAGAGGTTTTTAGAACTTTTGTAAATACACATTTTTGCCGAAGCAATTAAGTTTCTATCTCTTTTGTTTGCATAGTTACAGGCGATTTTCAAAACAAAAATGGTTTTTTTCAAGGCTATATATCTTCCAACATTGCAAATGGATTTTCAATATTTTAATTTCATTTGAAAGATCGAAACTTTTCTAGTTTTTGGTGAAAAAACTGCGGGAGCGTTATTTCTGTAAAAAAATTTATTAATTTTTGAAAATGGTATTTTTTCAACAAAAATCGTTCATAACTTTTCAAATAGATGATATAATAACTTTGTTACTTCAGCACAAATATTCGCCATACAAAGTTCTAAAAGTGCTGCAAACAAAGTATTTACGATAAATCAATTCTGAAGTGACAAATGAGAAATAGTGATTTTAAGGGGTCACGTTTTCATCACTCAATCTCTTATGGTAAAATCAACTGAGAAATAGTCATTGTGTATGATAATGCCGAATGTCATGGCAATTCTATTGGATTTGTAAACGTTTTCGAAAGAACAGTCTACGGTACATCTAAATGGTGCAGTGGATTTACAGTTTACAGTATTTACAGTGTTATCTGCAAACTATCGTTAATTCTAAATCGGCCAACAAAAAATATCTATGCTCACTTAAGTAAATCCTTTTTGGTTTGGACTAGTGCTCAAAACGAGTGCTAAAAAGAAAATACTTTTGTTCACGTCTTGTTATCTTATAACAAAATCTTGAAACGAGTTTGTTATTCATAGCAACGGAAATTATTGTATGCTTTGTCAACATTTATGCAATGTTTGAAACTATAAATTAATTATCGACTATGATGAAGGGTGTGGGTAAGTTAAGGAAAGATTAACAATTTTTTGTTACTTCTAAATAAATAAAAGTAAGAGGTCTGAAAATCGCTAATCGCGAACTGGTAAAATAACTCATAAAGCATAATTCCCTAGCATCTATATAATGCATGATGACGGTTGCTTTATTGGCCACGTAATAGATTTATTAAGAGTTTACTATAGTACACTATTAACACTATTGTAAATTCACGCTAACATGTAGTTGTACGGTAGAATGTTGTGCTTTCAAAAAGTGTCACATATTCAATAGATTTTCTGTGACTTTTGGTATTATCACACACAATGACTATTTCTCAGTTGATTTTACCATAAGAGATTGAGTGATGAAAACGCGACCCCTTAAAATCACAATTTCTGATTTGTCACTTCACACATTGATTTATCGTAAATACTTTGTTTGCAGCACTTTTAGAACTTTTTATGGCGAATATTTTTGCAGAAGTAACAAAGTTATTATCTCATCTATTTGAAAAGTTATGAACGATTTTTGTTGAAAAATACACCATTTTTAAAAATTAATATTTTTTTACAGAAATAACGCTCCCGCAGTTTTTTCACCAAAAACTAGAAAAGTTTCGATCTTTCAAATGAAATTAAAATATTGAAAATCCATTTGCAATATTGGAAGATATATTGCTTTGAAAAAACCATTTTTGTTTTGAAAATCGCCTGTAACTATGCAAACAAAAGAGATAGAAACTTAATTGCTTCGGGAATAATGTGTATTTACAAAAGTTCTAAAACTTCTAGAACAAAGTATTGGCGAGAAATTAACACATAAAAAGATATAAGATACAATTTTTAAAGAACCACCCCACCTTAAATATTGCAAAAATCATAGCACATGAACCGTTGGAGATAGTCACATAGTTTCTTCAGAAAAGTTACTTCAATTTGATTGATTTATAACTTTGTAGAACATTGTGTAGCTAAATTTTACATATCTAAGAAGTCGATACGTTGAACACCCTAACCACAAGGACCACCCTAATTCAACTAATATAAAAAAATTGGCAAGTAAGTTCTAAGAAAGTTTGCCGAAGATACTACATATCTAAAACTAACGGTTTAGGCGCTAACAGTTTTGTCTTCCTAAATACAGCTTTGGGACCATAGTGCAGTCTTGAGACGCATTAAATTTTATTATTTTGTAAAATAATAATTGTCTCCGATGGTCTACTTTCGCGATGTTTGACATTTTGATAAATGATTTTTTGTCGGTTATATAACCGACCGATAAGAGTTCCTTTTTCCGGAGGAACAGATATCAGGTAAGCATTCGAGTTGTGTGTAGAACGGATCGAAATATGTCCTCCTTGCCGATGGAATAACATTCCAGTAATATCTCGGAATGTGGCAAATTTCATCAACAACCCTTAAAATGTCCTGTACGTGTTTTAAAACATTAAGATCAATATCGCAAGAGGGATTTAATAACGAGTCAAATATGTCCTTCTTTCCAGTGTAACCAGATTTCTGGGATAATCCGAAGTGAGGCCGATCCGAGCAAAATCCTCAAAATGTCCTCCAATGCACTTGTTTTTCAAAATCATGAGCATTGTTAATATTTTGTTGATTAATCCTGCTATAAGATGCAAAATTTATTTCTCATATAAATAGAGATAGTGAGTTGGTGTATTCAGCATAGTTGTAATAAATTATTCTTCAAGAAACCGAAGCTGTAAAAATTCTATTTTTAATAATACTTGAGATATAGAGCTTTATCTGAGAAAATATTTTATAATAGCTTCCATGATTTTTTAATATTCTACAAGATTCTCACAATATATAAAATATAAAATTTTGGTAAACATAGTATCTTAATATGTTGAATAGTTTTTAAGTTATTTGCGTTTTTGTTACTTTACGCGCAAATGACTCATAAACGGGAAAATGGGCAGACTACTCAGTATTCATTTGAACGTAGAAGAAAAATGCTATAAGAACTGTACGAATCACTTGTATCCGGTTGCGTCTATGGCTCTGGTAGCAATATTTAAAGAATATGATTTTCTCGTCTAAAATCTTGATACGAACCATATTGTATGTAAAGCCAAGATTAACTTCAAACTTGAGTTATGGGAAGAATTGGGATAAACAGGGAACACTCGTTTCGTGTGGTCATTCTATCTTCAATTGTTTCCCCGGACTTTTTACTATAAGAATTACTACTTTAGTGTAGGCGTATTTAACCTCTTCCCGAAATGTAAAACTTGGTTTAACTTAAAAAATTGTTGAAGGAAGAATAAGGGTAAAACGGGTTCAAACCTTTTCTTGCGGACATTCTGAGCAGTTTTTAGACCTTTTAACATAAGTAATACAACAATTGATCGACCACATTCAGACTCTTTCCGAAATATTTTGCCCAGCTGGATTTCCCTTCCGAATTTTCGGAAGAATCGGAATAAATCGAGTTCACACGATCATTCTATCTATCTTCAATTCCACTTTTAGCATAATAAACACTACTTTTGGTCAACCGCATTAAGCCTGCTTCCGGGATATTGAGTCAAGGTAAACTAAAAACCTAACATTTGGGAAGGATTGGGGTCAAGCGATTCAAAGCATTTCATACAGACAATATTATGCTATGTTATATAGAATCTTTAGTCTTTTCTGCATATGAAACACTAACTACGGTAGCCTGCATTCAGCTATCTTCCAATTTGTATAGCCACTAAAAAATAAACACGAACAAAAAGGGGAATTGGAGCAAAACGAGCATGATAGCGTACTTTACGGTCATTTTAAATGCCTTCAATCGATTCCCCAAACATTTTTACATGAAGTGTATGCATTTTCGATACCCACACTTAGCCTCATAAACTGCTATTGAGTAAAGTCGCGTTTTTTATACTTTGATATTCCCATTGTGCACTGTCCAACGACTTCAATTGAGTGATAATGGAAACAGGGCGAAAATATTTACAGATTTTACATTTATTTCCATATACATAGTCGGAGCAAGAAGAAATAGAAGTTAGTTTAAATATTTCCACTGATTCACGTGTGTTCACGAGCTACTTTTGATGAGTGCTGTTATAGATCCCTTCTTTCGAGTGTTGTTATACATCTCTTCTTTGAGAGATTAAGAAATGGAAACTGTAGTAGGCTATGATTGAAGAGAAAATAAAGAATCCTTGTCTTCATTGTAACGGATGGGTGGCAAAAAAGATGCTGGGTCATTAGACCGAGGGCCGTTAGGTCGAAGGACATTAGACAGCATGATCATTAGGCCGAATGATCATTAAACTGAATGGTCATTAGACTGAATCGTCACTAGGCTGAATTGTCAATAGGCCGTATGGTCATTACACCGTTGACAGATTAATTCACCGAGCAGTGCAACGCGCCTTCACTGTCAAGAATGAAGATCTCAGATCTGAGATGAAATTTTTGACGTAGGACTACGTCTTTGTTTTCGATATGGGGGTGCACTTTGCAAATTCAACAAAAATGGTATGTAACGAAAAGCGGTCCAATTTTAAACGCATATAATTCAGCCATCTTACGGTAAATTTTCAATTTTTTTGCTCATATCGCTCAGAAATACAGAAATTTTAAATGTTCAACATAGTCAAAATACCACGCATTTGCACACAGAAGGCTGCGCTTCCCTAGTCTGGCACGACAGATTTATGTACCTAACGCGCAACGCTTCTATGAATGACGTCATCATCGACTATTTAAAGAGCAGATTTGGTTGGGCAAGCTCAGTTGTCTCTTGGATGGCAGGCTGAGCAGAGCACTGCGCTGCATGCTCCCACAGCCAGTGTAGCAGAGGCTAGCATCGTGGTACTATTTCGTCGCTGTTGTGCTATCTTATGACAAGCGCCATTTAGCTCATTTCGAGAAAAACGATTTTTAAAGTTTGAGATTGAATAGCTTGAAAATTATAAATAGTATAAACAATTCAAAGAAGACAATTGATGCTTCTATCTATTCTTTATAAATCTCTCAAATATTATGAAGATTGGTTGACTATGTTGCGAGTTTTGACTATAAATGTAAACAAAAGTCGCACTCACACATGTCATAGGTGTGTATAGATGACAAAATTTGTATGACTTGTCATAATCGTGCATGGAAAATTTTCCATAGAAAAAAATCATCAATTATTAACTTTTATTCATATCTTTGGTTTAGTTTGGCCTATAAACAATCGGTGAGATGCATTTTGAAGGAAATGAGTCAGATAATCTAGCAAAAATAGTTATTTTTGGTTACAGTGTTGCCAAATATGCTATATTTCCAGTTTAAAACTAAAACTACATTTTTCTCACAATTCGAGTAATTTTGTTTTGAAAGTTATTATGCCATTGTGTTCTTTAGAGAGTTTTACACATAAAAACATCTTATGTATCAAGATACCTTGAGTTAATCCTCAGACACAGTCATTTGAAGCAAAAAATTCAAAATTTCTCATTATGTTTTTTGATATATCTCAGTAACCAAGCAGAATATCAAAATTCTGAAAACGCCACTTTGTAGAGATTTTTTAGACACGTGATGTGGCATATCTAACTCAGTTTACCCCAAAATGGCGTTTGTCATAAGATAGCACAACAGCGACGATTTGTCTCTTTCGCTCCACCCATCGTCACCAGCGTTAACTCATTTTGCTTGGTGCGTATCTTCCATTTGTGTACGGATACGATGTACTGGCACAGCTTTTTGATTCAAGCACGGTACACCGTTCGCTTGGGTTTATTGTTTGAGGCGAATGTGTAGGTATATCCAAGTGTTGCGTGTATGATAGAAATCTGAGCTCTCGTTGCGCGAAGCGAAAGCTTTCGTTTTTTCTTTGTGTTGTCATCTCCATGACAGGCTAAGGAGACGAAAACATTCTTAACAACAAATTCACGCGAATGGATAAAAGAAAGTGCAACGAAGGTTTATTATTTACGTTTCATCAATTTATTGATTCCACGAGATTCATTTCCACTCAACCTATCCCACTTTGAATCTACCAATACAATAGGTACTACAAAGCCTATTTATGAATGGATGCACTGTTAGTTAAAAAATCGCTGCAAAAAATGCATCTAAGTCCATCCATAAAACTATTTTCGATTCTTGTATATGTTTTGCTTCGATATATGATTAAGACCACTACATTCGCTATATTTATGTGTACTTTAGGAAAATTACAATAACGGCAAAATAAAACTATAAAGCTTGTCCTATACAAGAACTGTGACTGTATTGTTTAAAACATGATTTTTAAGCATCGTTCTGGTTGTTTACCGCACACAATACGTGACGAATGAAAAACAAATTTAACGTCACTTAAATAAAAAAACAAACAGACAATTACCGCACACAATAGAAAACCTTTTAAAATTTTAAAGCAGTTCCAGATATTAGTTCGGTTTTCCATCGCAGATTTCTGTCTGTTTTCTTTAATCGGATTCGATAGCCCATTGTAAATAAAATGACCTGATGAGCAAGACGGTTTGATTCATTAAGTGAACTGTAGAATGAAATATGTTTGATTAATTATTAATCCAAATGTAATAAGAAATTAAATATTTCACGTATTGCAGTCCTACGTATGCAATTCGTACAACTCCATAGGGCTGTTCCTTGTAGTTTTTTACAATTTTTCTAATTTCAAGCAGCAGATCGGAATTATTTTTTCGTGCCTTAATCTTCGTTATTTCACTTGTCCACTTTTTACCTGTTTCTCTGTCCACTGGGTTAGTAATCTAAAGCAGTGGTTTCAACCGGGGGTGAATTCATCCCCAGGGGTAAATTAGATTATTGTAGGGGTGAATTATGCCGGATAAATTTTAACTTGTTTTCCTAACATTCCCGTCGGATATTTATCTTTATATATTGAATCAGTGTTTCAGGAATTGAGATACTTACTAAGAGTGCTCAGAAACGGGTTTGTAACTGGAAAATCATGTTTTTCATCTAATTGAAAATCAGGTTTTCTGACAGGGTAATGAAGGTATGAAATTTTCAGAAAGGGGTACATCATGGGGATTTAGGGCGATGAGCCTATTATCGCTTTGTTTCTATTATCACGCTACCCATTTGAAGCCGTTGGTTAGAGCAGTGTCTGCCATCTTTGTTTAACGCATTGAGTCAAATGGTAGCGCAACAATAGGAGCACTCGATTCGTGTTTTCGTTGCGCTCAAATACGAGAATTTCACTGTTTTTTCAGCGCATGTATGTTATTATCTTGGTACTTAACAACGAAGCAAAGCTGTTGATGCCAATTTGTACGCATTCCATTGTTTGTAGGCCGAGTAATTAATGAATCAGTGAGGCGCCCTCCTTAGTATGGCGAAAATAGGCACTTCACCCTATATTCGGAAAGGGGTACATTGAATGAAAAAGGTTGAAAGCCACTGTTCTAAACAAATCTCTCTGATCAGTTTTTTGACATTTTCTCCAGACAACCAACGAATTACATAACATTCATGAACACTCTAACTAGTTTTAATGTGAATTTTGAGATATAAGCTACACACGGTGGTTCCATATCGTAAACAGGTGGTTAGAAGTATTTTTTGGCTTTCGAAGATGTTTTTATGATAAAGTCACTTCAGTAAAGTTTCGCGAAACTTGATTACGCATTAAAATCAATTGGCATCATAATTTTCCTAAAGGGTTACTCTTTTACACAACTTTTTCTTATTACACAATAACAATTTTTCTTCGTCAACCTTGAAAAACGATTAATTTGGAGCAACATTGTTGAAGATTTTATTTAGCTATATGTGTTGGCAGAAGTATCTTAAAGAATCGCCACAGAAATTAAAAGCAACCGTACTAATCGAAAATTTACTTTCCACAAAATTTTTAGAATTTTGGCTGGTTGAAATCATAATCTACGGATCTGACATTGGGCATACTGGCTACGTAATCGTGTAAGCTGGTGCTGGTAGCAGGCGGCTAAGTTGCAAGACTACTAGTATTTTAGGATTCAGTGATGTAGTCAAGATGTGTGTATATATGTAATATGTTGTAATAGCGAAATGTAAAAATGTTACTAAACGGGTTATCTAATTACAATCCGGCATCCATACATATACCTGCCATTGATTTCCTATTCAATTTTGACCGGCAGGTTCACAGCATGGGTCGGATTTCTATTGCTCGAAACCATAGTCCCTTTCCACATCCACAGTCGAAAAACCGTGGCGTGTGCATGCAAAACGGATTCGGTTTTCCTCTGCACCTGAGAGCTAGCTAATAGATTTGAGTAGGAGATTTGATCGATTATCTACATTTCTCCGCATAAGCTGTAATGTAGTGGCGGAACGGTGCACCGCTACTCATTCGCAAATTATCTCCGATGGAAAACAACTTGCAACCCAGGCAGGCGCAATTTAAGTAATGTATCAAATTAAATTCAATTTAATTTAATATTACGCTTCATTCCTTACGCTCGACCTTATATACAGGTTCTCTCCGATCGGCGCTAGTGGAGCCCTGGAATGTGCGCATTGCGCGATTTGATTAGCTCGATTAACGATAATGATCTCGTTCACTTCAGTAAGTTATTAAATAAAACAAATAACAGCGAGAAAGCCGCAGGAATTACAAACTTGCGGTGCCACTTCTGACGTGGAATGAAGTGATATGAGTGTTGAAAATTATGGAGGCAGAGCTACGAGAAATGTTTATCGGAATTATCTCCTATATAGATAGACTTTAATGGTGCAGATTGCTGTTGCGAATGGTTTACATTGTTGCAATTTTTGTTATCTCTGTTATTGCTGTTTTGATTCAAATCGTTTTTTAGGATTAAGGTCCTCTATAAGGGTAAACATTGATTTTAATCCGTATGTTCATGTGATGAAACTTTTTCTAGGGGTTCGTTAATCTCACTTAGCATATACCTATCTTTTGCTAGTTGTAAATAAACGTTATTTTCTGAATCATGTCAAATACACGAGTATAAATAAATTGCACCAATTGGAATAGTTGCATTAAATGGTTATGGTTTTATAGATTTAAAACTCGCATTTTACGTTGACAATCCTCCCTAGAACCTGGGACGGGACATGCGAAGACGGTCTTCTCTTTCCCTCCCGATATTGATGTTATTTAGCAGGGAAAAATACGCTTGCAAAATAATTTCAAGCAAATGTTGATGATAGTGTTGTGCCGATAAGGCATAGATTTCTGCCGATGATGTACAGATTTGTGCCGAAACTAATAGAGCTCAAACATGCCATGAATTTTGTTATCGTTTGTATGAGTTGTGTAAAACAACATTAACCATATCTGTTGAGCAGAATAATAAAATTACTCGTGCCGTTGTTGCATTTTGCATATTTGTTTTTATGCATGTACATTAGGGTGGGACAAAAATTACATTTCAGCTCCGAGCAACTTTTTAGGTGCCATTTGGGTCCTAGAACAACTGTGCAAATTTTTAGCCCCATCTCTGAAACTATATTTTTGCGCCCGCTGTTTGAAGTTTACATGGGATTTTGTATGGGAAAATGAACTTTCACAAAACAATTCCTCCAGGAGTCGCCCATTGCTTCCTAAAAATAAACCGTTATGTTGCTTTTATAGAAAATTTAACAAAGAAACAATGTCTCGAAAATCACGAAATGATCTGACGCTTGAGAAAAAAGTTATTAGGCTGAAACCGATTGATGCTCTGACAATTGGTAAAATATTCATTTTTTCTAACACCACTGCTTATGGTAGTCCAATTACATGAAATTTTGATTTGATCTTCTCCAAATGTGTCTAAATCAATTATCTGTACTGTTTGGCCACTTCGCAAGAGTTTCGAGGGGGAAAAATTGAAGCTTCTTTTGTACATAATTAGAGAAAATTCAAAATTTTGTATATAATTTGATCATCAGCAACAGTGATGCTATGAAAAGTGAAATTTTCATCAATCTTCAGGGCATCAATCGGTTTTTGTTTAATAACTTTTTCCACAAGCATCAGATCGTTTTGCAGTCTTCTAGTTTTTATTTCCTTGACAAATTTCCTATAAAAAGCAGACATCAATTTATTTTTAGGAGATAACGGGCGACTCTTGGAAGAATTAATTTGCAAAATACAATTTTCCCATCCGAAATCCCATGAAAAACTTTAAACCGCGGGCGCAAAAATATAGTTTCACCGATCGAGCTAAAAATTTGCAGAGTTGTTCTGGGAGCTAAATGGGACCCAAAAAGTTACTCGGAGCCAAATTTTATTTTTTTCATATAACCATGTCCCACTCTAATGTACATGCATCTAAGCAACATGTAACATATATTTTCTAAATACACCTTGTGTATAGCTAGGATATTAAAATATTGAAAAAGAAAGTTAATTATGCAGGTTTAAAACATGTACATTCTTAGGGTTTGTAGAGTGAAATGATACCTGTAGGATAATTTTTGTTCTATATTTCGAATATTTTATCGAAGATACTTCTTTACCACAAAAAAGTTGGTATTTGCGTTAACAGTTGAAAAAAATTACAAAAATATTAAAATTAAGCAGTTTCAAATAATTCGCACCAAAACGACCCCCTTTCACAAGTTTCTGACTACACCATTGGACTCCACAGTTCTTGCCATAACCTATCTTACTTGGTTTGATCTGCTGATCGTCCTGCCTGGTATATAAGTGGGCAGGTAGTTGGACTCGGTTCAGTTTCCCCCTTTCGTTCTGATCCGATTTATTTGCTCTGTTAGGTCGCAGCAGGCATGTTTAGCGAAGTTTTACTACCTACCGCTCGCGAAACTTGGAAGAGACACAATTTACTCACTGCCGATTGCAAATAAATAAGCACTCATACGAGGGGCACCTAGAAACCTCGTTGATCGTGATTGTTAAAGATTCTAGTATAAACTAGTGATAAACATTTACAAACGTGATTGTCAATGAACTTGCCGACACTTTATGGAGCATACAATTGTTGATGGCGGATCATGTGATTTCATATCTAAGAATAATAAATTTGCCAAGTTAGTAGGATTTGTGTTGCTAAGTAGCCGGAAGCGGAATGTCTTGTTTATAATTAAATTTCTAAACAACACTTACATGGTTATTTTTTTACATTTTAACGACATTCAATTAGCTAGAGATTACTGGGTAGGGAAAGTTATGAAAATTAGAGCCATAGTACACAAGTGAGAGCAAGGATGTGAAGTAAACAGATCGGAAAACTAGAAGTGGCAGGGTCATTAGAACAGGCTTAATATCGTACGGGCTTAATCTTTGTCTTCTGTTAATGAGGGTCGAGCTTAGGCAGTATAACTACGAATCACCCGAGTTCACTAACATGTGTCCTGGTATTGATAGACGTGTCCATCTTTACCGTGACAACCGACATTGTTAAAAATTGAAATTAAATTTTGAAATTGATTGGATTGGAACTCAGAAAGAATGATCGATTACTGCACGCGCGGAATGTCAAACAATTATTTGTTATGAATACAATGTGCAAAATCAACTATATCAATGCTATACTCCGATTGTCATTCAACCGGAAAGATAGCTTTGGACCATACAGAAAGAACACGCTCTGCTACTTTCGCAGGACGCGTTGGGAGCATGATTTGCCAGAATATATACCTGCTTTTAACCAGGCAATCAGGTGACGGGTCGTTTAATATTCCGATTATTATTTTTCCGACATAAAAACTCTGATATCAATGAGACAATATTTTCATTTTTTTCACAGGACGTCTGGAGAATAATCCGGCTTAAACACCCCGTCGTCTGATGGTCTAGTCCGAAATAGATAACAATATTTTTTTTTATTTTTGCCCCTATCTGATAGATAAAATGGCAAAACACACGGATATAGTGAATATTTCACATATAAGTGGAACTATTCTCTAATTTTTCTCTGTCATTTTACTCTATACCAAGACAATGATATCTTAAACTGTTTGTGCACTGGATAAGAAACAAAGCGGTACTGAAAAACTAGCTAATTTTGAGATATGAAACCGTGTCAAATTTGACAGCGCTAGAAAGACGCATTTAGAATCGACTCATTTTGTTGTCATAAGACATATCTATATAAATAAATGTTCTTATTGCTTTTAAAAAGAGTTGCACTGTTAAACATATTATTGCTCATCTAAACAACGTAAAAAATGTTCATGTTTTGTGAAAATAATAAACTACTTCAAAACCCCTAAAAATGAAATTCTATCCAAACTGAGGAATAACTTAGTACGGTCTTTAATGTACAATTTACATAATACCTTTTGAGCATATTTTCGAAATTCCGCAAAAGAAAGACGGCTATGTATATCGATAAAACCGAAACAAGATAAACATTGAAGAACATCGAAACAAATAAAGTGCTTGAATCGCTGACAGTCGATAGTTGCTACAATCTTATCAACCGCAGCTCACAACGGCAGCGAATGTAATAAATAATTCAAAAATCACCAGGCACCAACCGAGAAGTTTTCAATTTAATTTCCATACAAATGGAACAAAATTTATTGGTTGATTGTTTCCCGCTCGGGGTTCGGATGCATTTCTTCCTCCGGAGGAGCGATCTGGTTGTCTGATGCTGCATCACGATCGGGACTTATTCCCGGTCACCGCATCCGTAGCTCGTATCTCCGCCCCGTACGTATCCACCCAGGTTCCAGTCGAGTCGCTAAACGGACGGTGACAGCCGGCATTTGACGACACTTGGCAGACACAGGCATCGGCAGCAAAAGTTGTGGGATCTGATCGGTCGTAGATCACCTCCGCCTTCGGTAGGCTGTGACGCGAATCACAAGCGAGAGAACTGAAAATACTGTTGCTGGAAAAGCAAATAATATTCATCGATGTTTCTTTGCCTTCGTCATTTCACTTCCAGCGGGGATCATTGTGTGCCGATTCGGATCGTGACCACAAACAAACTTCCAATAAATAATCCTGTAAATAAATTATTTAATTAACCATCACTCCAATGGGCTCAACACTAGACCTCCGAGGGTAGTAGCCCGTAATTGAGGACACGTTTCTGACATTACCGTTACCATTTGATTCTCTTTCAGGCTACCGTGAGAGTGCCTTTGCGTACGCGATTGCTGCGGCCGGGGTTACCCACAGTGTGGCACGAGCCTGTGCCCAGGGCCGATTAATTTCCTGCGGTTGTGATCCAGCTGTCAACCGGAAGGGAATGACCAAGTCGCTGCGGGAGAGTTTGGAGAAGGAGAAATTGCGGTTTCTGGATGCCATCAATGAGAACAGTGTGCTGGTCGATGACAGTTTCAAGAAGTTGAAAACCAAACAAGCCAGCCGCTGGAAGTGGGGTGGTTGCTCTCACAACATGGCGTTTGGCGCTGAATTTTCCGAACTGTTTTTGGATACGAGGGAAAAGGGGGGCGACATTCAATCGCAAATTAATCTGCACAACAATCATGCGGGACGACGGGTGAGTACACGGTCAACTCATTCAATCTGGCTCTAGAAACCATAATTGTTTTTCACAGGCTGTCTCAAACAACATGCAGGTTCGCTGCAAGTGTCACGGGATGTCAGGCAGTTGTCAGTTGAAGACATGCTGGAAATCGGCGCCGGATTTTCGAGTCGTGGGAAAAGTCCTCAAACAACAATATCGTCGTGCGATTCTGGTGGATCAGTCCAATTTAGGGAACGGCCCGCCGATGATCGTGTATCACAAACCAAAGAAGCGGAAACACGCCCACAATATACGACCGCCAAGGCGTACGAAGGACAAACCGCATCTGCTGGTTCCTATTAGTCGAACCAATCGCAAGATGGAAAATGCTCTGTTCTACTACCAAAGATCGCCGAACTTTTGCGAGCGGGACCAGATCTCGGATATTCCAGGTAAATAAATGATTTAATTAATTGTTCAATTGTTCAACTAGATTAAAATAAATCGTGTTGTCATGCCAAGTAAGATGCACATTAGCTTGAAATTTTCTCAGAAGGCGTTACGTAAGTTACAATTGTACCATAAACTGCTCTCCTTTTCACGCAAGTTGCACTTTTGAGCCTTGTAGTTTTGAGGTCTCTGTCGTTCAGTACCTTGACTTTTTACAAATACAGCGTAATTTCATTTGGGCCTGCTTGTCTAATAGATAGTAAGACTATTTGATTGGACTTCTTACACTTCCACAGAGTCTAACCTTCCAGTGATTTGTTATTTATTTATTAAGGCTTTAACCTCGAAGGTTATTCGCCGTTTTGAAAATAAGATACATTTCAAAGATACAATTCACTTTACAAAAGAAATAAATAAGTAATCCAATATTGAAACCTGCTTTCCGCTTCTTGAGTTAATTTTTTTTTCTTGTGGGTGAGTAATGGTCAGGTTTACTCTTTGCCTCTTGCTGATCATTCCGTCTCCCTTCTCCCTCGCTAGTGTTTGTATCCATGTCGTCGTCGCTAGGGCTTTGATTTTCGCTGTTACATGTTCGGTGCTTTTTGTGTTTTCGAGTGACTCTAGTATAACCACCTTCTTTCTTGTTCAGTTCATCCCTAGCTGTGTTACTCTTGGCTTGGGATATACCGTGGAATTTTGTTTGTCTGGCATTTATTTTGTAGCCGGCTGTCTCTGGGGTATCATCAGATGTCAAAGGCTGTTTGATGGTGTTGGTTGTAGTAGATGATTTTTAGTTGCTTTAGCGCATGGCTTACCGTAGTGTGCCATCTGGTTACAGAACTGGCACGTGTTCGTCTGCCCAGGGTATATGCATAGCGTTATTTGGAAGTAACTAACACCTTGAGATGATCTGCCGTTGAAAGCCAATTAAGACGGTATATGTTGGTTCAGCCGCGATTGCACCACCCGAACACCGTTGAGAATGGCAGGTGAAAAGTTTCTCCAAGTGTCGTTTGTGTATCTCATTAAACGTTTTAAACGTTTATAATTAGCAATTAGCTTTGTGAAAAATAATGTATCCGATTATTCGATCAATAAAAAAATGGAAAAGTTTGGCTAATCCACCAAGCATAATAGGGTGGCCTATTCCGGCAATATATTCAAAACGCTTCATTATTGAGAGCTGTGCCTGTGATGTGGAAACCTTCGCTCGTCAAAGAAAATATTCAGCTATCCCACGAAATACGAAATCTCATTTTCCAATAAAATTTTCAATAAAGTACTAATGAATCTACAACAATCTTTAGATTGAGTATTTCTTAATTTAGACAATAACCGCTTAACAAAAAAAAAACATAATAAATTACAATGGGACCATTCAAAAATTACGTTTCGCAAAAATTGCCCAAAATTGACTCCCCGTCGTCCCATGTAACAAATTGTCACAAATTTATCTATCCCGCCTCGCCTATTACGTAACAAATTCTTTTGAAAATTTATTTTCTTGAGTTAAAAAATTTTACGTATCGTTCTAGCTTAGTCCCCCTCCCCCATTTGTCACAATATGTCACAAATTGTAGACCACCCCCTTAAACGCATTACGTTTTTTTTTTGAAGGCACCTTATTACCGCGCCAATCTTAAATTTTGACAATTTTAGAATTAAACCGTATCTAGTTTGAAACTAATACGATGAACTTAGGGCATCATCCGCGGCATTTTTTTTATTTCAATTATAGAGGTTTTAACATTAAGGTCATTCGCCTCTTTGGGTTAGAAAAATCTCTTATTAAATATTTCTAACCCTATGTGCGGGGTCGGGATTCGAACCCAGGTGCGCTGCGTAAAAGGCAATCTATTTATCAACTACGCTACGCCCACCCCTCGCGGCATTTTATATTATTAGTTGTTTCAATGTGAAACTAAAACTGAGAAAATTACATCACCAGTACCGTGTTTTGTTTTATAATTATAAAGAGCTTTGTTTTAGAATTTTAATTGGTAGGGGACCCCGGGGCTATTCGAACTTACTTAATACCCTTTTAGGTAGATGAATGTAAAAAAATTACGGTCGAAGATCCTAATTGTTAGTCTGAAACCTCAGCTACACTTTGGTGCCATAAAAGTTCATTTGCACTACACCATGGCAGCGCTAGGCGACGATTTGCAAAACTCTACGTTTTTCCATCCTTTTACCATGTAGGGGTAATTCTGACCTCCCTGCGGGGCATTTCAGACCGTCAAAAACTCCTTAAGTAGCAAAAATTGTGTTGCAAAATCCTAATCTGGTTAGTGACAGTTGTCGATTGGCGCATCATGTATTTTCTTTGCTGTGGCGTGTGCAAACGTGTGCGTAGCCGCAAGCCGCTGAACGGTGGTTGAAGGAATAGGGGGTCGGAATAGCCCCGTACGCGCATTTCGTACAAAAGTGGTGAGCGTCTTGAAAATATATGTGTTTTCACTCAAACAAAAATCATTCCATAAAACAGGAGCCTCAAGCTTTCCAAAACACTTACCTGTTATTTTGATCTGTTGCTTAAATTACGGTTTTACCATTATAATGATTTTTATTTTGAGAATGGCAAAAAAATGAAACACGTTGTATCTCCTTTCTAAAAAAAAACAAACAATTAGATTCAGCTGTCAAAATTAATGTTTTAGAATAGCGGTTCCACGATTATGTACGACAGTCAGACATCGAGAAGGTCCTAATAATCTCCACTGTCTTCATAGCCCCGGGTCCCCCTATACACCGCCGTTCTAGTTATTGCATTATTTAAACACATTTAAAACTGTGTTACTACTTTTGGATTGACTACCGAGAATCTATGTAGTAGGTTGGTAACTCTTTGAAAACAAAACTGACACTGCTCTAACATAACTTAATCTGCTCATCCACCAAAATCTCCAACTAAGCCCCGCATTTAAGTAGTCACAAACCCAGTTGAGTTCGCCCGTGCTTTCGAGATACCCACAGAAGCCTTAGTGATAAAAGTAAGCATCACGTGTATCCGTAATATGAAAAGTGTGCCAATAGGCCACTTCACCCTACATACCTACAAACCGCCAAAATATCTTGGCTTGAGAATTCCCCCGGATCGTCAACCAAAGGCACACACAAACATAAAAGTAATTTAAATTGAATGTGATTATGACATTTTATAAGCATTTAAGAATTGAAAGCATCGTCTATTCCGTAAAATAACAAAAAAAGAAATTGAATATGCGAACTTTAAAATAACTTGCAATAATAATAACTTATTGAAGGAATGGCCACTGTCAGTAAAAAGGGCTGCAGGGAGGGTCCGACGAAAAATATTTTAAATTGAAATTTCAAACAAATCTTAAAACCTATGTAATACATATAAATTTGTATAAATGACAGCTCTGCTCACAAGCAGTTCACACATGTCTCACCCTGCAGTGCTGAACTTAAACCAAATTTCTCCACCCACCAACTTTGTAAATCATCATGTGTACACGACTCGCACCTATCGTATTTCTATACTCGAGTATGTATGAAAAGTTTCAAATAGCACAGCAAGGTGCAGAGCGCACGATAAACTTACAACAGATAACAAACAGTTAGGTAACGGGCGCAAGTTATACTCGTGGTACTGGCACCCAGGGATGCTACATGTTTTCATAGGTTGTCTGTGAACCAATAGTTTAAATGTCTGTGAAAATCTGTACATGGTTGCGTAAATCCTTCACGGAACAAAAAATGTTCCCAAAATAGTGAATAAGCCATAAATTCTGGTACAATCACGTTTTTAGGTTACGAGAACAGGACCATGAACAAAAATCATGCGTTTTATAATTATGTTTAATTTCCCTTCAGTAACTCCCGCATTTTGCTTTTATCAGTGGAAACATTTGTTTTTGTCTTGTAAACTTCAGTCACGGTGTCCGCAATGTCATTACCAAATCCATTTTCTGTACGTGAACTAGTTCACAATTTTTTGAACATTATTCAAACAATCAAAGGTTGACTTATGATGTTATTCATAGATTTAGGAACATTAGTTCACAAAATCGAAGCTTTCTGGATATTTTCTCGTGAACTATTTCACGACACTCGCAATTTTATTTATAATCCATTGAATCCTCGTGAACTAATTCATGATTCCTAATATATTAGTCACGATCTAATATTTGTGCTCGTGAAATAATTCGCAAAACCACTGCCCACTTTGCTTGAAGTTTTTGAAATTGGTACTATGGGAACATATGGAGGAAAAATATATTAAATGCTGTAACTTTTGAAGCAACACTCAGAAAATTACAATTCACACCTCTTTCAAAAATTTTAGTATTTGTATGATAATATTCCCGTTTCTCGAAAAATACGGTAAAGCTGGGTACTGGGTCATTTTATCCCCAAATTCTTCTATTTTTAATAATTTTCCTGGTTCGAGCTGCAAATCGTGCATATTTTGCAGTTTTTCTGATGTGAAAAATCGCAGAAATCGAACGGAATCTTTGCAACCTTTGTCCGAATACGAGAAGTTGGCGTTATAGGGCCTTTTGTCATTCAATTCAGAAACACCAAATTTTTCGACATTAGCTCAACAAACATCATTTTTTTCATTAAATGTCCTATTACTCCAATTTCCCGTATTTGTCAACAAATGAATTTATTGTTAAATAGAGTTGATATGCGCAAGTTCATGATAAAAATATGAAATCGAGACTAAATGTCAAAAATATTACGTTTCTGAGTTTTACCCGTAAAGAATCTATTTTCGTTTTGTTCTTAAGGATTTTCCTCTTCAACAAGGTACATTTTATTAAAATTGACTGGAAAATAATAGGCCCTATAACCCCAGCTTCTCGTATTCGGATACAGGTCGCAAAGGTTTCGTTCAATTTATGAGATTTTTTTTACATTAAACAAACTGCAAAATATGTATGATTTGCAGCACGGAGAAGAACAATTTTAAAAATAGGGGATTTTGGGGACCCAAACTTTCCTGTATTTTTTGAGAAAAGGAAATATCTTCATTCAAATACTAAAGCTATTTCCTTTACAAAGAGGTCTAAATTGTAATTTTCTAAGTGCTGCTTCCAAAATTATAGTATTTAATATATTCGTCCCGCATATTTTCCCATACTACCAATTTAAAACACTTCAAGCGAAGTGGACGGGAGTCTAGAAATGTCCAAATGATGTGAAATTCGGCATCTGAGCTTACTTTGACATTTGTCACAATATAAAAGGGGGACTTGGAGAATTAAGAAAAATTGCATTGCCCTACTGCACGTGTCAAATTCGCAAGTATGCTCTAGAATAAAATATCATGGTAACGTGAACAGAAATTACGGGAATCTTGACTAAGATCCAGAAATCATGTACCATCAAGTGCCAAAAATATCGAAAATCTTGGCTAAGATCCTGAAATCATGAATATAACGAAATATGTAATAAATCTCTACTCGTGACTAAAATGTCACGACAACGTGTATGTAAATTATGAAAATCATGACAAAGTTCCTGAAATCACAAACCTATATCACATTACTCGTAATTAAAGTACGAAAAATCTTGACTAAGATTCTGAAATCTTGAACATGATTCACTGTACGTATGACCAAAAGATCACGATAACGTGAATAGAAATTACGAAAATCGCGACCAATATTCTGAAATCTTGAACATACATTTCGCTAGTCTCACAGAAATATCCAATAGTAAACTCATGGATAAAATATCACGGTAACGTGATGAGAAATCACAAAATATCGCGAATAAGTTCCTGAAATTATGAACATCGCTTGACTGTCGGCTGTGTATTTTCAAATTACGAACAAGAATCATAACAAAAACCAAAAAAGTCCAAGAAACAACAACAGTAACCCAACTAAACATTCAAATGTAACACCATGTATACATTCGGGAAAACTAGTTTTTAGAAGCATAAATAGTTTCATGAATACGAGAAGTATTATTCACGATCTCAGGAAGTGTGTCAGGCTTTTCGTGAATTACTCAGTTCATGAAATCGTGACCTTTTTATGAATTTAATAACGGATTTTTTTCCGCTACATTAGAACATTGTAGATTGAAAACAGAATACAATTTTGAATGAAGGACTTATGTTTGAATACAATAATTTTAGAGAAAATTTGCTACACGTTAAAAAATCCATTCATAAATTCATGAACAAAAGATCACGATTTCGCGAAAACCGCGACCAAGTTCCTGAAATTATGAATAGTAAACCTCGTATTCATGAAACTATTTGTGTTCTCTAAAAACCAGTTCGCCCCGAATATATACATGGCGTTACATTAGAATGTTTGGTTGGGTCACTATTGTTGTTCCCTGGAGATGTTTAGTTTTTGTTGTGATTCTTGTTCATGATTTGCGAATACAGAGGCTACAGTCATACGTTGTTCATAATTTCAAGAGCTTTTTCGGGATTCTTGTGAATTCTCATGATTTCTATTCACGCTATCATGATATTTTAGTCATGAGTAGAGTGATTCATGTTCATGATTTCAGGGTCTTTTTTACGATTTTAGATATTTTTGTCACGAGTCGTGTGATTTTTGTTCATGATTTCAGGATCTTAATCGCGATTTTTGTACCTTCTGTTCATGTTATCGTGATAGTTTAGTCATGAATAGAGCAATTTATGTTCGTGATTTCAGGATCTTAGTCACGATTTTATGTATTTTTGTCATTAGTTGTGAGAGTTGTGTTCATGATTTCAGGATCCTAGTCACGATTTTCGTAATTTCTGTTAATGTTCATGATATTTTATTTTAGAGCTTACTTTCAAAGAGTAATATAACTAATGTTTATGATATCAGCAGTTTTATCATAGTATTCGTAAATTCTCTTCGCCTTATCGTGATCTATTACTTTTTGGTTATTAACGGTTTTTTACCCGGAATAACGTTACAATATGATCTGGATCATTAAAACAAGACTCATATGCCATATATTGTTCTGTGAACTATATCACGCACACTATTTAGGGTTCTCAGTGCCGTTTTCATTTTCTGTCCGGACATCACAATGAACCTTATCAAATGAATAACGATGTTCGAGGTCCTAATAGTTTTTTTATATCTACTGCTCGTACTTAATACTGTTCGCTAGTAGCTGAGTATTTCATGAAAGTGTGCATAGAACAAAAATGATTGCACGAATAATACTCCATATTTTGTGAAAGAGTTCCCGTAAAAAAATCATTACCATGTTGCATGAAATTGTAAATGATTAGGGATATCTTTTAAATGCCACAAGCACGCAAATATATTCTAGATAGATCGTAAACCATCTATAAGGAATCGTGAACCAGTTCACGAATACATAAATAATATTTTATGATTTCGTGAACTTTTTCACGAAAACGAATAAGTTGTGACTATATTAAGTATCATGAACCAGCTTATGAATACATAAATAATATTTTATGATTTCGTTAACTATTTCACAAGCATGGATATTGGATCCTGACTAATATGTTAGGAATCGTGAACCAGTTCACGAATACATGAAAAATGTTTGATTTCGTGAACTTTTTCACGAAAACTAATGATAAGTTGGGACTATTATATTAATTATCATGAACCAGGTTCACGAATACATGAATAA
This sequence comes from Topomyia yanbarensis, assembly GCF_030247195.1. Lineage (NCBI taxonomy): Eukaryota > Metazoa > Arthropoda > Insecta > Diptera > Culicidae > Topomyia > Topomyia yanbarensis. The sequence goes on along the minus strand of NC_080671.1, from coordinate 51,435,560 downwards.
TATTTCATGCATTCGTGAATTATTTCACGAGCACGGATATTAGATTGTAATTAATATACTAGGAATCATGAACCAGTTCACGAATACATGAATAATATTTGATGATGTTGTGAACCATTTCATGAGCACGGATATTGGATCGTGACTAATATATTAGGTATCATGAATTAGTTCACGAGGATTGAATGGACTCATGAATAAAATTTTGAATTTCGTGAAATAATTCACGAAATAATATCCAGAGTATTTTGATTTTGTGAACTAATGTTTCTATATCCATGAAAAAAATCATGAGTCAACTTTTGGTTTTATGAATAATGTTCATAAAGTTGTGAACTAGTTCGCGTCCAATTAGAAATAACTTGGCGGAAACCGTGACTGAAATTCACAAAACAAAAACAAATATGTCCACAATAGTAAAAAATAGAAACGGAAAATTGAAAAATTCACACAAAATATAGAAGCGCCGGTGAATTTTAAGCATAGAAGAGCAAAATATTTGCTTTCAAATATTCCAAACTATCTTTTGCCAAAATAACATCACATTATTCCAGCACCGAAAATATTCCAAACATAATTGAACTTGATTGGAAACTAGGTGGCAAAATTGATTTTCAATACAGCGTACGTTTTCATGACATTTTGGTGATGAAACAGTTGAGATCATGTTCACCTCGGCTAGATTATTACCCGTGATTTGGTTTCATTATTAGTTATTAATATTCTTTTACTACAAAATATGTTGCTTGGGTAATGAAAGCGTAATGGGGGCGTTACTGAAGGGAAATTGAACTTAATTATAAAAGCCATGATTTTTGTTCATGGTCCTGTTTTCGTCACGTAAAAATGCGATTGTTCCAGAATTCATGGCACATTATTCACGATTTTGGGAACAGTCTATTAATATTTCAAAATTCTGGAGATGTCCGGATCCGGCAGCATGTCTGTAAATAACGTTCAAAAGTCTGTAAAATACAAACATGTCTGCAAGTTTGGCATCGCTGCTGACTGTATAAAAGATTAAAATCCATCTAGTAATAGCGGAGCTATAAGCGTAGAAACCTTACATAGTTTCGGTGCATAGAAGATATTTTAGATTTTAGAATGACTTCTAACCCCATATAGTGGAGTTAGACATTTTTAATGTCAAAACTCATTTCCGTCATCCAAAGTTATTTGCAGGCAAGCATAGAGTTGGTAAGTGGATTGTCATGCATGAATGTTAATTAGTGATGATTCTCAACACCACGCAAAAGGTTGGAGACATCTGGCTACGCAACTGAAGCTTGCCATAAAGTATTTTGCAGTCATCTAAATGTCAGTACGCGCCAGCGTTTAACTACATACGAAATGGGCTGCTTAGAATATTTCAAATTCATGAACTTTCATGATGTTACAAGAAAAAAATCAATCGTTTTAAAAATATTAAAATGGATATTAGGTACCCATTTTCCCAGACTTCTTTTAGTAATGGTTGCAAGAGAAATAAAAATATGTTGCATTCATTAGCTCTCAATTGTCACTAATCAAAACAGCCTTGCGAAAGTTGGTTCAGGTCTGAAAGTAACGAGCGAGGTTAACTGATTGGATAGGTCAGTCGTTCGATTCCCAACCGGGAAGGTTTCTTCGGCAGTTTGATTTACATTGAGCTCCATTTCTTGAATCACATTTACAAATCGTTCGGAATTATGCATAATCCTACAAGTTCCTTTATCTTCTTTTCCCCAGGAACGGTTGGACGGCGATGCAACCGAACTAGTGGCGGCAGTGAAGGCTGCGGTTCGATGTGCTGTGGCCGGGGCTACAATCTGGTCCGGGAGAAACGGGTGGACCGTTGCAACTGCAAATTCCACTGGTGCTGCTACGTCGAGTGCGATGACTGCGAAGTCGAGGAGTGGATTAGTGTTTGCAATTGAGGACAAATTGTTCCGCGCCGTCCCTCCGCTCCTTCTCTCGTTCGATTAGGTCGATTCAGTTATCGAGTTACGCAATAATTGTGAAACAGTACCTACCTACCTATCTACCGGCAAGTACCAGGGGAAGCTAATCAGACCTAACCGACTCTATCGGACGGCAGCGAATCTAAAGTGAGATAAAAATTTAATTGCACCCGCGTGCATCGAATGCTGAAGATTGGAAACGAAGGCCGGAGGAAGGACAAACGGAGAATGTCCGTACGAACTAAAGTGAACGGATAGTGTTTATGCTTGACACAAACGAGCCTGGTGGAAAGCGTCCAAGTGACTTTAATTAGTGTTTGAATAAAATATTTTGACCAAACATGAGCGCATACAGGAAACGGCTTGTTCGCTCGACCCGAGCAGTATTACCTAGAATGGAACAGATTAATCGAAAACCACCAACTACTAATCGTAGCTAATCGTAATAACTGTACATTACATTTATTGACCTCTATCGTATTTCATTTGAGTTTTATTTAAGTTAATTAGTTTAATTTATTTGTTCTGCTGTAACTGTAAATAGCCTTCGCATTAAGTAGTTATAGTACCGCATGAATCTGTGCACATATTGGAATTTAAACGTAGGCTATCCTTAACGAACAAACAAAGTATGAACTTTTCTGTAACCTTTTGTGTTTTAATTTATGAAAAGATAGGAAATAACTGCACATGCTGAATGTCCAACGGAAGCAGCACAACAGCCTCGGATAACTAACTAAATATCCAGTTATGAGTTTAGGCCTAAGCGATGTAATTAGGCAACTTGTAATAGAGCATCACTTCTTTACAAATGAACAATTGTATGATTAGACACTGTTACACACACTGTAAACGCATTCAAATACTTTGGAATACAAACAGTTGTGAATAAACAAAAATAATTTATTAATAAACTAGCTAATAAAAAAAATCGTTTTTCCCTCGAATTTTATAGGTCGTCAAAAACTGGTTCCAATAAACAAGCAAATCGATGTATGTACGTCAAAAAAACAAATCTCCGAAATGTTAAGATTAAGACTTACAACTATTGATATATTTCCATCCGGTAGTTTTTTTTACCGAATGCGCTTCCCTTTGAAGTTGAAACGATTTACCGGTGAGAGCGCAAATAGGATTACAAATTCATTGCCAAACAAAAGAACATTGTCGACCTTGCCAAAATAAGCTGATCATCGCTCTAGTTATTCGCTTGAGTGCACTCGTTTAGAACGTCAGAAACATCTCCATCCTGTTCTCCATTTCATCACATTGCAATGATCCTATTGATCCTTGTTTGCTACTGTTATTTTTATGTTTTTGCACATCATCTACCAAATTGATTCTTGATGAGAAAGATGTTTTTATCTATCTTCTGTGTCGTACAAAGAACGACTACCTCGACAGGAATGAATTTCACGGTATTTGACTTTTGTCGGCTCTGATGGTAATACAGCTGCAGTCATTTGAAGGATTAAAATTCCTAGATTTCTATTACTACCTAACAGATTGTATTCAAGAGTTTGAATCTTAGTAAACCCGTCGATTTGATAGATAGCTGCCTAATTACGAACCCTTGGCACACGTGGAAAACTAAATCGAATTATGTACATCGAAAAGTCGCATGCCTTTTATGCGTGAATGCGAAAACGGAATCCTTGTACGGAACAGCAGAATATAGTTTGGTGTTGTTTGGTTTGGCTTCGCAAAGCACGTGTGATATGTGATCACGTGATACTGACAAATTTGGCACGATACAATGAACCCTCACCCATATTTTCGATAGGTTTCCAATTGTATAGGCAAAATTCGTACAGGAAACAATGAACTGACAATATTTAGTGCTGCTGAACTGTGTAGATACGAAGTCGATGAAATGCGTGACTCACTGTACCCTCGGTTGAGAAAGAATTTTTTTTTATTCGATTCGTTTATTTCATAAGGCACGTTTGCGTTAGCTTAAAGGTGCCAATTCTGTTTTGTTTTACATTTTAGATTACTTAAAACTAGCGGATTACATATTGATTTTTTTAAGTGAAACTAAGGAGATTTTAAAGCTATCTTATACATCTACACAAGGGGGGTAATATAATTTTCGTAAAATTAAGGGGGTCATTTAATTATGGCATTTTTAGCAGGAAGATTATTGGGGCAAATAATTTTTAACTAATTTAAAGTAAAAGTAGGACTAAGGGGACAACTTTTACAACTATCTAGGGGGCGTGATTGAATTTTGTAAAGTTTCGGGGAGATTAATTAGAGTTATTTTTATGTGGTAGTAGAGTTGGTCATTTTCAACGAGATTATGTAATATAATAGTAAAACCTAGGAGGGTAGGGGCGTTACTTCTGAGTATAAGAGTCAGGAGAGAGAGGGTGGACAAAGATGGCAGTGGGGATACAATTCATAACTTTCAGTTTCATGCATCGGGAGATCAACGGCATGGATTACAGTCTCGGGTGGCCTTCATCAGGAAGAATCATGTACGAGGACGCTTGAAAGAAATTATGGTTTTCACTCATATCTTTTGATCCGATCATCAAATTTGAGTTGCTTCTAACTACCGCAAAAATATGTGAATAGAATAAGACATGAATTTGCGTTTTGATTTCGTCTCATCAGCACCTGGAAGCAAGGATGCAAAATGCCTACCTTTTCTGCGGCTGTAATTTTTGTGCCTATATTCTCATTTCCCTATCGACGCTGCTGTCGTTCGGTAGTGCAGGACGCCAAGCGCTGTACGGCAGTCTGTAAGCAAAGCAGTAATATGACAAAAATACTGCCCCCAGTACAGCTACCAGACGCGAGCTTCCTTATTTTACACTTTTTAATATTTTTAATCTATTCAATATTTTTAATCACAAACGACGACAATGAATGCGGTTCGTTTACGCCACGACCGGCATCAACGCGTTTGTGTGCGGGCCTCTCCCTTTGACTATGCAAAGAAAAGTGTACAAAACGAGAAAACAAACTTTACTACGCCACACTCTCACCGAGCAGTCGGAGTACAGCAGCTAAACAAAAATGTATTCTACTGCTGTACGGGAAAATGTACTCGGTTTGGCTACCGTTATGGCAAGAGCTGTAGTGATGTAGTTTACCAGTACCGTTGGCATCCCTGCCTGGAAGTCCAACTTGTTCATCAAATACTTGCTAAATTCAACACTACTTGAACTCCTGGAAGCACTATTTTGATTTCGCTATAATATCATCAGCAACCAAAGTTTCTGTGCGTGTGGCATCGTATATGACCAATTCTCGCAAGAACTGTAAATTAGAGCTTTTCTTTATTTACTTTCACTTTCAATAAATGTTCGGTCATCATAACGGTATCTTCACGTAATTTGCTAGCCAAAAAACTATCTTCCGACATGTACTGTAAAATTATGGAAAAATTTCGAGATAACGCCATAATATTTGAAAGAGAATGTAAGACTTGGTTAAGGTGAATGGTATTTTTTTAATTATTTTGTTAGCCTGAAAAATTAAAAAGAGTTTAAAGCTACTTGACATTTTTACGCAATTTATCATAGCAAAGAATCATGTAATGAAATTGGAGGAACACTTGAACGAATGGCAAGAAACGTGAGCTAGGTTGTACCAAAATACACTAAATAACACCGTTCGACAAAAAACTAACTTAATTGTGTTAAGACTGCATACTGTTTTTCGGAAGGTACAAGAAAATTTATGGGAAGTGGCATTTTACATTTGTCACTACATTCAAAAAACGAAAAAACGACGGCACACACACATATGAAGAGTCTTTTTTTTTTTGGGATAGCATAAAATCTCGAGGTTTCATGCAATTTAAGAATATTTGGCATCAAAAATACAAGTTCGATTTCTGAAATTTCTTTGAAATAAAAATTATATTTTCAGGTGATATGCGAATTTCTTACGTCACCAGACGATTCATTCTATGTTTCCGGAACCATATAACCGATTCGTACGAAATTTCATAGCAGTCTATAGAAATAATATCCCTTTCATTTGAGACTAAGTTTGAAAGATGTTTAGCTCCTGTTTTAGCAAAAAAAATCGTTGAAATTGAAATTTGCTGCGCTGTACCTTTCATTTAAGACCAAGTTTGTAAAAATCGGTAAAGAATCCGCTTAGACATTAACTTAAGGATTTGCAAGTTACCCGGGGACATCAAGAACCGTCATAGGTTGCTAATGTAGTCAAAGCAACTTCGCTGGGTCATTAATGTTCTAAACACGCAAATCCATGTAATGTGAATAATGCAATACATTTTAATATATACTGCATCATTTGGACATCATGGTGGTACCAGTTTTTATGGAAATTTGCTGTGTGATTGTACTCTTCAACACGTAACTCCGAAACCGGAAGTTGGATCAATAAAAAAAATTATTAGCGACCGATGGAAGGTTGAATCTTTCATTTAAAATGAAGTGTGTGCAAATCGGTCCAGCCATCTCTCAGAAAAATCGGTGAGACGGTTGTTTTACACATGTATACATACATACAACGCCTGAGCACGTGGTTCTCGATTGCCCGCGTTTGACGGTGAATACGTTAAGATGAACAATATTGTCCAAAGAATGTGCTCGGACAAATAAAAATGGGACACATTGAACAGAACAGTCGTCCAGATCATGTTAGCGTTGCAACGAAGCTGGCGCGAGGAGCAATGACCAGCAACGTAGCAGTACACGGCTTCGGGTCGTCGAGGCACCGATGGACTGGAAGCACCCTCCACCCAGAATCACAGGACCGACCTCAGCAGCTACCCGAGTAGCATCGGTTTCATCTGCACCTGGAATCAAGCGAGGTAGTCATTTCAAATGGAATCCGGGAGACTCCTTGGTGGAGTTTAGAAAAGTAGGGTTCAGAGTTATCTTCTCTGTTCAGAGTCCCTAACTCTGGCATACGATGGAAGAAATCGGTAGTACAGTGTAACTATTGAGCGTGTGCTGGGTCGGCGTAAAAGCTTTACCATCAAGTGAAAAAAAAACACACACAGACATACACACACATACAAACTTCTTCCGATCTCGACTGAATAGAAGGGTAAAGAGACTCGACCCGGAGTGAATACTGAAATACATGTTCAGAAATTACTTTTGTCGTTCGTTATCCTTTCAAATTTGCGCCCTTTTGTGAACTGTCTAAATACATTTCTGAGTGCCCAGCGAGGATAGGAGAATCTGCGGCAAATAACAGCAACTTTACTGTAGTGATTTATGTTTACTAATACTGCCTCAGTTGACTTCTGTTATTGCCGGATAGCTTTTTTGAGACTCGTCATGTTTTGGCTGTAGTTTAGTTATATTCTTTATACAACGTTTTGCATTAAATTGGCAATACGGGTATTTATTTTTAATCAGTACAAAATGATTTATTTCGGTACCAAAAGAGGTAGGTTTTCTCGGGATATTCGGTACTGGAACTCCCGGTACCATGATCGTAACTTTCTTTCCCACTGTGGACCGTAAGAGTTAAATTAAAACGGATGTATTTTCGTTGTTAGTTGTGAAATCATCACATCTGCATGTAATTCTAATTACTCATATTTAGTTCTACTATAATTTCTTCTTCTTTCTCTTCTTCTACTTCTACTTCTACTTCTACTTCTACTTCTACTTCTACTTCTATTTCTACTTCTACTTCTACTTCTACTTCTACTTCTACTTCTACTTCTACTTCTACTTCTACTTCTACTTCTACTTCTACTTCTACTTCTACTTCTACTTCTACTTCTACTTCTACTTCTACTTCTACTTCTACTTCTACTTCTACTTCTACTTCTACTTCTACTTCTACTTCTACTTCTACTTCTACTTCTACTTCTACTTCTACTTCTACTTCTACTTCTACTTCTACTTCTACTTCTACTTCTACTTCTACTTCTACTTCTACTTCTACTTCTACTTCTACTTCTACTTCTACTTCTACTTCTACTTCTACTTCTACTTCTACTTCTACTTCTACTTCTACTTCTACTTCTACTTCTACTTCTACTTCTACTTCTACTTCTACTTCTACTTCTACTTCTACTTCTACTTCTACTTCTACTTCTACTTCTACTTCTACTTCTACTTCTACTTCTACTTCTACTTCTACTTCTACTTCTACTTCTACTTCTACTTCTACTTCTACTTCTACTTCTACTTCTACTTCTACTTCTACTTCTACTTCTACTTCTACTTCTACTTCTACTTCTACTTCTACTTCTACTTCTACTTCTACTTCTACTTCTACTTCTACTTCTACTTCTACTTCTACTTCTACTTCTACTTCTACTTCTACTTCTACTTCTACTTCTACTTCTACTTCTACTTCTACTTCTACTTCTACTTCTACTTCTACTTCTACTTCTACTTCTACTTCTACTTCTACTTCTACTTCTACTTCTACTTCTACTTCTACTTCTACTTCTACTTCTACTTCTACTTCTACTTCTACTTCTACTTCTACTTCTACTTCTACTTCTACTTCTACTTCTACTTCTACTTCTACTTCTACTTCTACTTCTACTTCTACTTCTACTTCTACTTCTACTTCTACTTCTACTTCTACTTCTACTTCTACTTCTACTTCTACTTCTACTTCTACTTCTACTTCTACTTCTACTTCTACTTCTACTTCTACTTCTACTTCTACTTCTACTTCTACTTCTACTTCTACTTCTACTTCTACTTCTACTTCTACTTCTACTTCTACTTCTACTTCTACTTCTACTTCTACTTCTACTTCTACTTCTACTTCTACTTCTACTTCTACTTCTACTTCTACTTCTACTTCTACTTCTACTTCTACTTCTACTTCTACTTCTACTTCTACTTCTACTTCTACTTCTACTTCTACTTCTACTTCTACTTCTACTTCTACTTCTACTTCTACTTCTACTTCTACTTCTACTTCTACTTCTACTTCTACTTCTACTTCTACTTCTACTTCTACTTCTACTTCTACTTCTACTTCTACTTCTACTTCTACTTCTACTTCTACTTCTACTTCTACTTCTACTTCTACTTCTACTTCTACTTCTACTTCTACTTCTACTTCTACTTCTACTTCTACTTCTACTTCTACTTCTACTTCTACTTCTACTTCTACTTCTACTTCTACTTCTACTTCTACTTCTACTTCTACTTCTACTTCTACTTCTACTTCTACTTCTACTTCTACTTCTACTTCTACTTCTACTTCTACTTCTACTTCTACTTCTACTTCTACTTCTACTTCTACTTCTACTTCTACTTCTACTTCTACTTCTACTTCTACTTCTACTTCTACTTCTACTTCTACTTCTACTTCTACTTCTACTTCTACTTCTACTTCTACTTCTACTTCTACTTCTACTTCTACTTCTACTTCTACTTCTACTTCTACTTCTACTTCTACTTCTACTTCTACTTCTACTTCTACTTCTACTTCTACTTCTACTTCTACTTCTACTTCTACTTCTACTTCTACTTCTACTTCTACTTCTACTTCTACTTCTACTTCTACTTCTACTTCTACTTCTACTTCTACTTCTACTTCTACTTCTACTTCTACTTCTACTTCTACTTCTACTTCTACTTCTACTTCTACTTCTACTTCTACTTCTACTTCTACTTCTACTTCTACTTCTACTTCTACTTCTACTTCTACTTCTACTTCTACTTCTACTTCTACTTCTACTTCTACTTCTACTTCTACTTCTACTTCTACTTCTACTTCTACTTCTACTTCTACTTCTACTTCTACTTCTACTTCTACTTCTACTTCTACTTCTACTTCTACTTCTACTTCTACTTCTACTTCTACTTCTACTTCTACTTCTACTTCTACTTCTACTTCTACTTCTACTTCTACTTCTACTTCTACTTCTACTTCTACTTCTACTTCTACTTCTACTTCTACTTCTACTTCTACTTCTACTTCTACTTCTACTTCTACTTCTACTTCTACTTCTACTTCTACTTCTACTTCTACTTCTACTTCTACTTCTACTTCTACTTCTACTTCTACTTCTACTTCTACTTCTACTTCTACTTCTACTTCTACTTCTACTTCTACTTCTACTTCTACTTCTACTTCTACTTCTACTTCTACTTCTACTTCTACTTCTACTTCTACTTCTACTTCTACTTCTACTTCTACTTCTACTTCTACTTCTACTTCTACTTCTACTTCTACTTCTACTTCTACTTCTACTTCTACTTCTACTTCTACTTCTACTTCTACTTCTACTTCTACTTCTACTTCTACTTCTACTTCTACTTCTACTTCTACTTCTACTTCTACTTCTACTTCTACTTCTACTTCTACTTCTACTTCTACTTCTACTTCTACTTCTACTTCTACTTCTACTTCTACTTCTACTTCTACTTCTACTTCTACTTCTACTTCTACTTCTACTTCTACTTCTACTTCTACTTCTACTTCTACTTCTACTTCTACTTCTACTTCTACTTCTACTTCTACTTCTACTTCTACTTCTACTTCTACTTCTACTTCTACTTCTACTTCTACTTCTACTTCTACTTCTACTTCTACTTCTACTTCTACTTCTACTTCTACTTCTACTTCTACTTCTACTTCTACTTCTACTTCTACTTCTACTTCTACTTCTACTTCTACTTCTACTTCTACTTCTACTTCTACTTCTACTTCTACTTCTACTTCTACTTCTACTTCTACTTCTACTTCTACTTCTACTTCTACTTCTACTTCTACTTCTACTTCTACTTCTACTTCTACTTCTACTTCTACTTCTACTTCTACTTCTACTTCTACTTCTACTTCTACTTCTACTTCTACTTCTACTTCTACTTCTACTTCTACTTCTACTTCTACTTCTACTTCTACTTCTACTTCTACTTCTACTTCTACTTCTACTTCTACTTCTACTTCTACTTCTACTTCTACTTCTACTTCTACTTCTACTTCTACTTCTACTTCTACTTCTACTTCTACTTCTACTTCTACTTCTACTTCTACTTCTACTTCTACTTCTACTTCTACTTCTACTTCTACTTCTACTTCTACTTCTACTTCTACTTCTACTTCTACTTCTACTTCTACTTCTACTTCTACTTCTACTTCTACTTCTACTTCTACTTCTACTTCTACTTCTACTTCTACTTCTACTTCTACTTCTACTTCTACTTCTACTTCTACTTCTACTTCTACTTCTACTTCTACTTCTACTTCTACTTCTACTTCTACTTCTACTTCTACTTCTACTTCTACTTCTACTTCTACTTCTACTTCTACTTCTACTTCTACTTCTACTTCTACTTCTACTTCTACTTCTACTTCTACTTCTACTTCTACTTCTACTTCTACTTCTACTTCTACTTCTACTTCTACTTCTACTTCTACTTCTACTTCTACTTCTACTTCTACTTCTACTTCTACTTCTACTTCTACTTCTACTTCTACTTCTACTTCTACTTCTACTTCTACTTCTACTTCTACTTCTACTTCTACTTCTACTTCTACTTCTACTTCTACTTCTACCTCTACTTCTACTTCTACTTATGCTTATCCTTATACTAGGTTTGTTACAGTACCAGGAGAAACTGGAAGTATCCCAGAGAAAGCTGTTCCTGTACTCTCATCTTCTCTTTTTTTTTTCTTCTGGTAGCAAACAAGAGTAAAAGGAAGCAAGAATTTGTTGCTCCTATTTACTCCGGAGTGACTTCCGTGTACGGAATCAAACCTACTGATCTTTATACTTCCACTTCTACTCTAATCAGAACACCTGATTTAAGCAAAGTTATTATCACAAATCGTCAACCACCAAAAATTATCACGGGAGACAATCACACCTCGGTTTACACATTGGCCGACCTTCGTATACCGCTTTTCGTCCAGCCGACGAACGCGACGATGGTCACAGTTAGTTCGACAGACATCGGAACAATTCAATTAAACACGTCACTTCAAGGGCTTCCTCAGTCGGGAAAGCGAGTTTTCCTGGCAAGTAACTCCGGGGCCACATTTTCAGTTGCGGTTGTCTCGTGGAACGGTCCGGTTGCAGTAAATTAAGTTAAGTAGCAGTGAAACAAAGAAAAGTGAATGTTAAAAGCCCAAATTGGCACTTTTAGTGAATTTTTTTCGAAGAAATGTATACTTTGAATGATTGAAATTGTTGGAAAACATTCTCATGTACCCTAGTAAACTGTTATACGAATGGTTGCCTAGCGCGAAGAAAAGCAATGTTAATAACATAAACTTCTAAAAACTTTTCATATAATTTAATTAATGTGTGCTAAATCTACCAAAAACTAGTGATATCTGAATTTTCTTCAAGGAGAAACCCATTTCCTTATAAAACGCGAAGAAATATTTTAAAATTTACTCCGTCGGAAAACTCGTCAAGCGCTACATCGGACAAGCAAAAATCAATAACATTAATAGGATTTACACCTGTGCAGTCATTGAAATCCAATCAAATGCGATCGATAAATAGTGGTTTCACGAACGTTGTAATCTTGTCTAGTAGTCTGAACGGACCAGGAAGTGTATGCATGTATGCGGGAGACGCCGCACGTTCCGAAGTCCATATATGAGGAAAGCACAATAAGTGGGTCGGCTGACCTATGTTGTAACAATAGTGAATGTTCGTAATGCGCGTTACACGTCACCGTGGTAGTGCTCCTGTGGATTACAGTTGTTAGGATAACATCTGATTGGAACTTGAATGCAGATTTCGAGAAAATAGAAATAAGCAAAGGTTAGTTTGAAAATGGCATTGTTCTGTAGAAATACTTTTGTGTTACTTTAAGGTAAATTGCTGAAAAAGTGCAAATCTTGAGCGTTTTTTCAAAACGTCGTATCTGCAATGAGTTACTCTCTTTGTTTACTTTCTCTTCTGTTAATAATTCGGTCACTTTAACATTTATCCCTCAACTCTTTGCATAATATGCTAGTTAAAACCACCGTCTTTCGATCTGTACTGTAAAATAAGTGAAAAGTGTTATAGTGACGCCGTAAAAATCGAAAGAGAAAGTAAACAAAGAGAGTAACTCATTGCAGATATGACGTTTTGAAAAAACGCTCAAGAAATGTTCGAGATCATCGGTATATTTTCCTATTAATGCTATGGAAATAGGAAATGCTTCGGAGAATTTTAGATCACAGAACAAAAATATTATGATAGGTGACACAATGTGCGCGAAGCCATTTGAAATGCTTAGTTAAATTATATGTTTAATCGTAATAACAGTCCTACCAAAGGGCTAGTAGCTAACAAACAGGGCCGGCGGATAGCGTGGGTAGTATGGGTGTAAATGTTGCCTTTCATTTGAGACTTGGTTTAAGAACATCACCGAAGAACCGATGTGACTTAAATTGTGGAATATGCCCGGAATCAGGGACGTCCGAAATCGTCGATAGTGGCCAATATATCCAAAGAATGTTTGATTGGCAATCAGTGATCTAGACGTGCAAATCGAAGTAATTTGGTGACCATTTGAATAGTTTTTAGCCTCTGCGGTATTACGTTCGTACCGATTTATATGTGATTTATTCCAGTGTAACCTTACTAACCAACCTGTAACGCTGGAACCAAAAGTCAGAACTGAATGAAAGCAGCAGCAGCAGCAGTCAATGGCATTACTGTATATTTTATTTGAAATTAAGGTTGTAAAAATCGGTAGAGAATTCGCTGGGAAATAGGCTTGATATTAGCTTAGGAACTTGGAGAGCTCCACGGAGGCATCATGAACCGTCATAGGTGGCCAATGTGGTCAAAGCTGCTTTGATTGATCATTAGTGATGCAGACCCACAAACTAGAGTAATGTTGAACCCATTTTAATGTTTTACGTCATTTGGACATAACGGTTGAATCAGTTTATATGGGCAATTTGCTGTGTGATAGCACTCTTCAACCCGTAACTCCGGAACCGGAAGTCGAATCAATTAAAAATTCAGTAGCAGCTTATGGAAGCGTTAAACCTTTCATTTGAAACTAAGTTTGTGTAAATCGGTTCAGCCATCTCTGAGAAAATTGTGTGAGTTTAAATGACACACACATACACACGCACGCACATACAGACATTTTCCGATCTTGACGAACTGAGTCGAATGGTATATGACACTCAGCCCTCCGGGCCTCAGTTAAAATGTCGATTTTTAGAGTGATTGCATAGCCTTTCTTTATATGAGAAATGCAAAAACTGACGGTGGGGTAAAAGTGCGCATAGCATATCCGCCCAAAAAACGCGAATGAAGCTTTGTATATAAAAATTCAACTAATTCTTCCATGATTACAAGAAGGGACCAGCATCTTCAATAACTGCGAGCACCGGTCAAATTACGACTGATATGAGAGGTTTAGGAACAAAGCATCAGCATAATTGGTTCCAAGGGAAAATATAGAGTGCCGAAAACTCAGAGTAATTAAAAAAGAAACAAAAAACTATGAATATGTAAATAAAGATGTATTTTCAATTTAAATAGCATATTCGCAAGAATTCTTGTAGTCATCCACCCAACTATGACAAATAATGATGTTACGAGAGGTGACAGTTTGATCATGAACGACATTGTCAAAAAGATGAAACATCCAAGTTTTTTCAACATAATGGAAATCTGAACAACATCAACCGAGGCAGAGGGAAGAGTACTTTTTAGTTATGAAGAAACAGTAAGAGGGGATGGATGTCCTAAAATTGATTAGTTTAATTTATGGGCGGTAATAAATCGGCTATTTAATCAGTACGCACTTTTGCCCCGTGCTATGTGCACTCTTGCCCCGACCATAGGGCAAAAGTGCGCATTTGAGTATTCATAAGAAAATAATTATTTCTCGGATTACAAGCAAAACCAAGAGATATCTAGTATTACTGTTAGGTGCGCACTTTTGCCCCACCTTACTCTAGCCTTTGGAGTCGGGGCGGGCTCGGGTTTTGTTATCACTGGGTATGGGTCGGGTCGGATACATTAAAAAAATATTTATTCCTGTTCGAGTCGGATCGGGGTTTTTTCGAAACACCTACACCAAACATAAAAAATTGTAGATTTTTATGGCATTATTGACAAAAATGTTTGGCGTTGCTACAAAGTTTTTTTGGTAAGTTTAATTAAAGAGAAATGTTTGTATGTATACAGGTACACGAGACTAGGCCAATTACTCAAAAATATGCACCTTTTTCAATGGAAAGATAACTTAATAAATTACAAAATAATCATGACGGACAAAAGTTGATCGTGTTTCGAATAAAATTAATGTTTGTTTGGATGATTTTTGAAAGAATTAATCTTATCGAAAATTTACTTAAAGAAGTCTTCTATATGCTCAAATATACCCTCATTTTACGGTAAAATAGTTTCGAAAAAAATGTTCTCGCATCACACTAACTACATCGTGATTAGTGGCATTGTCCATGTCAGGTGTTGTTTCCGAGAGGAATCTGGGACTGAGGTAATTCTGGTTTCGTTCACATGCAAAGATTTGTTACTATGTTTTAATTCCCGGAAGGTTCTACTGTATCGATTTTGTTGGCTATTTTCGGCAAATTTAATTCTAAGAGAAACGAAAGCAATTAAATTGAAAGACGGATAGGTATTTTAGAGTGAATCAGTTATAAACTTAGAACAGAAAACTAGGACTAGGCATGCTTTTATGGACATGATCGAAAGGAAATGTGAAGAATCCTTTGCCTTCTGCTAAGTAGCGTTGCACCCAAGTCTACCGCATGGTGATTGATAGCACATAACTCATCATCATGTGAAATTGTTCAAGGAGTCTAGAAAAATATAAGTTTTTAGCGGCAGTGCTGCCAACTATGCTGTTTTTAGGTAAAAATAAAAATTTCATTTTTCGTTTTTTAAAAAGATTTTAAGAAAGTAAGCGCATTAAGGCTTGCATCAGACCACGTATATGGCACCCCTATCCCATTTGTATTGAACTGTCATAAGTCAACATCTCAGCGGGCACACAAATTATGGGCCCCACTGACAGTTCAAATTGTTCTGCTTGTTTTGCTCGAAGCTCGATTTTCACTAGTCAGATACCGTACGACGTGACTCAATTTTTAGAAATTTGTTAAAAAGCGAAAATGTTGGATAGCTAATTAAAGAAATGTGTTGTTTTGGACTTGTCGGTGAATAACAAAAACTTTACACCATGGTGCACCAACAAATTAAACGAACTAGACTATCACGAAATTGTGTCGAATGAAATTGATTCTGTTTATTGTGCATCACCCTAACGCGACGTTTTAGATGTTGGCATAGAAATCATGGCGGCGTAGCAGATACCTGCATCAGACATTGATGAACGCTTTGTATTGCAAAAAATTGAGGT
Organism: Topomyia yanbarensis; assembly: GCF_030247195.1. Lineage (NCBI taxonomy): Eukaryota > Metazoa > Arthropoda > Insecta > Diptera > Culicidae > Topomyia > Topomyia yanbarensis. The sequence goes on along the minus strand of NC_080671.1, from coordinate 51,419,344 downwards.
GTCAGAAACCACCTGTTCACTGTCGCTAGATGTTGGTTTCATAGATGCGTTGTCATCAAGCAGTTTTGTAAGGTTATCGGTCAGCTTACCAGTAAACTCGTAGCAGGTTATTTGTTTTTGAATAATTTTGCTACGATCGATGAACTCGTTTGGGAAGGATGTTGGTACCAAATGCTCCTTGATTGCACATTTAACTCTTCTTAAAGGGAAAGTTTCTTTTATTAAGAGTCCTCGCGTTACTTTTGTCAGCTGCATCACTCTGCTCTGTGCACATGGTCTTAATAGCTCAGATTCATCCTTTACAAATCGCATCACCTGCGCTCGTGACTAAAGTGGCATTTCATTTGCTGGTCCCATTTGCTTATTTTTCAGAAATATTAGCAATGACACTAGTTCCTTATTTTGTCGATCACTAATTCTGGTATATATAGCATCGTTGAGCTCATCGGCGATTAAGCTGTTTTGATGCGTGAGTTTAGACAATAAAAAATTCAAACTATCTTCAGCTGTAATCAAGGTATCATCTCATCGTCCCATTGATTCCGAGACCAACCTTATCGGTTGCAAAGCGTCGAAAAGCGATTGAAGAATTTGTACATCGTTCTTAGTCATTGGTTCCGGCATCCCCAGTTGCAGCATAGATTCCTTAATGCAGTTATATACCAAAAAAATCGCTCAATCATTCTTTCTGTGTTGTTCCACCTGGTTTTAACATTGATGAGGAAATAAAGATATTTTTGGAGCGCAGCGAAAATTTAAACCTGCAGTATCCCATTTTTAACAGGCGACTTTCGAAATATTGTCACGATTTTTCGGACCGCTTTTAAAAATTCACTAAAACGTGTAAAGTATGAAACCGTAAAACGGATTGTTATATTATAGCAAATCGTAACAAATAAATTAAATCTTACTTAAAACTGTATCGTGTCCCTCGTTAGAATAACAACCGTTATCAGACTCAATCTCATCATCCGATTCATCTTCATCTTTGTTTTCGGACGCTACTAACGACCTATCCTTTAAGAAAACATCCATAACTGCAAAGTGAAGACCATGATTATAACAAAGTTGATGAAAAAATCGACTTCTTTCCAAATTTGATCATTACAGAAGTTCCATCTGTCGTCGCAGCAAAAATATGGTTACCTTGTAAACCAAAATCCGTTGTCACAGTGCTCACGATATCACGAATTTTTTTCTGCCGGAAGCGATCGAGCAGCTCGGACCAACCCAAAGTTGTACATCGTTCCACTCGTATAAGGTAATGCTCATGCACTGACCAACCAAAATTCGTTTTTTAACATCAATTTTAGTTAATTCTTTGACCTTATTGTAGTAAAAATGCACAATTTTAATAACCCTATTTGATTTTGGAAGTTATAAACCACGGGCGCTGAAAGATTGGCGAATTAAATCACTTTTAATGATTGCGAGGACTGAGAAACCGAAGCTAGACGCCACAATCTCATCTTAAGTTTGGCGTTCTGGAAACTTTATTGACGATGAAGCTGCTCGTTGCTCATCAATAATATATCTTTTCAGAGTAATGTTGTGTTCGAACTGTAAGTGCCGCAACAGTCCACTAGTGGAAGAACCTTTACATGAAACAATTTTTGGACAGTTCTTACATTGAGCTTTACCTCCATCCGAAGAAAGTTTACTGTAATATTTCCAAATTGTTTTAATTGAATCCAGAATTACAATAAAAGTTTACCTTGTCGTTGTCAACCGCTTTTCCCTTTGCCAACAAAAATTGAAAAACAGGGTATCGATTCTAATCAAAAAGTGTTCCAAGAATAAATGTGTCGTTTATGTTTTTGTGTGCATTTTATGACCGAGATGACTTAAGCATAAGCGTTTCTATTCCCTTTTAAAATGAAATAGTGGTGAATTATTTCGTGAGGAAAACAAAACATTTTGCACTGCAAAAATCGGTTGAGGTTAAGTAATTCGATGAAAACAAATAAAACTCATTTGGCTTGACTCTGCATCTGTAGATGTAAATGAGCTGTCAGAAATCCTAATTAATATGTTCCTGAAATCACTTATACCATTTATGTTCGATTCATTTCACGGATACTAAGGTACCATAATTACCAACACCACAGCGCATGAGGCGATTTAGATTTTATCACTGAGAACTGACATAGGGTGGTTGTACCAATAGTCGCATACTTAAGGAAAACTTTTGATAAAAAATCGATGAATAGACCTATGGCATATGGAATAGGCAATGTTAATACATTAAACGAAAGCTTTCAGTCCCTACTTCATAGGAAAAATATAAAGATGGTTTAATAACCAATTTATGTATTCAAAACCGCTTGTACCACTATAGGAACAACTGTACCAATAGTGGTGCAATCGCTAATCTCGGTTCCTATTGTTGCAAATCCCATTGCTTTCTTATGGGACTTGCAACTATAGGTACACTATATCAACTATAGGTGCAAGGGAGCTCAAAATTCTAAGAAAATCATTTTTTCAATAGTTATTTAAGCAAATTTCAAGGATAACAGTTTTATTGTCGCATAATTTTCGTGCGATGAATCGATAAAAAAATAGTTGTCAATGGTTGGTACCTTAGTTAGGCGAATAACCCACTACTGCAACTATTGGTACACTTCAACTATAGGAGCACCCACCCTACAAGTCAAATTTTCAATGTGTGTAAGAATTAAAACTGTCGTTTTACAATATCACTATCAATTAGCAACTTGCCACAAGCCGGCGCTACGATCGGTAAGCAAATGCTATACGAGCGTTGCGTTAAATCATGGATACAAAGGAGATTCGTGCATGCAAACCTGTATGCGATGGTGATTTTCAACGTATTTTCATTTAAATGCTTACACAGGTTTTTCAGGAAAGTTTGGTCTAGCTTATAAGTCTGTTCTCTGTGATTTTATTTAGAAGAATATGGAATATACTGTTGCTAATATATATGAAAACATGAAAATATATATCAATGGTTATACGAAAAAAATGAAATTTTGCTCCGAGCAATTTTTTGGGTCCTAGAATAACAATGCAAATTCTAAGCTTAATCGGTGAAACTATATTTTTGCGCCGACGGCTTAAAGTTAACATGGGATTTTTACAAAATAATTCATCCAAGAGTCGCCCAGTTGCTCCTAAAAATAAATCGATGTGCAATTTTTATAGGGAATTTATCAAGGAAACAGTGTCTCGAAGACCGCAAAACGATTTGAAAATTGTGGAAAAAGTTATTAAGTAAAAATCGAGTGATACTCTGAAGATTGATGGAAATTTCAATTTTCATAGTACCATTGACTGCTCTTTTATGGAATTTTGACTAGCGTCAAAAGAAATATTTGTCAGGAAACCAATTTTGGGGTTTCGTGATGTTTTCAAAAGCACGATTAATATTTCAACTATCTGTTCTGTACAAAATGTGTACAATCCATCGTAGATAATAGTCTATTGCTTAAATTTTCATTTTTTTTGCGAAAAGCTTGTAAATTTTAACCAACGTCACTATTGCAAAAAACAGCGATTTTATTTCACTGTTTTTATGAAATTATGGCGTACGCATACAAACCAATAGTGCCAAGTAAAGCGTGTCGTATATTTTCAACCGTTTCAACTAAATTACCTGCAAATTATAAATGATCATGAATTCATTCAGGTTTCCTAGGCTGTATGTGGTGGTTTGGCCAGGTGATTGGTTTTGGATTTTAGTTTAGCTGCAAGTCTGATATTATTATAAAATGTATTGAATATACAATCGTACGGTTGAACACTATGAATTCATTTTGGTATGATGTAGGCCTTTTCAGGCAACGTGGAAGCGGTTCTGAATTGGAGGATACAGTGGATACGAAATGTGCTACCCATGTCTGTGAAACATTTATATTTGAAGATGCATGCCATGAGTACTTTGACGATGACCTATGCTGCCGTTATAAGCATATTTGTCCTATATTTTATGGGTTTCCCTATACACATGGGACAATTATGCATAGAACGGCAGTATGCACAATATAAACATGTAATATTCCTAAAGACACACGGGAAAACTTTACGACCCATTCCGATGATTCTGGATTGCTTTTTATCGGACGAAGTTTTAAGTAAATATTCCTGTCACGCGGCATATCAAAGTACACCAACTCGATTTTATACGAACAATACTATCACAATACATAGTCATCCGGGCACACAGGAACACTTTATAATCAATTCCGGTTATTCCGAAATCTGGATTTTCGGATGAAACATTTTTGTTACACATTTCTGTCATACGGCATATCAACCCTATTAATTATGGAAAATATAAATTCAAAGTTAAATAAGGACACTTTATTAACCCTCAAAAAGGCACGCAGGTCTTCCAGGCCCGGCGGCTATCGATTTCTTAGTTACAAAGCGTTATGCATGCAGTAAGAGCTTGAGTATGGAAATTCCATTAACTGACGCTAAAATTCATTGAAAAAGTAAGATATTACGGAAGTATCTCATATAGTGTCCTTCATAGATTCCTATAAAGTTTTTACATGCACAAAAACGCAAGGGGGCCTAGCAAGCCCGCTAGGTATTCCGACATGAACTTACATACTGGTAATACAAATAATATTCCTGGCATGTATGTTTGCACCCAAAAATCAATTTTTGATGAATTCATTTCCATTTTACAAATATTTCCCAAGCTTTGACGAACTTATTTTCGATTAAGTTAAAACATATTTACCATTTATTTGTGTCATGTAGCTTTCCTCACGTAAACGCTTTCCAATGCACCCAGAACTGTGCACGCATACTATACCAGCAACTTTTTTGAACTTTTTTCGGAACACTGCTAAATCAAGTGTTAATAAGCTCTATAAATCATATGCCACTTGTGAGCTTTTTCCTATAGCTCTAGATCACTCAAGAGTTTTGAAGTTTCTATGTTGAAATATATGGAAAATCGGGAACAAGAAATCAAAATTCAATAAAAATTCCCAGAGTTACTCTGCATACCTCAAAACTTCAGGTGATGTAGATTTCTTAATAATAAACAACTTTGTTGAAAGTTGCACAATGATTGGAGATTACATGACAAAGTTATTTAACTTCGAGGGTTAAAAGAATTTTTGAAAATGGCCTGTTCTATTCATGTGCGAGAAAGAGAGGCAGCATGTAGCAATATATTACAATATCTTTTTACCGCAAAGTCGGATCAATTTGCAGTCTTCTGCAACGTTAATCCTTTCATCTTCAGCTATACATCTGAGGATTTGAGACTGCATAAGATTATACTGACATTTTTAACTGAAAAAGTAATTTTTTGTGTCGGTTTAACGCATACTCATGAAGTTAGATCACTGGAACAAATGTTTTTTCTTCAAACAGAACCTTACAATTTTCCTTCACTGAAATATGCATCTGAAGAATTTTTTTGTGAAAAATCTCATTCAAGAGCAGAGATGCCATTTTTTGGTCAGTATGGCAGAATAACAGTTTCTGTCATACCGTTTTATTACAAAGCGTTGAAGCAAGCTGTGGATTCTTTTGAGTTTGAGTAAAATAATGGCAATATACTAGCACACGAAGTTGTCATCTAAGAGTATTCAGATTTGACGAAGTTACACTGTCTATGATCGCAAATCAGTCCCATAGAGATAGGAAATCTTATAGAAAACGGCACAAATAAACGATCATGGACAGTACAGAAGTTTGAGACATGCGTTTTGATGCGCAAAATTTTGCTCGATAATTCTTTTGCTCCTGAGCGAAAACTGTCAAAATTGGAAATAGAAATAATATTGAATTTTTTTTTGCCAGAAAATGGAGTGAACAAACGTTTTCCAAGGACAAAGTTCTCCATTTTTAGCCTGCGGTAAAAAAGATACTGCTCGACAGATTCAAAAAGTGGTAATTATTTATTTACATATTTTAGCTTTTGGCTTTACCCAATGCTTACTCTAGCTAATCCCAAGGGTGAGTATTCATCGAGGATTCGTATTTTTATGATAATTTGACTTTATAAGTATATAGTATAGCAAGTAACTACAAGCGTGAGCTTTAATTTTGAACCGTTTAAAATATTCTGAAACAATCTGATAGTTCTTCATTTTCCGCTTATATGTGGTTTTTTTACAGTCTATTCTACATTCTCCAATAAATTCGAGTAGAGAAATTATTCAAGCTCTCGAAAAGTTTGTATTTCTGAATAAATTTGAATAATATGCTTTGGATTTTTCATGCTTTTACTGTAAGAGGGTATAAAATTTTACCGGGCCTTGGAGGCCCGCTTGCCTTTTAATGTTAGGATTTTAGCTTGCTTTCGCAAGGGTTAAAGATTCCAGCATACGGAAGTTCAGACCAAACAATTCTAGTAATTATGTCTGTCATGCGGCACACCAAATTCTGTGATCTGTGAAGAATGCAATCATATCTGAAGACATTTGTATACAGTGTCCCACCTAACGACCGGTCCCGGTAATTCCGGATTCCGCTTCTTTGGGGAATTTTTAGTGAATATTCCTGTTACACGGCATATCAAAATTCATCATGTCGGTTGTCTATAAGCTATTCAAGCACATTTGAAGTCCTCCGAGCATACCAATGCCAGAATAGCATTGGTAGTAATCTGCCCCGTGTCATCTGATGACTTTACATCTGATTGCATTGTTAGTAGATCAAGTGTGTTGAATAACATGTGTACAAACGTTTCACAGGTATGGGTTACCCCTATGTCTCTTAGATGGTGTCAAAATTAATTTAAATCTTTACATATACAACTAATACATGTTCCTGTATTATTATCAGTCTTCAAGCTACACATTGAAAAATCAATGAAACAGACGTAGATTTGCCTCGGAAAGGCCCCATAAAATTTTCGTATAAATTCGGAGCCGGATATTTGAACAGTTGAACTGTTTATGAAACTTGAAATGAATTCCGGATCATTAAGAGGTTTGGTTGGAATTGGTGTAGAAATGTGATAATTGGATCCAATTATGCACCTAAATAATGAGAAATAATACAACAACAGTCAACGTTTTGAACAAAAGTTTCCACCAAGATATGTTCGTACATTATTGTGGTATCAAAAAGCCATGTTGAAAAAGGTTAAGCTCGCTGCTTTACAGAAACGTTCTAACTTGCACAGGAGATTTCTTTATAAAATATAAATGGTTGAAAAATAAGTTTCTATCGATACTTTGCTGGAATTTGATCGCACTAAAAAGCTAATTTGAATACCATCCCAGGCCTCATTGTAACACCACCCTAGCCAATTACATAACATAATGGTGCTTATCTAGCTCCACAACATTACTTATGATAAAACAGCTTAAGAATAACCTGTTTTGCTTTGTTCAACACGCGTTCCGTATTATATTGCACCGGTACGTCACTGTGGTAAAAAAATGGCGCTTACGTCACTTTGTTTTTCGCGTTTTAAAAGATCATTTTGCATAATTTTTGAAAGACAAGCACACTGAAAGACGTAGATTTTTGTAGAGAGCTCAGAAATATGAAAAAATGAAATTTGACCAAACGACGTGACGCTAACGTCACTGTTGCATATAAGGGCAGGCTGCTGACGGTCGAACTATATACAGTATTTTTAACTTTCTTAAAACTTAAAGAAGCCTCTATTTATCCCTCAAAACCGTTGTGAAGTGACCAAACAGTTCAGATCATTGATTTAGACACAATAAGAGAAGGTCAAAACAAAATTTCGTATAATCGGACAGCCAAATGCAGTGGTGCTAGGAAAAATTAATATTTTATCAATCGTCAGAGTATCAATCGAGTTCTGCTTCATAACTTCTTCCACAAGTACCAGATCGTTTCGTTCCTTTCAAGACTTTGTTTCTTTTTTAAATTTCCCTTAAAAACCAAATAAAGATTTATTTTTCGGATGACATTAGCGACTAATGGTGAATCTATTTTATGAGAGTCACTTTTCCCATGTGAAATCCCATATAAACATTGAACAGTCGGCCCAAAAATATAGTTTCACAGATCGAGCTAAGAATTTACACAGTTGTTCTAGAATCCAAATAGTTGTTCGGAGCAGAAATCAAATTTTTGTCCCGCCCTAACTTATAAGCAGCACGGGATTAAGGATAATTTAAAAAAAACGCTTAAAATTATTATGAAAAAATAAAATGCCGGGAAGCACGGGATCCCGGGATCAAATTTTTTCCCCGGAATTCGTGAATCCAGGGAAACAAAAAATTCCCGGGAAGCCCGGGATTTTGTTTCCCGGGATGGAAGCTCAACTCGCAACGCTCCGATCAGAATGGGCGTTAATGTATGTAAATGTATCGGTATTTTTTGTTTTTGCAATCTATCACAACTCTGGGTCCGAATGTATATCATAACTTTCGGTGGATGATGGATAAAAGCCTAGATCGATGTGAAGCTGGCGGTAATCAATGCGCGTGGGCTATCCCCAATCAAATAGTCACGACCTTTTCCACTACTATTGAAGCGAAAAATATCTTATCTACACAATCACTCCATGGTGAAGCGATTAATTCAATCGATTCACCGGAAGCTGCTACACTGTGTGTTCGATTAAACTTTTCTCTCGCTCTGTTTTTTTTTCTTTCACCAGCTACCTACACTGCACTTAACTCGTCAAGCTTGGCCAATTATTTGCTGCATGGAGCAACTCTCTTGGTGCGACAGCTCTGCCAATTAAGATGCCCCACTTGAAAATTGACACTCTTCCCGATCCGGGAAATCGGTACCGGATCGGTGAAGTTATTGGGAGTGGAGTTTGCGGAAAGGTGTACAAGGCCGTCGACACAAATGCGAGTAATAAGATTGTGGCCGTCAAGATACAGCGGTACGAGGGAGAGATGAAAACAGCCATCCAGGAAGAGTACCGAGTTCTGCGAGACTATTCAAAATATGGAAATCTTCTGGACTTTTATGGAGTTTACCGGAAGAAGATTCCTGGCGAAGTAGATGAGATTTGGTTCATCCTGGAGGTGAGTTGCTTTGATAAACGTTTACTTCAAATGATTCTCACTTTGATGCTTGGTTTAATTCAGTACTGTGAGCACGGTCCAGTTGTGGATGTGATTAATAAGATTCACTCAACAAATCGGCGCATCAACGAGGATCAGCTTGCATATATAATTCGTGAAACGGCGAAAGCGTTGGTTTATCTACACGAGCATCATGTCATTCATCGAGATGTTCGTGGTCATAACATCCTGTTGAACAAGGAGGGTGAGGTGAAGCTCTGTGACTTTGGAATCGCTCGGGATGTTAAGTCAACGCTGGGAAAACGAGGAACCTGTATCGGATCGCCCTGCTGGATGGCCCCGGAAATAATTACCAGTTCCAAGAATGGTGGGTATTTGAATTCGATAATCAATCAAATAAGTTTGTAAGTAATCTATTCTAACATCATTTAGATGACGAAGTCTATGATACCAGATCCGATGTGTGGGCACTTGGAATCACTGCAATTGAGCTGGGCGACGGAAAACCCCCGTTTGCAGATATGCATCCGACGAGGACAATGTTTCAAATAGTGCGCAATCCACCACCGACGTTATATCGACCGGCTAATTGGACTCAGAACTTTAATGACTTCATTGCTGAATGTTTGGAGAAAAACGCCGACCATCGTCCGTTCATGATGGAGATGATTGAGCATCCGTTTCTAACTGGGCTACCGGAAAATGATTACCACGTAATATTCTAATACTATTTGTTCAGAAGCGTTATTTTCAATATTAATTATTCACAGATAAGTCAAGAACTGAAGATGCTTGCCGAGTCAGTCGCAAATGTAAAACTTCCTGAGAAAGACGATGTGAAAGTAGTTAAAGGGGCTCTTCAAAAACCCGAGAACAAAATCGAAAAGATGTACGTCGAAGATTTGGCTGCCCTGGAAAGTCTCACTGAAGACGCGATTCTCGATGAGTTGACCCACCGTTATAAGAAGGGAACCAACTATACGTTTGTAGGTGATGTGCTGATCTCGATGAACACGAACGAACCAATGCCGGAGTATGATCGAGCGGTGAGTTGATCTTTTTCATATTTTAGAAAATTAGTCTACGTCATGCTCATTCATATAATAGAACGTACACATACCTACAGACTGGAATTACAATTCAAGAAATTTCAGTTAATATGTCCACTACTGAGTACAAGTATTTGTTTTGACAAACCATATTTTTAAATGGAATGACCCATACGCAACCCCACATAACCCTGAAACTGATGATAGACAGTAAGGGCATGTTCTTAGAAATTACGGGGCTTTCGATAAAACTATTTCATGAAAGGTTAAGATTCTTAAATCTACTTAAACGGTTCTCATCTCGGAATAAATTATTAACACTTTGAATTAAAATTTGTTATTTCCCTTCCACTCAGTTCCACACCAAGTACCTATTCAAGTCTCGCTCGGACAACGCTCCGCACATATTCGCCATCGTGGACAGTGCCTACCAGGACATGTTGCACCACGAGGAACCTCAGCACATCATCATGTCCGGTGAAAGCTACTCGGGGAAAACCACTAACGTAAAATTGAGCATGAAACACCTCGCCGTACTGGGGGAAGGTAACCCCGGGGTATACAACCGAATCGAATCCGGATACAAAGTTATTTCAGCCATGATCAACGCTGGTAGTCCACTGAATCCGGATTCAACTAGAAGCATCGTGCAGGTTCAGATGACGTTCGGTACAACCGGGAAACTATCCGGCGCTATATTTGTAGTTTATCTGTTAGAAAAGCTTCGCATTTCCTCGACCAACATGTAAGTAACTGAAAGTTTCTTTCGATTATTTCGAGCTAAACTAGTACTTCCCCTGCGAACTTTTAGTTTGAATCACAGCTAACGCTTTCATTTTCTCTTTTATCCGTGACAGGAACCTATCAAATTTTCATATCTTCTACTACTTCTACGACGCGATGGAAGCAGGCGGGCGATTGGGTCAGTTTTCGCTGAAAAGGGGAAGACACTACCGTTACCTGCGCATTCCGGAGTCGAGCAATGGATCGAAGCTTAAGTACTGCCGTGATAATGTGAAAGACAACATTCAGGCGTTTAAAGATTTCGAACAGTTGTTGATTTCGCTCGAGTTTTCGCCAGAATCGCTCGAAATCATGTACCGAACACTGGCAGCTATTCTACTCCTGGGAGAGGTTCGGTTTCGGGATAAAGGAAATGTTACCGAGCTGGAGAACTTCGATATGCCCGGCAAAGTTGCTGCTTTGCTGAAGTTGGACGAGAAGAAGTTTCAGTGGGCACTGTTGAATTATTGTGTCATTATCAAGGGAGCCGCCCAGAAAAGGCGTCAAACTCCGGATGAGGCCAGAGATGCTAGGGATGTGCTGGCTGCCACCATCTACAATCGGCTGGTCGATTGGTTGATTAACACTGTCAATCAGAAGCTGTCGTTTGGAAGGGCGATTTAGTGAGTACCGCAACACGGGGTAAATTTTTGATGGCCTTTGGATGTATGTTCCACATGTAATTTATATCAATGAGCTTTTTTAATTGAATTTCCCGTTTTTTGAATTGCCATAAATCCACTAATCTCCAGATCCTAAACATTATAACACCCATGGATAGAAGCCACAAGATTGAGAATCGGTTCATATAACGAATGAAAATGCAATTTTTCAGTCACAGTTGTTTTACCCTAGAAATGTACTGCATGTATGCAATGCACAACGAATTTTGTCAGCATTGCTCAAGTCCCAGCGGAACGTGAGCATTGCATACATACAGTACATTTTGTGTGATAAGAAAAAACGCCACAGGGTAATTGATTTTTCATGTCGTAGGGTAGACGAGCCCTTATTCATCTCATTAGTCAGTATGTCAAACTATTTCATTGATAACTCGTCTTATAGTGATTGGATTGCGCTTAAATAGGTATCATCATATTTGTTTCATTCCTAAGAAACAGTATATTCAAAAATCTTGCCTGGGAAATGAATAATAATTATTCTCTGGATTGAGCGAAGCTAAGTCGAGTACACCGCACCTTTATTCATCCTACCATTTGAGCATTGAATAGAGATGGCAGACACTACTGCAACTAGTGTTAAAATGGGTGGGATGAATTAGGGCACAGTAACCCTAATATTAACCGATTTTGAATCTTGTGGCATCTAGATGTGTGTCTACAAACGTATGGCTATCCATATGTGTATAAAATTTTCGGATTTGTTGGAGAACAGTGAAGATATAGCAACTCGAAATAGTGTTACGACTAATTTTGTGGCTTGGGGTTAGGTGTGGTTTCCTGCCTTCACGACACTTCACTTGTGTATTGATTGACAGCTCTTTTGAAAGCCTGCGTCACTTGCTGGACTACAATCTAGGTACAATCTAAATACATGATGAGTATTACGAAAAAGTAGAGAACAAAAATTAGTTTTGTCGGCCAGGTGTTTGAAAAATATCTAGCCGATACTTTGGGGAACTTAGGGAGACTTAGCCAAGGTTTCTGTAATGTTTTGATTTTACAAATTCATCATTTTTTAGAAAGATCTTGTTTTACTGTTTCAAAGGTCTCCACTTTCGAAAGACTTGACCATTTCTTTCCTGAATATTCGCGACAATAAGCTCATACAAGCATAGGGAAAATCGCATCATTGAGCATTCGCTCGCGATTCACAAGTAAACACATCTCAGTACTCAAGCTAGCATAAAAAATAAAGCATAGCAAATGTCCTTAGTTTTAATATCAATCCATGGTATATTTGAAATCAATTACATTAAATTCACTTAAGCGAATGAAATATTTCACTAGCCATTTTAGTTGTGCACTTCCTTATAGTACTTTTGATTTGCTATTTTCAGAATAATGATTCAAAAACATTGATTAATTTTATTGCTTGAAGAAAAGTTAAAAACTATGTTTTTCGTGTTTCTCATCTTGATGAGTGCTGACAGAAAAAAACGATTCGTCCTCTAATTCGAACAATCGAATTTTAAACAGCTTCCACTTTCTAGCACAGTCGGCAAATTTCTTAGTTACTTAATGGACTTTAATCAATAAGTTGTATACTTAAAGAAATTACTTAATCAATAAGTTTTATACTTAATGGAAGTGAAAATGTAAAAAATAGGATTTCTCGTACTAATATCCATACAAAGTTCAAATGTAATGTGGAATACCACACTCAGGCAAAACATACAGCGAATTTCATAGGAATATCGTATACTTTTTAGCCACAAGTAGCACGTAAGAAAATCATTCGATTATCATTCGATGATTTCATATTCCATAAGGCATCTTGGATTTATCATAAGATAATATTATAGATTTCTCATATGTTTATGAGAATCATAAGATGCTCGTATGAAATTCAAACGACTGGCATATGCAATACCTTATAAAATAATAAGATAATCATAAAAGCCGTATGTTTTTCATGTTAATCTTATGAAAACATAGTTTTGTTACTTTTCTATGCATCATAAGATAAATCTTATGAATTTCCGTTGTACGTTTTGCCTGGGTGCACGCTATAATCAATTGGCCTGGTATTTTGCACAGTTCCTTAGGACCCCAGAAGAACAAAAACTACATAGGGCAGCCCTATGGGGTTGCACGAACTGTAGACGTAGGACTATACAACTTAATGTAAATTATTTATTTTCTTAGTACTTAGTTTGTGGGAAAAAACATCCGGACCGGTGAAGAAAAATTAAATTTTAGAGAATATAATCACATCTCATGTATAGGCCAAGCTTTCTAGTTGCTCTCAAACAGATCCTAAAAGTTCAAACACCCATGGATAACCCCAAGTTTGTACATGTGTTTCGATGCCACAGGATTGTAAAATGGTTAATATTACGTCATGAAAATTCAATTCTTCCATGACAATTGCTTTTGCCCGCAAAATGCCCTGCGTGTATGCAAAGCTCATGATTTGCTAGGATATCAGCATTGATCGAAACATGCTTTCCAACGCTGCGCATTGCATACATACAGGACATTTTGCAGATCATCAGAAGCTGTTCATTTTACCACCGCCACATGTTCATTTCACCCACTCGCTATAAACATGTCTCATTTTTGGACATGTTTAGAAATCAAGAATCATGTTTGAAAAAATGTGTTTATGACGACGTATTTTTACCAGATATGTACAAAACATGTCTAACAAGAAACATATAAGGTGATCGTGGATGTTTAACGACTGTGAAGATTTGTTTTGTTAACGAGTTTCGGCTAAGCAGTCAATAAAAACAGCAAAAACAACGTATTGCTTCAATGTCTAATTTCCGTTTCACTTACACACTACTGGAAGAGAATGGACCGCACTTACAAAAGCTACACAAATGCATTACAAAATTTAAGAAAACCATTCTCAATATTGAAATTCAAAACACATTCAACAAACTAAAAGCACTAAGAAATCAACAAGCTGCAATAGCAACACGTATTCGAGATTCGAATATTCCCGAAGATATCACAACATCGTTCTTCACTAGTCAATCCAATTACCATAGCAAACACCTCCGGGACAGAACCAACAACACAAAACGGAAATTCAACAGGATCATCTTTAGGACAGCACAAGCATCAAACAGTACCAACCCAGTCTATAATCAAAAAGCAATACATAACGGAACAAACAAACACATACCGCCCGAAATGGAAACACTACTTAGCCTTGGTCCAAAATTTGCGCTTCCTACCACAAAAATTCAGGAAATCCCATTCTTCCATCTATTAGCCGACGTAGAAAACATATTAAAAACCAACCCAGATACGACAGTACAAGATAGAACAAGATGTGCAATAACCAATTCAACCCTCAACTATATCCACTACAACCAACACCACACCTGTAAAGATGAGCTGACAAAATTCTGCGAAAAGGCGATCAAGGTCACTAAAACCTTTATCCGTGACAATCCAGATGTTTACATTACACAGTCAGACAAAGGGAACAAAACAGTTCTCATTTCAGCAGATGACTACAAACACAAAATGCTAGCTCTACTCGGTGACCAAAAAATATACCGTCCCATACCAAGAGACCCCACGTCTCGCTATCAACAAATCAACAACAACTTCGCGAAACGTCTCCTGAACTTAAACCTGATTGACAAATATGCAGCATCACAACTAACGACATACAACGCATTATGCCCAAGGATATACGGTCAACCAAAGGCCCACAAATCTGGACTCCCACTCAGACCAGTTGTATCGAGCATGACAGCTCCTTCATATCATCTGTCCAAACTCATAGGAAACATTATACAACACTCACTCAACAGTCCGTACAACATAAAAGACTCGTTCTCGTTTTGCAATTTCATAAACACGGTAACACTACCACCAGGATATATACTTGTCTCGCTGGATGTCACCTCACTCTTTACATCAATCCCAAAGTCGCTGGTGATACACGACATCATATCAAGATGGAATGAGATTCAACCAAATACAAATATACACCTAGACCTGTTTCTGGAAATAGTAGAGTTTTGCATAGACTCCAGCTACTGCAAATACGATGGCCAATACTATCAACAACAATCAACATTTGGTACAGCAATGGGAAACCCCCTATCACCAGCTCTAGCAGACCTTGTCATGGAAACACTACTAGACACAGCAACCCGCCTACTTAACTTCACACCAGCTTTCATCAAAAAATATGTTGACGACTTACTGATGGCTATTCCTACACACCAACTCAACCACGTTCTACAAACATTCAACAGCTACAATGACCATATTCAATTCACTCATGAAACTGAAATAGACAACAAATTACCCTTCCTGGATATGTTGTTGATCCGACAAGAAAACCAAACGGTGAAAACGGAGTGGTACATGAAACCAATTGCCAGCGGCAGGTTCCTAAACTACCACTCACTACACCCGCTACACCAAAAGATGAACATGGTTCAAAACTTCGTTCAAAGAGTGAATACCCTATCCACTAATCTAAATGACGATCAAAAAGCGCATATAATTGATAAACAACTGAGCTTGAACAGCTACCCAAAATCGCTCAGAAAAAGGCTAATCAACCGGATGCATCAACATACCAACCGTAACCCACCCACCCCACCGCAAACTGACGAGAAGCTGCAATATACCTACCGATCGATAGCATACATTCCATATCTGTCGAATAAAATCGACAAGCACCTGAAAAACGACTACAAGAACATACGACTAGCACATCATAATACAAACACAGTTGGACACATATTTACGAAACTGAAAGATCCCGTACCCATGCAACATAAAAACAATGTTATCTACAGCATACCATGTTCCAATTGTCCAGCATGTTATGTGGGCATGACGACCAATAAACTAAAAACCAGAATCAGCGGACATCAGACTCACTACAACGCACTTGACAAATATAAACAACAAGGATTAACCGCCACCGACCCAGAAATTGCAGCCCTACAGGAAAAAACTGCATTACTACACCACAGCATCACACAGGACCACAGGTTTGATTTAAAAAACACGAAAATTATAGACCGTCACCACAAAAAACATGCACTGCCGTTCATAGAAGTTTGCCACATCATGACCACCGATAACAGCATCAACAAACGAACAGACACAGAAGGTTTAAACGCAATTTATGCTGGCATAATACACACACTCAAGAACCAAAACATACACAGTAAGTTTGACAGCTAGCATTATAGCATGATGACACCACACACGCACACACCCGCCTAGCCAAACCTGTCAAACCAAGTAGTACACAAAAAAACGCTTTTAATCCACCTAACAGTGTGATGAGACATTTCTTATAACTCTTATCACTCTCTTCGGATATTATATCGTTTGAGAACATTTAGAACTTGATGCTTCGCGATGTTTTTGATAACACATACTACATGGGATAGTGGCAGGACTCAGAGAATCGCTCAAATCAGCATAGGACAACATCAGTGCTAGAAATCTCAAATCAAATCAATGGGAAGCGAAAAAATGTCCCATAAAATAGACATAGCTACGAATTATTGTTAATGCTCTGTTAATAAAATATCTAAATTGTGGTGGGAAAACTGAATTTTCCTAAAGGGGTTATATATTGTACTGAGCCAAAAAAATCGCATTTTTTTTTAATCGATTTGAAGTTTATACTTTACTCAAATTACCAACGCGACTGAGAACTAAGAAATCAACGCTTTTTCTTGAAAAGGGCGATACTAGCAGTGACACCATTCAAAGAAAATCAACAGTGAATATTTCCAGACTTTTATTTTCTATTTAAGAACTATTGTGTTTTTTATATCCTAGATTGCATGATTCAGTGATCGAAACCCAAAACTTCATGAAGTATTTGAAATTATTAAATTAAAATTTGTTTTTGCTATTGAAATTTACAAAATGATAGTATCGCCCCTTTGGCGATTGTTTACTTTTTCGGTCCCGCCTATCAGCATTGAAGTATCGTTCTTACGTTTTTTCACAATAACTACCGTTCTACACCACTGATTTCGTCCGGGTTTTTTTCAATAGCGATCATTGTTACTATTTACAGCTGGTATCAGCTTGATAATCCTAAAAAATACGAAAATGACAGTTTCGCTTCTAAACTGCTAGCAAAAAAAGTATCGCCCTGTTTGTTTGCATGGAGCGTGGAGGGCGAAACTTTAAATAAACAAACAAAAATACAGTTTCGCCCGTTGTATTTTTTGCTGTAGTTTAAGAAAGCAATATCGTAGAATCAAAATTTTTAGGTTAATTGGTTGCGTTTCAAAGCCCTCATTCGCATGTATGAAAAAACCCTTATGTTTACATTTGTAAGTATCGCCCTTTTCACAAAAACGGGTTGAAATGAAATCGCAGCTCCTGATATCACGCTATCTCTGAAGTGCATGCGTGCATAGTTCCAAATTTTACTTCGACATCGACTTTTTCTAAAGGTGACTTCCCAGTAGTATCCTTGATTTGAATTATTATCGCTAATCCTAATGCCAAAGAACTTGAATGCTCTCGAAAACGAACCGTTTGGGAAAGTCATCATCATTACTGGAATTTTCATTTTCACGAAACTTTTCGATAACCTTCCGTCACTTGCGTTAATGCACTGTGTGCACAGTGCTCTGAAAATCTAGCGAAATCGTCTTAGGGCAGCTATCTGCGCGGCGAGTAAAGTAAAGAATACTAAAAATTAATTTCTATTCCATAATTTTCAGTTCAGCAATTCGAGAGATCGTGCTGACCGCAAGCCATGAAAAATAAACTACGTTGTGAAGCGATGGTCACTATTTATTAAAAAATCACGGCTAAATAAAAAAAATTATACTATTAAAAAAATTCAAATAGTTTATAATTTTCACAAACTTATTAAGAAAAATTGTTTAATAATCTTTCGTAATATTGTGTAAGAAAAAAGCTGAAAATTTCAGTATTTTCTCTATCTGCAACATATTAACCCTTAAGTATACCAATTAATTGGTATACGAATTGGAATAGGTTCGCCAAATTTTGGAAGAAGTCTATAAAAAACCCCTTGAAAATTACCTAAAAATTGTTGTAGTTCGATAAATAAAAAATCCCCAAAAATGAAATGTACCTATTAATGTGAAACACAGTGAATAATACATACAATAAAGACCCATTTTTATCAATCTAATGGTGTATTTTAGGCTGACAAAATGGGGATATTGACTAAATCGGGCATTTTGTTTTTCTTTATAATAAACTGAAGCTGTTAAAATATTCTTCCCGTCCCTTGATGTAGTCTGATAAATATTTCTGATTATGATGAACTTTTTATTTTTGCATATTTCCATCTTCATGATAAGGAAAACATGCTCAAGAAAGGATTTACTCGAATTCAGTCTTGTTCGTCAGCTAGAGCCCATCAAACATATGTTCATATTTGGCTGATAAAATCAGGGTTTCAATGTATTATAATAGATATTCAGCATTCGAAGAAGTTTCTTGTGAACGAGTGTAGAACGACTTTGTTTCTACTTACTTGAAGTCAGCGGCATAGCCAGAAATTCGGTTTGGTGAAAATCGATCTAACTGTCCAAACGGCATAATTCCGAAACCGTAATTTTTGAAGTTTTAAAATTATGCAGAATTATTTTTTCAGAAAATACTAACAGAGCTCGTGTCTAGCGAATTTGTTGAGACTTTATTGTAGTCATGAATATTAACCTGAGAAAAATCACCATAAATACTTCTTGGACGATATACCGTCAAAATTATTTTATCAAATAATGCGCTGTTTAACGTTTGTAAAACTCATCGAAGATACTAAACCTCCGAAGTTGGCGGTTTCAAAATAATGCTATCTTGACCTTAAATTACTGATTTTAAACATTTGACCTATACATATAATTGGTCATACAACAAAAATCAAATGCTCATCAAAATCGATCAGAACCTGCTAGAATCGAATGGAAATCGTTATTTTTCATAAATTTCTCTCTACATTCGGAAAGTGTTATCCTCGTTATTAATCATATTACGTTTTCGTCTCAACTCGACGCATTCCCAAAATAAAAACCTGTCTTAATCCACCTAGTGGTGCAATTGTGCTTGTCTCATTTGTCCAGACTACGATTCCATGGCTGGTTATGTTCAATACAATGGTGGAAATGAATATTACATGTTCAGTACGATTTGCACATACATACAATGGATCGACAGCCACGATCTTGAGATACTATGTGATACTGAAACATCGCTTGAAACCAGCGGCGGATCATGGAGAAAGGTCCGGGAGGTCCAGATCCTGCCGAAAATTTTCAACTTGTTAAGAAATTTTAAACTAGTTTTAATTTTAAAGTAGCAACCCCTCACTGCATACTCCCTCTGGGCCGGTATGATTGACGATTTTTAGAGTGATTGCATAACCTTTCTATATGAGAAAGACAAAAATGTACCAAAGTCCAATTGTATGGTGTTAAACCCCAAAACCTTCTCTGGGCTACGCCGTTGCATGTAGTTATTTATTTCGCTTTTCATTTTCCAAAAGGGAGATCAATCCGATGGTCATAAGTTAGAAAAATTGCAGTCAGAAGGTTCGCGCAAATGAACATTTTTGCACTGATAAGTTATCAAGTTCCTTCCAGACAACTTGGAAGTGTTCGGTGATTATTTCTAGCGGTTGTAGATAGAAAAATGAAATACAAAATTCGATTTATCGAAATAATGTTTGGCTTATTTCAATGGATTATTACTATATTGAACAATAAATAGGCGACGAAGAGTAATCCACAAACAACAAGCCATAACTTTTAAAGTATTCAAAATAGATATTTGAAGTCTTCAGTAAAGTTATTCGCAAAAGTAAGAGCTACAAATTTGCTGAAGGCATCATTTCGTTATAATCACTTCCAAGAAAATTTGTGAAAATATCTCACTCATAGGGGGATTAATCAGCAAAAGCACAATACCACAAGAAAGAGCATATTACCTCTATTAAATTCTCCGAAGATACTATTGACCTAAAATAGGCCGTTTTGGCGTTAATAATAGATTACATGTTTTTGGTCATATTTCTGGCAATGGGAATGATAAAAATCTTTCGTCCGCATTTAATGTTAAATATCTCTTTTGATAATAGTCCGATTTCAACAATCTATAGCTTGTTCGAAAGGTATTCGTTAAAGCTGTCTAAAAACATATAAATTGTTAGTTTGTATTGTCAATTTCGGCAGATAATTCAGAAAAACTGCAAAAAACGCCATTTTTACGCATTTAAACATTCATATCTTGGAAACTAAACATCAGAATCAAAAACAAATTAATAGCGTTCATACTGTTTTTTAGTTCTTTCATTTAAAATTGGTTTGGATAAGATCGGTTCAGCCATTGCTGAGAAACACGAATGAGAATTTGTCCGTTACATACACACACACACACAGACACACACACACACACAGACATTGTCCCAAATCGTCGAGCTGAGTCGATTGGTATATAAGACTTGGCCCTCCGGGCCTCGGAAAAAATCTTGAAAGTTTGAGCGAATTCTATACATTTCTTTTATAAGAAATGTAAAAAGGGAAAAGACAAAACCAAAACGAAACAGCTCTGAACTAGTAGGTAAAAGATAGAAGTGCTAAAGCTTTACATCAGACTAGCGAGATAGCTTTATTACAGTGACGTGCAAAAAGTTTGTGACACAGATGCAGTAACTAACACGCAAATTTTTTTGACCATTATAATTATTGACATTAATTCTCGGAAATAGCTACTACTGGACGCCATTAGAAATCATACACACTAGACAACCAATGTTAGATACACAGACACACACAAAAACAAAACGCACAGCTTCTGTAAGTAAAAAAATTCACAGACAAACGGAAACATATGTAACGAATATACTGATATTATAATTATAGATTCCTTGAAAAAGGTGAAATATATCACCGAAACCGTCGGACATTGAAGCTATAAGGTGATCGTAATATCTCATTCACTTATTAGTTAGAAAATAATGACTTTGCTTAACGTGTTCATTTTACCGCCAGTTCCCCTACCTACCAACACATTCGCCCCAAACATTGAACCCAAGCGCACAATGCAAAATGAGCCAACGCTGATGAAGATGATGATGGGTAGAGCGAAAGAGACAACTAGTACCACCACGACACTATTAGCGCATTTCAGCAAAATTCCACGCGGCCTTTCCCGATTGAAAGGAACGGCCGCGCTCCATGAAACGCCGCGCTTAGCCCATCTGTCATAATATCGTGATTTTGCATAGCGAAGGGCTGAATGATAACACATTTTGTTTCAAAAAACAGCCCTGCGTTATGCAACACTTTGTGCAGGTTGATTATACCAGTTGCAAGTGGTGCCAAATTCACCAAGTTCCGCAAAATTCTTTTTAAATTACAGAATTGATAAAATTGCTTAAATGAGCTAAACTAATTAATCAAATCCTGTTTTAAAAACTGTTCTTGCGTTTAAACCAAAATGGGAAGCTTATTACTACCACTACATTACTTAATTTCAAGCGCAAATAGTAAATACATGTGCTAGTTAAACCAAAAATTTACTGGCAACATTACAGCGGCATTTAGCAAGCAGTTGGAGCGGTCGCCTGTTGGACGGCACAGGGTGGCGTACCTCCACAGCCACTGTAACGGACTTCTAACTCAGCTACACTGGCTGTAAAAAACACAGCGCAGTGATCTGCTCCGCCAGCCGTTCAACAGGCAACTGAGCGTGTCTGGCCAAGTCCGTTCTTTAAATAGTCGATGATGACGTCATTCATAGAAGCGTAGCGCGCTAAGTGCACAAATCTGTCGTGCCGGATTTGGGAAGCGCTACCTTCTGTGTGTAAATGCGCGATATTTTGACTAGGTTGTATATTAATTAAATTTTTAATGCCATGATATTAAAAATCTTTGGGTTTATCTATTGGAATCTATTGTTAAAAGTATTTCGGGTCGATATGAACAAAAAATTTGAAAATTTATCGTGAGATGGCTGAATTACTTGCGTTTAAAATTGGACCACTTTTCGTTACATACCATTTTAGTAGAATTTGCAACGTGCACCCCCATATCGAAAACAAAGACGTAGTCCTACGTCAAAAAGCGCTGTTCTAAAAAAATATTGGAAATCTTTTCTAAACACCACTCCACCAAACACATTTTAGTCAAAGATGAGTAAAAGTTTTTAGCCTCGGTAAAAATTCAAGATGTCCTCATTTCGCTCGCAGCCCATTTGGTAACCCTAAACCTAGGGCGACTCTGATCTAAAACCGAAATCAGCATTAGTGTCAGGTACCTATCATCAGAGTTAAAAATATTCAGATTCATTGAATGAAAATTGATCATATTCAGCCGCATTCATTTTCAATATTCAGTGACGCAGCTGAAAACGTCAAACGAACAAACCGCCCATTCATTCAGGCAGATTTTCATTCTTCTTCGATTATTACACGAAGCGACCGTGCAGCAACGAATCAAACGCATCATAGTAGGCCCTGGCACAATGTAAGCGATGATGATTGTTGTTTCATATGGTTTACTGGAATTTGAAAATATTTTCCTAGATAATTAGTGAAATGAATATATTGTACGATATTCAACTGAATGAATAACATGGATATTTTAATGAATATTTTTTCTTTTCACCGCGAGTCGCGTCAGGTTCATTTTCAGTCATCAAAAAAGAGCTTCGATTATTTTTAACTCTGCCTATCATATCAACACGTCAGAGATCGTGTGCAGAAAACTAAACACTCGCAATAGCTGCGAGCAGCTATATAATTTTTTTGTGTTTTCGAAAGAAATTAATCATTACATTTGAGCATCAATATCATATTTCTATAGCATGAAGAGAAAGGTATCAGCAAAAACTAGCATTCTTCAAGTCCTGAACAGCATAGATGGAACCAACGTCACAGAAGGGTCAGAAGTGTATGTACAGGCAGGATAATTTTTCAGCAACAATTTTAGGAGCCAAATAGAGATGCCAGATTTGCAGACAAGTCTGCAAATTCGCAGACTTTTAATTTAAGCTGTAGATTTTTTCGATGACGCAGATATTTGCAGATTTTTGAATATAAAGGCTTTTGGTTACACTAGCTTTCCTGACATTTTTGTTCTTCCCAGACTTTTAAAATTATGATTGCAGACATTTGAAAAAAGTACCTGGCATCTCTGGAGCCAAATTCAGAAACTGAATCCAGCTGGCGGAGATTGGAAGCGACAGACAGCTTTGAAATTTCATCCATGTAAGAAGAAACCGATGGCGCTATTAGTTCAAACAGATAGGGAAACTACTATACTAGGCACATTACAATTGGTCACGCAAAGTAGTTAACCTCACACGTTCCCCGATACAGCGCGATTCCGTTCCTTAGTTAAACCGCTATGGCGTTCAGTTGGATTGTGAATTAATCGGAAGAGTCTGACAGAGCTGGTGTAGTCTGCTGCAAAGACAGTGGTGCTTTTTATTGAGTCAGAAATTGCCGGTCGTATGAATAACTTGAAAATTCGACATAACCTCCCGAAGTAACCGATATATTTTTAACCTTCAACGCACAATTCTTGATTTTTCGGGAAATGCATCGCTTATTTTTCTTAGCTTTGAGAGAAATCCATAAACGTCAAACTACAGAACATTCGAATTTGACCATCGATGAAGTCATGGAGTAGAGTGGAATAGCGCATCAACATATAGTTGCCATGGTCAGGTTTGGATGTACTTGTTTGTTTTTAACCTGCAATATTTTATCTCTAAATTTTTGTTTAAATACTGTATTGTTTTAGACCCAAGATTCCACTTCTTGGGTTCAAACTGGCCTACAACCAATGATAAGGAGAACGTCAAAGTAAAACTATATAACAAACTAAAGCTTTAGCAAAGTTAGATTGTTTAACTTTAATGGTTACTTCATTGTGTTACTTTCTTAAAATTACAAATATTTTCGGGTATTACGAGTAATGTAGAAAAATATTTTTTTATGTTTACGGTGAAGAAGATGAATATTTCAATCTTATTACTCCTCTGACGACTCCATCGTTTTCAAAGATAGATAGATGTTGTTTATTATGAAGGATTTAACCCTAAGGGTTAAGGAGCTCGGAATAAGGGAAAAGACAGGCCCGTAGCCAGGTTTTTGTTTCGGAAGGGGCTTTAAAATTATTGCAAAAATCTTTAATTCTGATCTGATGAAATTTTGAGTAGTGCAGTAGTGCTAATTTGGGTACTAGTTTAGATACATCGTCTAACTAGACGCCCAGTTCGTGCTAGTTACTGACGAGATAAATTCGAAACACAATAAAAATCTAGCTTAATTTAAGTTATATTTTGTGCCCATAATGCGCAAATTGGATTAATATAAGTTTCCCTTTTGGGGATTATTATTGCATTAAAAACATGTTCTTTGTCACAAGGAAGACTATAGTACATCGACGGATTATTGATATTGAATTTAATTTTTACTATTCATTTACAAGTTACAATTTACTCTCGTTACAATAAAGGATATTCAAGAGTTCAAAGTATTTATGTACCAACCAAATATAATAATCCTTGACAGAGCTAGAAGATGCAAGGTATTCCACGTTTGCAAGGTGTAGAAGACGCTAAATCTAAATCAGTAGAAAAATATTGTTAGAATGTTCACACAAAGAGAATGACGAAATTTGCACCAAAGCTTTTGATTTAGCAGGCAATTTGTAGAGGCGTAAACACCGATACAGATTACAAGTATAGTAGGATTCCGTTTTTGGCAACAATATTTTTTTTCAGTTGCCAAAACAGGAACCGTGGCAAAAATGGAACCTTACTTTAAAAACTTTTTTTCAATTTGTTACATCATAAATGTTACAACAACAATGGAGCATGCCAAAAACGGAACGTGCCAAAAACAGAATCTTACTGTAGTAATCGAAATACCACGTATCTGTAGAATAGTGAAATGCAAGTGCATTTAACTATAAACAAACATAGTGGAATTAAATGGTTGAAAAACATATATACAGTACGTTCGTTCCGCTAAGACCTCCGTTCGCGTATAGATTGTACTTTTACATGTTTTCCTTGCTTATTGTTCGATTGTTAAAAATATTACAGTTTTCCGGATTAACAGTGTTTTATTTGCGGAACGCATTCCCTGCATAAACATGAAATTGCGTGTCAATAGAAATCCTATTGCATTAAAATGGCACGAAACAAAAATTGTCTTTTTGGATATATTATTGTCAGCAAATTGAAATATACAGTGTATAGTGCACTAACCTATTACAGATATTCAATTTGCGTATAATTTAACTAACTTTATTCTGGCCAATATCTAGCATCTGAGTTTTGTTAAACATGGCAAGCACTAGCGATAAAGTTCTACTTTTTTGAAGAGTTTTGTGTTCAGTTTTTTCCAAAACTGTTTTATTATGCAATTCGTTTATTCGATTCGATTCAACGCGTGGGGCTTTTATATATTTCCATGAGGAGAGTAATACAAAAGATAAAACGTGAATGGTTGTCCAACAGATCTCGTGCGAGCGACTAGCGATTACGCGTGGATACCTCTTTACTAGGCTGGGAGATATTTTTCTTAACCAACAGCGTCTTGGTGATCGTACATTTCTATCTCGTACACTTCCGTGTCATCATCGTGGCTACTGCCATGTTAATGTTGGCGAACATCTAATTTCATCCTTGTTTCATACCATTGTGGGTCACGAGTGTGGACTTCCTCAATGACCCTGCTAGCTGTTAATTTTTAGATACTAGACGCAGCTTTTTCGTCAATATTTCCTGAGCAGGAGCCACAAATTTTGCAATTGTGGTTCAATACCACAAGAGACTATTACCACAACGAACTATTGATATGCACAGATGTATTCTGTGTAGTGATACTATCGCATCATGTTTTGTGTGTATATGGTCAGGTAGGAGGTAATGCGTCGGCCCACCTAGATTCTCACCACGAAAATACGGGGAATCACTTCCTAGATTTATAGTGAATTCCGTTTCTTCCAAATGTGATATGAATCTTTTAAAAGTCCCAGTGCAAGTAAGCGTTATCAGTTCTTGGCGCCGAGCATTGATTTTCTCGTCTTCCATATATATGAAGGTCTTAATTACGGCGGCGTCATAGAAACCACATGCTACATGTTATTATGCAAAATGACTGGTTTCGCCTGGACTACTTTGTTGAATGCTATCAACACTGAATGCCTGACATGGTAGAACTCGATTAAGGCGAGTTCCGTCAGCATAACCTCCATTTTCAGCTTCAGTAAATGTTTCACATCACGTAATATGCGAAAAGGCCGGAAGTAAATAGCCTGCATATTGGCTGGAGCACCACTTCTTGCTTCTGAAACACACTCATCTCGACAGAACACCACAGCAAGAATGAAAGTAACAGTTTCTTTTGTCCTTCCGACGAGTCACACAATATGAAAAGCAATGTTTTTGCCACACTCAGCATACTGAGTAGGTATCGTGATCGGTGTTATTGGTGGTTCAAAATAGCAATCTTCCTCAACTTTCTTCCATTAATTTGTTCAAACCAAACAAGATACAAATTTGTTAAGAATCACCGAAACCCATGCTTTTTCTTAAATTTATTTTTGAAAATTTTCGGGGAGGACTATAGTCCCCCAGCGCCCTCTTTGGCTACGTGCCTGGAAAAAGTTCCTATCACTGAAACCATGCAGGATCAACCAGGTGGATCGATAGAGCATTTAGAAATATTGGCATTCTCAACGATTAGCATAGTCAAACATGTATAAAATAGCAATGGTATTTCTAACTACGCCGTCAACGCAAGCATTGGTTGAACGTGCGTTCAGTAAACTGAAATTCATAATAACGGATACACGGATGAAACTGTCTTCGAAAAACGTGGAGAATCTATTGATATTAAAACTGAGCCCAAACTACTGCATGAAGTAGCGGATAAATGCTGTGAAGACAAATTTGCTTAATCAAGAAAATTGCTGAAACTCAATTGAATGCTTAATCTGAAAAATAAGTAGGTACCAAAGAATAGTACATATCAGGTATATTCCCTCTAAATCTTCCCGTACAATCTTGATCAGACTCCCCCGAATTAGTTTAGGCGTTTAATGTCGTGTAAAGGTTTGCAAGTCTATGTCATTATTCCGATCATGTCACTACAAGTTAGGTACCCGATCAGATATATCTTTACATTATGTAGATTGACAAAAAAATTACATCATTTAACGCAAATTCGATAAATATGGATTGTTTTCAATGATAGAAGGAAACTGTATTTTCCATGAATATTATTGGAACGTTTTTACAAACTATAGAATCTCGCGGTTTTGTTAAGTCTCCCAGGCACCCCTATTATGTTAAAACTTATCGGGATATGAAAAGTATTCAGAACCTTATGCCATATCAAAGTTACCGTTCTCCGTGTTTATACCTGTAGTAATGAGTCGCATATTACTATTCAATTTTCAGTGGCGACCAACACTCAACAACCATCACGGACCACTTCGGCTTCGAGTGCCTCCTTCGAAACCACCTCGATCAACTAGTTGTGAATTCATTAAACGAACAAATGCAGTATCTCTACAACCAACGCATCTTCGTCTACGAAATGATTGAACAGGTAACTAATAACAATAGCTGCCAAGGTAGTCACATGTAAAAATTTATTTCGAAATGTACAGATATTTCAGATATTCTTTGAAGCAGAGTACTTCTAACGTTTCAATAATTTCACTGAGTTGAATTGTACCTACTCGAACATGAGTAGAAGTAAGAGAGACAAGTAGAATCTAATCGGTCTAATCAGTGTGTTGTACATGGCGCAATTTGTGCGGTGGTGAAGCTTCCTGGATCTCAAAGTTTTGTGGAGCCCATAGTAAGCACGACTTCCAGAGATAATACGCCTTCTGATATCCCGGCTGGTGTTATTGTCCGCAGTCACCAATGAGCCTAGATAGATGAACTCGTCAACCACCTCGAACTCGTCACCGTCGATCGTAATACTACTGTCCAAGCGTTCCCTATCGCGATCGGTTCCGCCAGCCAGCATGTACTTCGTCTTAGACACATTTATCTTCAGTCCTACTCGTGCTGCTTCGCGCTTCAGTCGGGTATACCGATCTGCTACCGTCTTCTTGCTCCTACCGAGGAGACGGTAGCAGATCTGTATACAGGCATTTCTACTACTACTTGTAGTCTTCTTCAGTGTTTGTATCAGTCTATAGAAAATTACTAGATTGCTAAGGATACAATGGCTGAAAGGAAGGACCGTTTTGCAGTCAACTTCTTCAAGAACGTTTTTTCTACGGAGAGAAAGCTTATTAAGATGCTTTTAAGAGGATCAACAATCTTGAAAACTATAAAAATATGGTCCACAATATCAGAGAAATTCATAAATCCAGAACTGGTTTCTTTCTCCAGGTTTGGTGTTCCAAGAAGTTCTAGGAACTTCTTTTCTGAACTCAGATTTTTGAGACCAGGAGGTGCCTGTTTCGGTTTTACACCATTACTTCCTCTAGCAGTTATTTTTGAAGTACCTTGAAGGGACACCTTTTGGCCTTTACAAAGAAGCTTAAGTAAGGAAATATTCCTCATTTTTCTATTGCTTCTAGACACAGCAGAGGATGGGTTCCTTGGGGTCAACAGAGTCGCATTCACCAGAATACAAGTTAGTATAGATATTCGCAGAGAGCGATAGAGTAGCTATCTTTAGCATTTCTGCAAAAGATCCCTTAGAGCTTCCCTGATTTGCCGCCATTTCTGTTCTATCCGCCGCCCAGTTACCGTTCTCGATAGGGATTCGATACGGAACCGCAATAATTGCAACATCACACTTCGTTTCGGTTGTCGACAACCATAACAGTTGCCGATCAGTATCGCAATGATTGAGGTTTAACTGGATCATCTCAATCACTTCTGACTATCCATCGCCGTTTTGTACGATGAGCATATCAAGCCTCCCATCATGCGGAGTTTCCCATCCTCGTTTGTGCAGAGCATACACTTCGTTTGCTTCGTACTTTCTTGTGCCTTCTCCCCAGGTGACCAAAGCCCAACTCTAGGGACATCCTTTAGTGAACTCACTGACCAATAAACCTTGATGCGGCCTGTTTCCAACAGTTCATTGGCTACGTCCGTGGAAAGCCGTAACGACGCCGTCTGCGTACCGCTGTACGCCTTCCTCACCCGGATTAGCATTGGTTCATCTCCCAGACCGCATTGTCCCTTCAGCGCACTTCTCAGCTCGTCTCCTGTTGTTATCTTGTCCTGGTTCTTGCACTCAATCACTGTCTCGTTGGATAGAACCCTTACGGTTGCTTTTTCAATGAGTGTTTTGAAGATTATGCTCTTGACCGTCGGGTATCCCAACTGCTTCAACTCCGAATCATCTCGCAAGTATGGGTAATGTAATATAATAGCAGTACTTAAATTCAGTCCCAGGAACAATGGATCACCGACGATTAGCTTACGATTAGGTGACATCACAATATTACCGTATTTGAAAACGCACTTTTTCTGTTAGAACGTACGGGAGAAAACCAAGAGCGAAAACAAGGCGACTTGTCACAGACGAGGGCTCGCCTACTATGATCTTATGTCGACATTAGTAAAGCTATAATGGTTGTTATGGTTGTTAATATTTGTTACAATTTTTAAATCTAATAGTAATGAGACTTTCTCTTCTCCCATAGGAAGAGGAGCAAGTTCCGGTAGTGCAGCTACACTTCTACGACAATAAACTGGCCGTCGATCATCTGCTGAGCAAACCCAGTGGCCTTTTCTGCTTCATAGACGACGCGAGCCGCGGTCGACACAGTCAAAGCTTTGTCATCGAATCAATCAACAATAATAATAGCCCATTCATAAAGCGTGCTAGCGGTCACGAGTTTACGGTAGCTCACTACACTGGCCGGATCACGTATGACGCCAGAGATGTTGCTGACAAAAATCGGGATTTTATTCCACCGGAAATGATCGAAACGTTGAGAGATTCGCGCGAACCCATGATTAAGATGATGTTCTCGAACCAGTTGACTAAAACCGGTAATTTGACCATGGCTTGTGAAGAAGCTTCCGGGGTCAAGAAGGTTGAACCGAGCAAAAAGAAACGGTGGGGAGCTGCATTGGTAGCAGAGAAAGGCAAATCTAAGAAGATGATGAATACCTTGTCGAAGGGTATGTATTCGCAGATACACAAGATGCGTACTATTGCTAACGTGTTTCGAGCCACTAGCCTTGAGTTGATCCGGACTCTAGCCGTTGGACCAAACAGTGGAGGTACCCACTTTGTTCGCTGCATTCGATCAGATCTAGAGTATCAGCCAAACGGCTTGAATAAAGAGATGGTACGCCAACAAATTCGAGCGATGTCGATCCTCGATACGGCAAGAGCACGACAGAAAGGATTCTCTCATCGGATTCCTTTTCAAGAGTTTATGAGAAGATATCAATTTCTTGCGTTCGAGTTTGATGAAAATGTTGAACTTACAAGAGATAACTGTCGACTGTTGCTGGTTCGACTGAAGCTAGAAGGATGGGTCATCGGGAGAACCAAGGTGTTTCTGAAGTATTACAATGTGGAATACTTGTCGCGATTGTATGAAACGCAGGTCAAGAAAATCATCAAGGTACAAGCGATGATGCGGGCGTTCCTTGCCAAACGAAACATTGCATCCAAGTTGAAGGGTCTTCATCGAGAGTCTGGTATGTGGAGTACATGATTATGCCATATGGTTTCAGGATGTTAATTTTTTTCAGTACGCAAGCTACAAACCGCTAAGAACCCTGACCAAGCTGCCACCAAAATTCAGACGGCATTCCGCGGACACTTAGCTCGTAGAAAATACGGCCCTTTAATTAACGAACGAACCGGCAGCCTCGATGGGGAAACAGCCAAGTTTCTAAAATCGTACGTTTATCGTTGGCGAAAAAAATCAATGTACCAAGTTCTACTGCTATACCGTGCGGCCCGGTATCAAGACCTAGTCAACTTTTCACAACAGGTAAACATTCAGATATTAATTCCATTTTCCGTTATGACATTCCAGTTCTTCCCTTTATCACAAAGGTTCACATATTTAATCAACGCTTCATGGCAGGAACAGCAACCTGTAGCAACTGCATTATGATGGATAGAATTGATGGGAACCAACGGAAACGAGCCCTGCTGGGACCACAACGTCCTTCGGTTTGGAAATTGCCTTTCAGGATGGACGATATTCCGTTCTTCGATACAACGTACATGTGTGATCCTACGGTAGGGTCCAGCTTGTACACCGGTAACACTTCGGACTCGGAAGATTGGGATGCTCCCTTGAGAAGGCGAAAAAATCTATCCTCGGAGATTACACGGTCTACACAGCGGGGTGCTCCGAGACAATCCATGGAACACTCTTTGGCCAATGAACCATTCCATCGAGATGCTACTTTACCAATCAAAAGGTTAGGCAACTGCTCTACACAGTTTCGACTGATTTTACATGTTTCTCTTTCACAGAATTTCGCCCGGTCATAACAGCGACTTTCAAGTACGGAGGTACGTAACTTAATAACCCACCAACATGTCTTCAATCTATTCGCCAGTATCGTATGGTCGAAAGAGTAGCCGTGTCGTCCGTGCCGAGAACTTGATGGCTGGAAGGTCGCGCACGGAGTATTTTGGGTTTTGCCCTTACTGTGTTATGCGAATTTCTGACACAGTGGACCATAATTTTCTAGGCAATTCGTGGGAATCAAATGATCGTGTCCCATTTGAACCTAATATGGCTCGCTACATGCGTAACATTCCAACTTGCTGGTGTCCTCTAGTTGTTGTGCAATATATGTTGGAAATGAAATATACAGTTTTGTAATCAACAATGGTTAGAATAGCACAAATCAATCTCTAGCATAAACGTACAGCGCTATCAATCTATCTCGACTTAAGCAGGCAGGTAAAGCTTCCATAGCATTGGTTCAAGAAACCGTACTTCCATAAAGACAATTTCTATCTTGAAAAGTTACTTAACACTGCCTTCATTGCTTACAACAAGACAGGCATGACTAACCCACGTGAAATGCCTCGTGCTTACATTCTTGCAAATAAAGCTATTGCCGCGTGTCTCATATCGGAGCTCACAACTCGGGATATCTGTGCAATCACAGTTACACTGACTGTCGGTAATATTGACAAAAAGTATTAGCATATCTACCGCATAACGAGTTATCTCTGATGATTTCAAAAGCATTGTATCGCATTGTAGCAGAAATGGGCTTCCGCTCATTATCGGCAGTGATGCAAATTCTCATCGCATCATTTGGGGCAGCTCAGACATCAACTGATGGTGTGTTCTATTGCAGTTGCTACGCCCCACCAAGGTGGCCAATAGAACAGTTCAACCAGATGATCGCCAGGCTCTCGTCGGACCTAGTGGGCCGGAAACAGTGGAGTGGGGCAGCCGCTGTACAAACAGCAGGGGTCAAGCGCTAATGGAGGCGCTTGCGAAACTCGATACTGTGCTAGCTAATAATGGCTCCGCTAGTACATTCCGTAGAAACGGAGTGGAGGCGTGGATTGACCTAACATTTGCCAGCTCGAGTCTGGCTCCAGGCATGGAATGGAGGGTAGACGAAGGCTACACCCATAGCGATCATTTAGCAATCCGCTTTAAGATCAACTATGGTGTGCAGTATCCGAGGGCGGGAGATCCCTGTCAGGTACGCGGGTGGAAGTCCAATCACTTCGACAGCGAAGCTTTCACCGCGGCCCTGGGACTGGAGGCCAACACCGACAGTCTAAGCGGGGATGCGCTGGTAGCTGTTCTATCACGCGCGTGCGACGCCACTATGCCGAGAAAAACACTGCCAAGAAACGGTAGATGCCCGGTATACTGGTGGAGTGCCGAGATTGCAGCTCTACGGTCAGCCTCCCTCAGAGCTAGACGTAGGATGCAAAGAGCTCGCACCGAGGATGCAAGAGAGAACCGCCGTGAAGTGTTTCGAGCTGCGAAATTGGCCCTTAACAAGGCTATTAAAAGCAGCAAGAGAGCGTGTTTCGACAACCTGTGTGAGAGTGCCAACGCGAATCCGTGGGGTGACGCCTACAGGATTGTGATGGCCAAGACCAAAGGGGGCTCCTCACCCCCAGAACGGTCTCCGGACCGGTTGGCAACGATTATCGAAGTACTCTTCCCGTCTCGAGCCACAAGCCCCTGGCCACCTGCACTACGAGACAGTGCGGGCACGGCCGAAATGGTGGCTCCAGTGACGAACGAAGAACTACTCGCAGTGGCTAAATCCCTAGCAATGAACAAAGCTCCAGGGCCGGATGGAGTTCCAAACAACGCACTCAAGGCAGCGATCATAGCGAACCCGAACATGTTCAGGCTAGCTATGCAGAGATGCCTTGACGAGTGCCGTTTCCCCGATAGATGGAAAAGGCAGAAATTGGTGCTGTTGCCGAAGCCCGGGAAGCCGCCAGGCGACCCATCGGCGTACAGACCAATCTGTCTGATCGACACGGCTGGCAAACTGCTTGAGAGGATCATCCTCAACAGGCTAATCCCGTACGCGGAAGGTACGGACGGTCTGTCAAGCAACCAGTTTGGCTTTCGGAAGGGTAAGTCCACAGTGGACGCTCTCAACTCAGTGATAAATACTGCCGAGATAGCGATCCAACGAAAAAGGCGAGGTATTCGATACTGTGCGTTAGTGACACTTGACGTGAAGAACGCATTCAACAGCGCAAGCTGGGATGCCATCTCGCTCTCGTTACACCGGTTTAGACTACCGGTGGGTCTGTACCGGATCTTGGAAAGTTACTTCCAGAACCGCGTACTGCTATACGAGACCGATGCCGGTTAGAAAAGGGTTCCGATTACCGCCGGAGTCCCGCAGGGCTCGATCCTAGGCCCGGTGCTATGGAACCTCATGTATGACGGGGTTCTGAGACTGAAGTTCCCTCCTGGGGTCAAGATCGTCGGCTTTGCCGACGACGTAACCTTGGAGGTCTACGGGGAATCAATTCCTGAGGAAGAACTAACTGCAGAACACGCGATTAGCACGGTGGAGGAATGGATGAGCGCGAGAGGCCTGGAGCTCGCTCATCATAAGACGGAGGTAGTTATCGTCAACAATCGCAAGTCGGCACAACATGCAGTTATCCATGTGGGAGAAGTCGCGATCACTTCACAGTGAAGTCTGAAGTCTCTCGGAGTCATTATAGACGACAAGCTGACCTTCGGCAGCCATGTCGACTATACATGCAAGAGAGCGTCGACTGCTGTTGCGGCTCTATCGAGGATGATGTCCAACAGCTCAAAGGTGTGCGCCAGTAGACGTAAGTTACTGGCAGGCGTTGCCGTATCTATCCTCAGGTACGGCGGCCCGTCATGGTCAAGAGCACTGAGGGTAACCAGTTACATACAGAAACTGGAGAGCACCTACCGCGTGATGTGCCTCAGAGTGATATCTGCCTACCGCACGGTATCACACGATGCATCCTACGTGATAGCGAGCATGATGCCAGTCGGGCTGGTCATTCGGGAAGATGAGGAGTGCTTCGAGCTACGTGGAAATAGGGGAGCCCGCGAGCGCACCAGGGTGACCTCGGTCGCCAGATGGCAGCGTGAGTGGGACAACTCCTCGAAAGGTAGGTGGACCCACCGGCTGATACCTAGCATATCGAGCTGGGTGGGAAGACCCCATGGGGAAGTTCACTTCCACCTGACACAATTCCTGTCAGGCCATGGCTGTTTCCGACAGTACCTCCACAGGTTCGGGCACGCGGAGGTCCCAGTCTGCCCGGACTGCCCAGGTGTAGACGAAACTGCCGAACACATACTGTTCGTATGTCATCGGTTCGACGTCGAAAGAAGAGCAATGCTTGACGTCTGTGGCTGGGACACAACCCCTGATACCCTTATTCATCGGATGTGTCAATCGGTGGAGAAGTGGAACGCAGTCTCGGCTGCTACCATCCAGATTGCCAGTAGGCTACAGGTAATCTGGCGAAGCGAGCAACAGACGACGGGCACGGCTAACTAGTGATTGGTTAGCTGGAGCGAAAAAGGCCAAGCGCAAAAAAGGGAGTGAATGGTCTGTTCATTCCGAGGCAGGTTTGGCGCAGGGACCGGCAACCGCGTAAGGGGTAAACCCAGCCACCCCGAAGCAAGACAGAAGAGTGAGTATATAGGCGTATAAGTGGACTGCCTCATGCCAAGACGGGAGGGTCGTAGCGTAGTATGTTGGGACTTAGCTATCGATGCCTCATGGCGTGGCTGAGGAGTGAAAGGGTGAGCATCCAAGTCAGTCTCACACGGCATGTTAAGGGTGAGCACAAAAGTCAACCTCACATGGTATGGTAGAGGCTAGCACAAAAGTCAGCCTAGCAAGGAATGAAAAAGGTGAGCACAAAAGTCAGCCTCATGTAGGAGTGTTTGAGAGTGAATCAAAGTGCGATTGATAGAGCACCCAAGTAAGCCTCATACAGGACGTATGAACGCGTGAGTGAGAGTGAATGAGTACATTTAGTACAGCCATCCCCCCAGAAGTAATACCGAGAGGTAGTTCCTGGGAGGAATGATGGCGGAGCCCAATGGAGTTTAGTCGGTATTAATTGCAGCGTCACCATTCGAGCCCGACACGCCCCCAGTGCACCCCGTGTGGTAGATTGGACCCTACCAATAGCACGTGTACTGGGCTAAAACGTAAAGGTCTTCTCCATTGTAAAAAAAGACATCAACTGAGACTGAGAGGCTCTGAACTGATGGAGTACAAAAGCAGTACAAATTTTTATAATCTGAATGTGGGAAACCGATCAACTTTTGCGAGGTCTAGGAGAAAGGAGGTGTTAGACATAACGCTTTGCTCTGAACGAATTTTGCATGAGCTAGAAAATTGGCAGGTTCCAAATGAAACTGAACCGTCTCTATCCGATCATTGATATAAATTTTTCGATCATCTTGTTGTCACCTTCAATGTGGTAACATATCGTAGTTATAAATCTACAAACTGGGACCTCTGTTTGAAAAACTTGGCGACTAAATTTCAGGGAAATTTTCCAACAATTGATCTTAATTGTCTCTTCGAAGCACACTTTCCAGGTTGTATCGATCCGGAGATGAACTATGTTCACAGATCTCATCCTGGTGATTCGGACTCGTGGGCGTTTGCACGCACATTGGTTACCACTGAATCGGTCATGTGGGCAGTTGACAGCTTTGATCCGTACAAATCACCTGAAAAGATGGGATCTTTCCCGTGCTGCTTCAAAAAGGATTCGATATTCTTAAACATCTCATGACAAAGATTATGCTTATCAGTCTTGCTACCAAACATACCGAAATCATGGAATAACTATTAGATTTATTCCCAAAGAGCGCGCTCAAGCTATGAAGAAGCCAAGAGTTTTAGGCCTAAGTCTTCTAAAAGCTTTGGAACGCATAATCGATCATCACATAAGGAACGTTAGTTTAGTTGAATATCCACTGCACAAAATGCAACATGCATATCAGTGTGGGAAATCCACAGTCACTCTACTTCACGATATTGTTTACAACATTGAGAAGGCCTTCTCGCTCAATCAATCTAGCTTGGGTAGGTTCCTTGATATTGAAGGTGCTTTTGACAATGTGTCCTTCCAGTCTATTCTGGAAGCGACGTGCGGGGTCATGAGGTATCTACATGTATCTCGGGTTGTATAAACGCAATGCTTAGTAACCGCATTCTTTGCTCATCACTAAGACAGACAGAGATGCGGAAGATGCGTATTTGTGGTTATCCTCAGCCACCTTTACTATGGAA
Source organism: Topomyia yanbarensis (assembly GCF_030247195.1). NCBI lineage: Eukaryota > Metazoa > Arthropoda > Insecta > Diptera > Culicidae > Topomyia > Topomyia yanbarensis. The sequence goes on along the minus strand of NC_080671.1, from coordinate 51,382,153 downwards.
CCTGGTTGCCGAAGGCTTGTTGAAGAAACTCAATGAGTCTGGATTTCGAACCTACGGGTTTGCTGATAATTACCAAATCATAATTACTGGACTTTGCATCGGAATAATCTTTGACTTAATGCAACAAGCATCAAGAGCTGATGAACAGTAGTGTCGACAAGTTAAATTATCAGTTAACCCAAACAAAACTTCAATGGTTCTTTTCACGAAGAATCGAATGAAAATCGGGGATCGTCTCTTGCAGTTCTTTGATTCTGAGTTGCTGTGTGCAGATCAAGTGATGCGTTGGAGTTATGCTGAATTCCAAACTGAATTGGTTTGCTCACATTGAGTTCAGAGTCAAGGAAGCGTGCATGGCCTTCAGGCAGTGTAGACGAACTTTTGGGAAGACCTGGTGATGACGGTCCAGTTAAAACCGCTCACCACAACTCCGACTGCTACCCATGAGGTCCTTCTAAATATCAAAGTAACACCTCAAACAAGAATCACTGTCATGTTTATACAGACGGCAGGTTACTCGGTTTTGGAACAGTAACCATGTTGATCTTGCTACCAGTCATACACGACTGTGGTCACAAATGATTACATGGGGTGAAGATATTCTTGCTCTTAGCGATATTACACTCACATATAGTTTTGCTTACAGGGAATTCCATGTGAAGATTCCCTCGCCACGCTGTATTTATTAGAACAATTTTATGCAAAAAAATTCAGCATCTCTGAAACTTCGGAATATGAAAGAATAGGCTTTCCCCTTTCATTTGAAACTAAGATCAAAATAATCCGTCGGGGGGTCTAGAGCAACTTTTTTTTTTGAAGTTTTTTTCGAAACAATATACGTTTACTACTGGAGCTAGTTCATATTTCTGTCCCTAGATGGTGCTTTATACATTCGAACAACACTAAAAGTGAGAATTTTATAGAAAACTTAATTGTCTACACGTTTGTTGACCACTAAAAATTGATCTGAAATCATCCGGAAAAGTTGCTTAAGATTTTAACAAAGTTATATCTAAGATAGTTTCACGCGAGGCCTAGTGGTTTGGAAATGTGTTTTCTCGCACTTATTACATTACCAAAAAAGAATTGAGCTTAGTGGCATGAAAATATTAGACGGGATTCATTACGTTGACAATTCTAATTGACCTTCTGAAAATTAGGATGTTTGACAGAGTCAGAAAACTATTTGTGCTTTTGGTTTGTAATCTTTCCCGATAGTTTCGAAGGAGCTACCATTTATCGGAAGGTATTGCTTGGTTACAAGGGTTTGCTTACATTTATGTTTTAGAAAGGACCATACGTCGTATAATTTAGGTTATGATCGCTTAAGTCAGCTATTATAGTTCCGATCAAGACGAAATGTTGGGACGCACCGTTTCTAATTTAACGCAAACTACAGCAGTAACTGTCCAAATTAGTGGTTAGCGTGAAACGATTTATTCAAATTTTCTCCGCATAGCATATTGTGGCAGTTGGATTTTACGGTCATTTCCTATCAATTATGCGAGATATCGTTACTAAATTGATCCTAGATTATGCGAAATGTATTACTTTTGAAAACAAAATATGATAAGAGTACAACAAAAATCTTATATACATAGAAGTCCTCGAATATATCCCAAAAAAAATTATCTTGATCCAAAGACTCAAAGTTTTTTGTTCACTGTTGGTCACAAAACGGATAACCAGCGTTTTCAACCATGCGTTGCAATGAAATCCGCGAAATATTGCAATGGTGCGTTAAAAGTTTCATTGAGTTTGTTCGAATATAAAGGTTGAAGTTCAGGACAAGTGAATTTTATACGAAGATGCCAACAGAGTAGGAGATTCATGTAAGAATAGTTATCAGTCCTCCCTGAGAACAATCGAAAAAATGAAAATGAAGGCATATATCATTGCAAAACCTGTTTCTGCGGGAGGAATCACTTACCATCATGAACAAGAATATTAATATCATACTAGTTTTGTCAACACTTATCTAAGACTTTTCATCTCAAAATATTAATGGGGCCCTCTATTTGGGAATTATAATTTTCAGCTGAAAGATGAGACTTTCCAAGCTCTCAAATTCCGCTTAATTCACTGTTGAACTAAACACAACTATTTGGCAAATAAAAAAAGTGCTTGTGAATTGACAAACCACTAGGTCTTCTGTGAAACTAACTTAGACTTAGAATTCGTTAAAATATTAAACAACTTTTCCGAAAAATTTCAAATCGGTTTTTAGTTGGTAACAAAGTTGTAGACAATTAAATAATCTATCAGATTCTCACTTTTAGTGTTGTTCGAATGTCTACAGCACCATCTAGGGGCAGAAATATGAACTAGTTCCATTGTAAAATCTATGTTTTCATGAAAAAACTTCAAAAAAAAAAGTTGCTCTAGACCCCCCGACGGATGATTTTGATTTTGGTTTCAAATGAAAGGGGAAAGCCTATTCTTTCATATCCTGAAGTTTCAGAGATGCTGAATTTTTTTGCATAAAGTTGTTAAAAAAAGACACCGTGTCGCGAGAGGCGTGGTTGTCTGTCTATATGGAGAGACAACAACAAACGCAAGTGGGCTGTTACACTGACGGTTCTCTGATACGGTCTCTGATACGGTCTGAGAGACGTGCTGGTGTCTACTGTTGTGAAATGTGATTCGAACAATCTCATTCACTAGGTAGATACTGTACTGTATTCTAATCATAAATTTTCGCGACTAAGTGTGGAGTACAACTGGCCCTTTCATCTTGTTGTAAACTTCTGCTTGTTGTAAACTTCTGCTCTGATAGTCAGGCTGCAATCAAAGCCTACAAACGTCAGGCAGCAATCAAAAACTACAAACGTGTCACCAAACAAAGGGGTTTTCTAGAACAACCGTCCCTAGTGATTTTGAAAAATCTCCTACATTTTTCGAAACTCCACTGCGGCATACTGACCAGGGCGTTAACCGGCCACTGTAAACTCTATTATCACATGGCAACTATTCAGTGCGCTGAGCTATTTTCATGTGATCTTTGCTAATCCGGACAGGCATAGCGTTGTTAGTAAATCGAATGCCTTATATGCAGCTCACCTAGGTTCGATTCTCAACCCCACACATAGGGTTAGAGATTTTTCCAAACGAAATTTTTGTAACCCGTAGAGAGGCGAATGACCCTAAGGTTAAAACCTCTATAACCAAAAAAACCATCTTTTCCATATGATCTTTGTGAATTCGACTACGGAACCTCACATCACCTAATATGCAACTGGGGAGTAGCGCAATTGCGATTTCGAGTTTTCGGCCGTCCTTACATAGACGACACCATGTTTGGAGACTGAAACTCAGAGACATACTAAAGTTTCTTATCCAATGTGCTAAAGAGCTTTAGGCATACTCGCAGGCGATTTGAACTACTTGTGAGTTTAATTTACCTGCTGTTTGCTATCCCCCTTCCAATCTTACTTCCTCCCTCCGCCTTCTCCTTTCCTATCGCTCAGGAAATGATGAGACGACGCGGCAAGGCACGAATCCTCGACTGCATACTGGAAACGTGCCATTTGAGCCAATATAATCTGGTTCCTGATACGCAGCTGCTCTACATAATTTCGAATGATTTTACACATTTCTCCTACACAGAATATCTCCCGGTCATAACGACGACTATCAACCACGGAGGTTCGCAACTCCATCGCCCACCAACATGTCTTCAATCTATTCGCCGGTACCGTATGGTCGACAGAGTAGCAACGGTGCACGAAATCAGTTCAGTTCTCCAGGTTCGTATGGTTCCATTTCGAAAACAGGAGCCTACAAGAAGCGACCAGCACCGGTGATCCCGTCTATGTTATCGTCCTCAGCGAATGACGGAGAAAAAACCTACAAGAAACGTCCAGCTCCGCAGCCGGTAAAATCATGGGAACCGAGACAGAATTCCGACTACAACTACGAAAGCAAAATTAATCCCATCCGAGAGTTAGAATCACTCGGACGTAAGAACAATTCGGATGAGGTTCGATTCCTTTTGTTAGCATAGTAGATATGTTTCAAAAAATATTCTCCAATTTCAGCGAGACAACTCCGATGACGATCCGCCGTTCAACTTTCAGAGCATGTTACGTAAGACGAACTATAACAGGGCTTCGATGAAACGCGCAAGCTACGATAACCGTATGTCCTTGTCCAACATTGATTTCGACGATGGTAACAACAACTTCGGAAAGGACCGCATGGATGGGAACGTTATCTATCAGAGCAGAGTGAACGAAAAACGTTCAATATCGACTCCGAGCTTAGCGCACGAGAGCAGAGCTAGCACGTCTATGCTTGACGATCCCCAGCCTGGACCTTCGCGTAGCCGTTCGTCGACATCCTTCGATGAGAACAAGAACAACTACATACAGGAGGAGATTCTTCCGGGAGTCATCGTGGAGGGGTACACCGCTGAATTTTGAGGGATTTCGAGGGTGAAGCTAGAAGCATTTTTGATTGAGACTTATCTGTAGTTTGTAATTGTTTCGCAAGATTAAAGCTCCTGTTTGTTTCGCCAAATTGTGCGCATTAGTTCTACTAACATCACAATCCTTGGTACTAACTGCAACCTATACTCGCAAAAGTTATTACGTTTTCTCGGTATTAAATATGCTGTCAGTCACAACTTTTGTGGGATTAATTAACTTCTTAGTGCTTTGCTGCAGAATTTTCGGAACAATAAGCGGGGCGGTTTAGAGCATGTTTGACAAATCATTACAGACACGAAGCGAGCAAAGTTTGTCAAACTGATATTCGTCGAATACTCTGAAGATCAAAAAGGGTATCAATTACTGGATCATCATGGATCTTACGACAAAGCGTGCAACGATCAGTAGAGATGCGAAGTTAATTCTACTCAATGATGGCTCGGAGGAAGATTGTCAGCAGGCTGGTGCCCCAATAGCAGAAGATGAAGTTATACTGCCGTTCTATGCATAATCGTCCCATGTATATAGGGAATCCCATAGAACATGGGACAATTAATCTTATAACGGCAGTATAATACCCATTCGATTACTAAGCGTCGATGATGGTGCCGGTCAGGAGGAGGTGAATGACAACGATTTTCGGGAGTTCGACAGTGTAGAAGAAGAATTGGTTGAAGGCTTGGATGAAAATGCGGCTTACGGTCAGGAGAAGGAACCTAACGACGAAGAACAAGAGTTGCAACAACAAGATTAGCAAACCCGGCATCGGCGGTAAAACATGATGATGAGTTATGTTCTATCAAACACCAAACGCCTAACTCCTACCTAGCATTAGGCAAAAGACTCTTCACATTTCCTTTCGATCATGTCCATATGAGCCGGCCTAGTCCTAGTTTTCCGTTCTTAGTTTATGACTGATTCGCTCTAGAATACATATGATGAATTTCGCGCCAACTCGAACAAATGTTGGCAGCACCCTCTCAAATTTTAATGAAACTTTCTGTACATGAGAACTTTGTCACAAAAAGCCACTTTGCATACTTTGTTTTTCAAAAAATCATCTAGACTGTCTTTTGAAAAGGGCCAAACTTTTTTTTACCAATTTTTTTTAAATGGCTATAGTTTAAAAATGGCAAACCCCGCAAAAAATATTGTAGAAGTGATTTTCACAAAATTAGTCAAATTTTTGAATAAAAATATTGTAAAAATTCTTCATTGACTCTTACACTGAAAAAAATCGATCTAAAACATTTAAAGTCGATTTACAAAAAAAACCATTTTTGATTTGGATGAAATTTTATTACCGTCAAAAATTCAAGTTGGGCACTTTCAAGGAAAAAAAGTAATTTGAAAATAACATTTCCTTGTCCAAACTGATTTTTTTTTCAGTGTATTTATATCGAAAACTAAACAAATGAAAGTCATAATCATCTCAGAATTCATTTTCCCAGCTGCTAGTAGCCTCATACATGCAAAAAGTATCAGTAACGAATTTGGTATATATTCATAACAAACTTGATAGAGTCATAACAGTTTTTGCAACCGACCGAGACGGTTGTGCCTCCAGGTGGAAGGTTTTGTTCTCGAGAGAGTGACGGAGTGCGAGACGCTGTATGCGTTATTGTGGGAGAGAGAGAGACGAGTTTGTTAAGTGTGAGTCGACAGTTGATACGTCGGAGGCGTGGTCAACGGCATCCTCGACAAGTGGTGTTTTGACAGCAAACCGCGGGTAGACGAATTTGCCTACCGCGGTGGCAGAAATCGACAGTGATCGTGCCTTTACACGCAGAAAAAAATATAGTGTATTGGTGTCGTCGGGCAATTCTAATCGACGAGAGGGAAGCGTCACAGGTAGACCCATTTGCTCTATTTGTCTACCGCAGAAGTGGTACGACGAATAAGGAAAACAAGTGGCACCGAAAAGTGCCGCATCGACAGTGGGATTTTCGCAGCAAGCCACAGGTAGCCACATTTGTCTACCGAGGTGGTGGAAACGGAGAGAGCGCGCTTGTGGTGGTGATACCGACGAGCAGCTTAATCGGAGAGAGTTTTGAAGTGTTGCAGGTAGGACTATTTCTCTACTGAAGAAGCAACGCGACGAAGAAGGACAGCAAGTGTCACATTGTCAAACAACGGGCACCGAGTTTACAACGTAACACATGAGGTGTGTTCTACCAGTGTCTTCGTCACCTAATAGATAGCAGATAACAGGTATATTTTTCATTCCTTTTTGTGATTGTTTTTCTTACTAGGTAAAATGGAGATGTAAAAGAGATCGTCAAAGTTAATAAAGATAAAATACGCATTGTCGTTGGTAGTCTCAAACAAGCCAATGCAATTGCTTCTTGCGAGCTTTTTACGCGTGAATATAGAGCGTATATTCCTTCAAAGGAAATTGAAATTGATGGGGTCATCACAGAATCGAGTTTGACTGTTGATGACTTAGTTAAGCATGGAGTTGGTCGACACCATACTTAAAGACGTAAAAATACTTGAATGCAAGCAATTGCATTCAGTATCACACGAAGGAGATAAAAAAGTTTATCGACTGTCTGACTCATTTCGAGTGACTTTCGCTGGGTCTGCGCTGCCCAACTATGTCATTATCGATAAGATTCGTCTCCCTGTTCGCCTTTTTATCCCTCGTGTAATGAATTGCCTTAATTGCAAACAGCTTGGCCACACAGCCACTTACTGTTCCAATAAGGCACGGTGTGGCAAATGTGGGGGTTCTCATCAAGAGGATACATGCAATGAAAATTCAGAAAAATGTTTAATGTGCGGAGAAAACTCGCATGAGCTCCCTGCATGCCCCATTTATAAATTGCGCGAGGATAAAATTAAACGATCCTTGAAGGAGAGGTCTAAGCGCTCCTATGCAGAAATGTTGAAAAATGCTACCCCTAAACCCATCTTCTTAGAAAACACTTACACATCTCTATTTTCGGAACAGTCTGACTCTGACGGAGCGTGCGAAGGTACATCATTTGTTTTACCCGGAAATTCCAGAAAAAGAAAACAGTCTTCTTTTCCCAAGCTGCCAAGAAAGGGCCTTAAAATTTCTCCACCAATAGATAAACTGCGCCCAAAACCGAAAAATTCCGATTCAAAACCGAAATCAATTCCGCCCGGTTTTGGGAACGTACAATCCAAACAGAACACCATTACTGGTAATAATAAAATTTCGACTTCCTCTGAGCCTCAGCCAGGGGTACGGATTATTGAAATTTTCTGAAATTGTTGATTGGATTTTTAAAGCATTCAATATTTCTGAACCACTAAAGAGTATACTTTCAGCTTTCCTCCCAACAATTAGAACATTTTTAGAGCAGCTGATTGCTCAATGGCCCATCCTTGCAGCGATTGTATCTTTCAATGGGTAATTCACCTCCTCCAATGAAAGATTCCATCACTGTTTTACAGTGGAATTGCAGAAGTATCACACCTAAAATTGATTCCTTAAAAATTTTACTGCATAATTTAAAATGCGATGCTTTTGCTCTATGTGAAACATGGCTTACCTCAAACATTAATTTCAACTTAAATGATTTCAACATTATTCGCCTAGACCGAGACACCCCGTATGGAGGAGTGCTTCTAGGAATTAAAAAGTGCTATTCTTTCTATAGAATTAACATCCCCTTGTTTGCGGGCATCGAGGCTGTAGCTGTCCAAACGAACATTAAAGGCAAAGACATGTCTATCGCTTCTATATATATACCTCCCAAAGTTCAAATTGGACAACGTCAAATTTTTGAGGTAGTGGAATCCATGGCTGCTCCGCGTCTGATACTGGGAGACTTCAACTCGCACGGAGTATTGTGGGGTTCCCTCTACAATGATAATCGATCCTCTTTGATATACAATGTTTGTGACGAATTTAATATGACAGTTTTAAATACTGGCGAAACAACACGCATCCCCAGACCTCCTGCACGTCCAAGTGCATTAGATCTATCTCTGTGCTCGACATCACTTCGGTTAGATTGCACGTGGAAGGTTGTACCTGATCCTCACGGTAGCGATCATTTGCCAATCGTTGTTTCAATTAACAGTGAATTAGGCCTTACGAATTCAATCAATGTTCCTTATGACTTAACACGAAATATTGATTGGAAAACATACGAAACATTAATTTTCACTTCTCTTGCTTCGACAGAAGAGCTACCCCCTACCGAAGAATATGAATTCTTAGCGGGTTTAATTATTGAAGCAGCAGAACAAGCCCAAACGAAATGCAATCCTGGAATGACAATAAATAGACGGCCCCCTAATCCTTGGTGGGACAAAGAGTGCTCTGATGCATATGAAGCTAAACAAGTTGCCTACAAAGAAATTATGAAACAGAAAGGGGGTATACGTGAGAACTTTGAAAATTATTTTATTTTGCAAAACAAATTTGACAGTATACGTCGTGCCAAAAAATCTAGTCATTGGAGACACTTCGTTAATGGCTTGTCAAGAGAAACATCAATGAGTACTCTTTGGAACACAGCCAGAAGAATGAGGAATCGAAACGTGACTAATGAAAGCGAAGATTTTTCGAATCGTTGGATATTTAATTTTGCCAAGAAAATTTGTCCCGATTCTGCTCCTGCGCAGAAAATCACTCGCGATGCTCCCACAAGTAACGATTTCATAGATTCGCCTTTGACAATGATGGAATTCACAATTGCACTCCTCTCATGCAATAATAATGCTCCGGGACTAGACAGAATTAAATTCAACTTGGTGAAGAATCTGCCTGACCTAGCAAAAAGACGCTTGTTGAATTTATTCAATAAGCTTCTTGAGCAGAACATTGTCCCGTACGACTGGAGACAAGTGAGAGTTATCGCTATTCCAAAACCGGGAAAACCAGCCTCCGATCATAACTCGTATCGACCGATTGCAATGCTATCCTGCATCAGGAAATTGTTGGAAAAAATTATCCTACGACGTCTCGACAATTGGGTTGAGGCGAACGGCTTGCTATCAGATACCCAGTTTGGTTTTCGGAGGGGAAAGGGAACGAATGATTGCCTGGCGCTACTTTCGTCAGAAATCCAACTCGCTTACGCAAAAAAAGAACAAATGGCGTCTGTGTTCTTAGACATAAAAGGAGCATTCGACTCAGTCTCCATTGATGTTCTCTCGGAGAAGCTACATCAATGTGGTCTTTCACCGATATTAAATAATTATGCACATGCATTTTTCATATGGCGATTTGGCGACATTCAGAATAAGTTACATGGGCCTCCCACAAGGCTCTTGTCTAAGCCCCCTTCTCTATAATTTTTACGTGAATGACATTGATAATTGTATTGTCAGCCCATGCACTTTAAGACAACTTGCAGATGATGGGGTGGTTTCTGCCACAGGACCAAAAGCTATAAATTTACAACAACCATTGCAAGATAGCTTGGATAATTTATCAATTTGGGCTTTAAAGCTGGGCATCGATTTCTCTACGGAGAAAACAGAGTTGGTCGTTTTCTCAAGGAAGCGTGATCCAGCTCAGCTTCAGCTTCAGTTGGTTGGTAGAACGATAGCCCAAGTCCTGACTTTTAAATACCTTGGAATTTGGTTCGATTCTAAAGGCACATGGGGAGGCCACATTAGGTATCTAATAACGAAATGCCAACAAAGGATAAATTTTCTGCGAACAATAACTGGATCATGGTGGGGTTCTCATCCAAGTGACATGATAAGATTGTATCAAACAACAATACTTTCAGTAATGGAATATGGGTGCATCTGTTTCCGTTCAGCTGCGAACACTCACATTATTAAACTGGAACGGATACAGTATCGTTGTTTACGAATTGCCTTAGGTTGCATGCAGTCGACCCATACGATGAGTCTTGAAGTACTAGCGGGAGTTCTTCCTTTAAAAGACCGATTCTGGGATCTCTCTTCTCGTTTACTTATTCGATGTGAGGTTATGAACCCACTGGTAATTGAAAATTTTGAAAGACTTGTCGAGCTTCAACCCCAAACCAGATTCATGACAGTGTATTTCAATCACATGTCACAAGAAATAATGCCTACTAGGTATGTTCCCACATACGTCAATATACTAGATACTCCTGAATCCACTTTATTCTTCGACACTTCCATGCAAGCAGAGATTCGTGGAATTCCGGATCATCTACGCTCGCGGGAGATCCCTAAAATATTCACAAGTAAATATCAACACATAGACTGCCTTAAAATGTTTTACACTGATGGGTCACGAATCAGTGAGGCCACTGGTTTCGGTATTTTCAACAATAATTTTTCAATTTCTCTCAAACTTGCAGAACCCGCCTCTGTTTATATAGCGGAACTAGCAGCAGTTCACTATAGTTTTCAAATAATTAATACTTTACCCCCGAACCATTACTTTATCCTCACTGATAGTCTCAGCACAATTGCAGCTCTACGCTCAAAGAGGATTGATAATCACGATCCATTCTTTTTGGGGAAGATACGAGAATCTCTGAGTAACCTGACAAGAAAATGTTATAAATTTACCCTAGTGTGGCTTCCCGCCCATTGCTCTATTGCGGGCAATGAGAAAGCTGATAATTTAGCCAAGATTGGTGCACTAGATGGTGAAATATATGAAAGACCCATCGCTTACAATGAATTTTATAGCGCTTCTCGACAGAGGACACTTGCTAGTTGGCAAACATCTTGGGACAATGGAGATATGGGACGATGGCTACACTCAATAATCCCTAAAGTATCAACGAAGGCATGGTTCAAAGGATTGGATGTAAGTCGGGACTTCATCCGTGTGATGTCTAGGCTCATGTCCAATCAATATACTTTAGATGCGCATCTCCGTCGTATTGGGCTCGCTGAGGGTAATCATTGTGCTTGTGGAGAAGGTTACCATGACATTGAGCATGTTGTTTGGTCCTGCACTGAATATCGTGAAGCCAGATCACAATTAGTAGATTCTTTACAAGTCCGAGGAAGACCAATCCATGTTCCTGTTAGAGACATCCTGGCGTATCGCGATCCTCTATACATGGAACTTATCTATCATTTTCTAAAAACAGCGTCTGTCAAAATTTAATTAAATTCATCTCCTCATACTCTCATCCAAGGCCAATCATTCACCAATTAAAGTGTCCTAGAATATTTAGTTTTTAAATTTAGACAATAACAGAAAAAAAAGTAAATAAATACACCCGAAAATACTAGATCATTATGAAATACAACAATGTAAGGAAAAAAGCAAACAATAAAGTGATTTTAGTGTTAGTTTTAGACAAAGTACTAGTATATTTAAAATTAGTCTTAAGGTTTTTTGTAACGTGCTATGTAAAAAAAGAAACTGGCGTAAAAAGCTTTTGCAAATGCCGTGTCAAATAAACGTATGAAAAAAAATAACAAACTTGAATGAAGACTAAGAGACAGGAAGACTGGAAGACTAGAAGACTGGATGACAAGAAGACTGGAAGGCTTGAAGACTGCAGTTCATTTCTTCCTCTCAAAACTGATAGGGTAATTTCGGGAGAGATGCCGCGTCAGGAGAGATGCCGCACTCTCTTTATCTCGTATATGTGGTCACTTTTATACGGTAATATTATACTGTGAGTTTGTTTTTCGAAGAATTATGACTGTAGAGATGTAAAATAATCCTCTTTAATTACTCACGAAAATTTTATTAATGATTTTGTGCGTTCAGTTGCATCACGGAGTGCCGAAAATTTTTCAGCACCACATTAGAATTTCGTTTTTTTTAAATTGTTCGATTTTTTTTTGGTAAATCATGTATCGGTTGAATAGCTGGGACCTTTTAGAAGGCATTCTGATCATGAGCACGATCATCCATAATTTTCGAGGAAAATGTCGTCGTGCGGCATCTCTCCCCTACAATTGGGAGAGATGTCGTAAGAAAATTGCGGGCGAGATGCCGCACTCAATGGAAGAGGATGCATAGCTAAAATGTATTTTTCACCTCGGAATGTCATTAAATGATCATTTGCGTCAGGTATAGGTTCTTAATAAGGTATATCCACAAACTAACGGACCTAACACAGTGACATATAGGATTATGAGACTTTTTATCTATATATTTAAACGGGCGATATGTATCTAAGTATTAGTTACTTCGGTTTATTCTTTAAAGTTTCAGGCACTAATTTTCGTGAACGCATTGATTTGTAGTGATGTCAATATTGAGATAAAAGCGAAAATTTTAACGAATTGATGCTTTTTCAAAATGAATCTTGCAAAAACAAACCTAAGTTGTATAAATTCATTGGGAGAAACAGCCAAACAAAGCTTTTAAGGAACTGCTACCAACACATAGATATGTATATCGCTCGTACAAGCATATAGATAAATAGTGCTCTGAATTAAGTTACTCCAACTTAACCGTTACACAAGGTTGAGAAAGAAAAATATTTTTAAAATATTGAATAAAAAAATGTTTCTGGAAATGGTAGTACGCCCTTAAGAAAAGTGAAGGTGCTAGCCGATTTATAGGTGTAATCAAACTTCATGAAACTCAGCTGAAGACACTTAATCATAAAAACATCAATGAGAGCCAAAAAATACTTTTGTTCAGCATTTTTCAGTATGTGACCACGGTGCGGCGTCTCACCCGCACATGCGGCATCTCTCCCGCAATGACCTTTTTTGTAAAAAGTTCATATAAACTTGATGATTTTTTTCATTACAAAAACCATTTCACAGTATTTTAGAAACTTGTCGCAATAGGTAAAAATGATTTCATCAATTATTGAATGGTTTACTTTGATTCAGGATCGATTTTTAAAAATGTGCGGCATCTCTCCCTAAATTACCCTAAATTTTATGAAACAATTGACGAACTTTTCTAAAATTTATTGTATGTCTGATGGAGCACAATACAAAAATAGGAAAAACTTTGCAATCTTGTGTAGATTCCAGTCAAAGTATGAGATAAGCGCAGAATAGCATATTGCTGCAGCATCCCATGGAAAAGGACCCTGTGATGCTATTGGTGGCACTCTAAAGCGAATGGCAACAAGAGCCAGTCTTGCTCGCGACTATGGAAATTCCATAACAAGTCACCGAGAGTTATATAACTGGGCAGTTGAACAAACTGATAAAAATATCACAAAATTAATATTCTGCTACATATTCACTGAACAGTACAACAAAATGTCAGAAAAACTATAAGAGCTGTATAATAACGCCAAAACAATATCTGGAACTCAAAAATTCCACAGTTTTGTGCCTATTCCTGGTGGCAAAGTAGAGACGAAAAGGTATTTTAATTCAGGAGATGAACCAAAAATATTTTCCTTGTATAGAAATAATTCAAAATAGCATACATGAAGATAGTTTTAAGACAATTGTAATATAAAAATAAATAACAATTATGTAAAATTCAATACATAATGTTGTGGTGATTATTTCTTTCTCTGATTCTTCCTCAACACTAAATAAGAAAATAAAAAAGTAATAATAGAATATTTGTTTAACGACATAAACTCTTTTCAATCGGATTTTATTTGATTATAGAACCTAAGGGTCACTCGCCTCTTTGTCGGGTTAGAGAAATATCATTAGAAAAATCTCTAACCCTATGTGCGGGGTTGGGAATTGAACCCAGGTGAGCTACGTACAAGGCAATCAATTTACCAACTACGCTATCTCCACCCCTCTTCAATGGGATTCTTGATTAAGGGGTTACAAACCTTTCAGTGATAAAAATGTCAAGTAAGTTTGAATTTACGCAATTTAAAGCAATGATTAGGAGTCATTGAAGAATTTTTTCAATATTTTTATTCGAAAATATGACTAATTTTGTGAAAACCACTCCTACAACATTTTTTGTAGGATTTGTCATTTTTAGACTATAGCTATTTGAAAAAAATGGTAAAAAAGTTTGTCCCTTTTCCAAAGACAGGGCCAAATCTCTCTCGTTATCTACTTTTAGGTCTAGTCCACCATCGAGGAACTGTGATTATGTCACAGTTCCTCGATGGCGGAGTGGTTAAATCACGCAACTGGAGACTGGAAGATCTCGGGAAAACATAGCGATATGTTTTCTGAACAATTGGAGAAAAAATTATTGAAATCGGACCAGTACTTCTATGAAAAGTCTTACTTGACCGCTTTAAAAACAATAATTTCGGGAAAACTTGTTTAAAGATAAAGTAATGTGTATAACTCGATAGTAGTAACTTACTAGATAATCTACTATACCGGGTCCGCAGAGCTCACCTTCCTCATCACGAAAATGTTCTTGGCTTTGCACATTTTGCTCTCTCTGTTGAATTCGGGCCTGTTTTGCCGCGACACCCACTTTGCGTTCAGAACGAGTTATACGTTCACTATCGAGTCGAGTTGCACACCTTTCAGCTTCAGTCCCCAAGGTAATTCCCATCACCTCTATAGCTTGTAAGATCGATGAAAATCCTTGGTTGAAGATACTTACTGCCAAATAAGTCACAACATTGACCACCTGCCTGCCAGAATTTGTGCATGTGTTTTGGCGCTAAGGAACAGATTCCACTATTCAGAGACTCATTGATGTTTTGGGTGTGAGCTCCTAAGCATCTTTCTAATAAATCATTAGATGATAGATTTTCGTAGATCCTGACATGTTCGAAAGTTTCTAAAGTTCCTTTTGCTTCGGCCTGACGCCACTTGCACCAACTGTCCTCGCCGGATAAACACGCTCGATGACGAGAAGTGTTCGAGAGAAGCCCAGATTGCATTTTACATGTGTTCTACAGAATTTGAGTTTCTCCGAATCGCCAGCCCATAAAATTTTGTTAGCTGGCCGATTGATTAGTCCGTCAACTTTCGCTTTCCTTTACCACCCGAACCTTTGTTTTCATTCTTCAGTTTTCGTAATCTCGTTCTCATACGCTTCTCAACGGGTCCGACGCATTCTTTCTTCCGTAAGAAACTCTCGTCCCAAAAAAAACAGGAAACCATTCACAGATGCTTACATATTCATAAACCGTCAAGAATGGACCGGTGAATTCTATAAACAATGAGTTTTCCATGGACAAGCGCCATCGTGGTGCGCACTTAGTATCTCTGAAACGGCTGGAGATGGATACCTTTCGGTTCCCAGAAACATGCCAAGGAATATGATTTTCACCAAATCCTTTCTGTGATGGATTCTCAGATACATATAGATTGAAATTAAACGAAGAAAATAAAATCGATTTTTTGAAACCATCAGAGTAGAAGACCCCCTTAATATACAATGTCGATGTGGATCATAATTTTTCATTGCGTTTGTCAATAATCCGTATGCCGAAGTTTTGAGTTTGGCCAATTGGAATCATCATCACGAAAATATCCAGTTGTCGGTCGGTATATTGATCCAAAAATGGTTCTAAAATATTGATCGTAACAAAAAAAGATAAATAAATAAATAAGCGCGATGCCTCTAAAATCCCTAGTCCAGTGTGCCAATGCTCAAAGAAAATATTAGAATTGCCCAGCTATTTCTTTTTCTTTCTATTTCCCTGGAAATATGGAAAAGGAATGGCAAAGCGTCAATCTGATTCAAATTTATTTAGGAAACGTGATATTTCCGCAAACTCATTTTTATTTATACGAAAAGCGTTAATGTATCAAATAACACTGAAGAACATTTTAGAAAAACACAATAATCCATTGATTTGTAAAATTCAGATTTATTGCAACAATCGTAGTGTCAATCATTAGTCAAAAACACAACTGCTTTGCTTTCGTATATTTACAATGCAGTACTTAGTCTATTAGTGTTAATTATCTTATTTTTCGGTGGATAATATAGACCTAATTAAGTCTGATTTGATTGAAATGATTCGTTGGAGCAAGAGTGTATGTGGACAGCAACCGTTTCCCTTTTGTAATAAAAAAAAAACTACAATCCAACTGTGTCGCTGGAGCGTCGTCTTATTAATAATGAATCGTATAGAAAGTAGCTTTAACTAGATTTACTTGCGTTTTTTCCCCATCTACTGCGTGCTGAATGACATCGGGAACGGGTTCCCGTCCGAACTCTGGCCCTGTTTCTGTAGGTAAATTTCTCGATTGGCCTCCTGGATTGCTTCCCAGAGTTTTGCTTCGGACATAATTTGTCTCATCAGATCTTCCACCGCCGGTTCCGTGTTCAGATCGATCAGATTTGCCAGAGAGTCCTCGTTCGGGTCGAATCCTTCCGTTACTTTGGCTCGATTTTGTTCCGATGTCGTTTGGTGCCGATGCATCAGCGCCATCGGTGTAACGGCCACAACTGAACGTTTCTTTCCACATCCGGTGAAGGCATTACAGAAGGGTCGCTTTGCCGGTGGTTCGCTGTTGTACTGTTTGTAGGCTCGTGGTTCCTGGGGATGGAATGGGAGAAAGGGAGGCAGTTTAGCACAAGCTGAAACGATTCCGCGGATCGTCAATTGATGTTCATACCCTATCCACGACGCCACCATCTATTACGTGGACTAAACAGAGCATTACAACCACTATGGCCAAGAGGGTGGCGGTGGTGGCTGGACTCATCATCGGATAAGCAGTTGATGTTAGGCTGCAATCATAAACAGAAACACAATATGGATAAGATAAGATGAAAATGCCTCAATGGTGATCAATCAAGTGCAGCATGCTGCCTTGGAATACTTTAATCCTTGACCTATAACATCCCGCGAAAGGCTTCCTATTCGATGCCGGAGAAAAGCAAAAGGATAAAATGGGTTATGAATAGCGTTATTTCACGTGCAGATCACATGGCAAACAGAGAAAGATGTGTGTTTGCGCGTTAACGGTGGACCATGTTTGCATTGTTGGACCAGCTAGGCTTCACGAAAGTTTGATGAGTCTTAGTTCAAAGAAAATTGAAGCACGGCATTTCAGCTATCTATTATCACTCTAGTAAACATTTTTTGCTGATGTCATGATTGGCGCAAAAAAATTAAATATTTCACCTACGTAAGCTAATTTTTAAAACAAACGGTTGTTGGTTTAAGAAGTTCTTCATTTCCCGGTACACCATCCAGCTAAAATGGAACAATGCACTCTTTACGAAGTTGCGTTAGAATCGGCTGAAGGGCGGTGACTGGCGCCAATGCTTGTTGGCAAATGCCCTCCTGGTGCGACGATATGAGTGAAATAATATGTTTTTGAAAGCAATGTGATTCCTGGGAAATGGAACAACACACAAATAACATTTTAAGACAGATCAATGGAACGCTATTGAGGGCACTGCAGGAGTTGGTGTGGGGTAGATTGGGCGAAATAATACACCCGCTGTTGTCATTGTGGATCAACACTCTATCTTTAATTTTGGTGGTAAATGTTCTCAACTGCATTGAAGTGCTTTGTGGCGTAAACTTTAAGCAAATAATTTCGTTTGACGAAGCACTATCTGCCCTATACTTTAAACTCTTAGCATTTATCCCTAAAATAGATGTGATAATAGATAAATTTGATGATACTAGATCAGAAGCTCATAACAAAATAATATCAAAGCTCCCGTTGGAGATTTTAACTATTTTAAGTAATTTTGAGATCTGATTTATAACACAATTTGTTATGAAAATTGCATTTTGTTATTTGATTCTGATCGGGTAACTGCTCACTTTTAGATTGTTGTTGCGTTTCAACTATTACGATTCTTTCTCATTTAAAAAAAACTTAAAAATTAGAGTATTTATTGCCACAAAATACATCCAAGCGATATATTTCAATTAAAAACATTGTCCGAGATTCTTACAAACTAATACTATGTTCACACTACAGAGTTAAAACACGTTATAATAATTAGCAACAAGAAAAATGTCATCAAGCTAGCGTTAAAAAACGTTTTAACTCGTAGATTCCAAATTTTCTTTTGTCATCCAACGATATCATTGTCATTGGTTGTTAAACGATGTCCAGAAATTTTCGTAGATAGGAAATTGACTTGGAGCTGGATTCAAATAAAAACAGCATGGAATGTAGCCAATAAAATAAAATGATTGAAGAGCGTAAAAAGTCTGATATCTGATTAAAATTTAAAAAAAAATATGACAACTTTTCAACGCGAGGAATGGAAGGGTTTTGATAGGTGAAATTTCATTTCGGAATATAAAATTTCAAGAATCAGAACTTTTCAAAAAGCGACGAACAGTGAATAGCTTGCGGGGTAAGATCGTGCAACAGTTCCGAAAGAATCGAAGTAGTGGATGGGCATTAAATCCATCTACCCAATGTTCCTGTTGACATCCAATCAATTTAAAACTACCTTTATTTACCTTTCGCGCCCGAATTTATTTTTGCAGGGGATGGCGAAAAACTACACATTAAAAGATTTTAGATTAATTTCAATAGACACCTTTTTCCTTGCAGTTTTCTCATTTCAAAATCAATTTTTTTTCATCATTAATCTTTAAATACGTTTTCATACTACAGGTTTATCTCAATAGTATGTGCCCTGGGTAGTAAGTACCCTTGATAGTACGTACATTTTGCGTACCCTCGATAATACATACATCTACTAACAGTAAAAAATTCGTTTTATTTTATAAACTTCAACAAAAAGAGACAAATTTTATGAAAGTCATGTGGGTTTCAAGAGAACTTCTGCATACTTTAAAGAAGTTTTGTGCTACCTAAAGTAGTTCTCTAAAGTCCAGCAAAGCATTTCAAACTTTAAGTAGGCCATAAATTCATCGTGAAAATCTCTCAAATAAAAAAATTACGAGCTTTAGAGAAAATCTACAAGTTTAAGAGATGTCCTACATGTTTCAGAGAAGTTCTTTAAATTTCGCGAAATTGTTTAGTTACAAGGAGATCCTTAACCCTCAGAAAGGCAAAGGGGCTCAGAGACCTGGCGTTGTAATGAACTTGTAAATAACAATAAAAAATTTCGAGCCTTTCTAGGTTTTTAATTCTCTAACTCATAAAACGACAGAGAAAAAGCTTTTAATTTTACTGGATCGTAGAGACGATGTTTTTGACGTCACGATTTTAGCTTGCTTGCCAGGTCAGTTATAGTTTTCTGACAAACTTCAACGAACTTTAAAGAGCCAACTCTCTCACCTTCAAAAGTTGTTTAGAATTTAGGAAATAGGAATTTAGGAAAGACTTTCTTTTCAAACGATTTGCATAAACAGCAGAATGTTCACAAATTTTTTACCAAACTCAGAGTAATTCTGCAAACTTTTGAACATTCAGAAATATTGTTTCAGTATGTTTTCTTAACGGCTATTGGCAATTCAGTCAAATTGAACTGAATTTCAAAAAAATCCTACAAGCTTTCATGAAATCTTAGGAATCTCTGGAAGGCGTGTAGCTTCGAGAATGCACATTCTATAAACTTCTTTCAAACTTCAAAAAATTACTATGATCCTTAAGTACATTTCATGAGACTTACATTTGACTTCAAGGAAATATTTCGAGAAAAAACAACATCACGAAAGTCTGACCAATATCAAAAAACCTCTGCAAACTTTAGCTACGGCATGTCCCAAATGCTTCCGAGAAGTCTTATAAACTTCAAAAAAATCTCTAAAAATTCGAAGTATTTTTAAAACATCAAACAAGATTTTAGGCAGCTTTTAGAGCGATGATAAAACGATCTTTGATAATCGATCTCCAAACAATTTGGAAACAAAATTTGAGTACTGAACCCCATACATCATAAAAAGTACAATGTTTTGATTGAATAGAATGGGCAAAATTCGCACGACTAGCGGCTTCGATGGAGACGCCTACTACTCACACAACTGGACAGAGGAGGAAAGCCTTGAGGTGCTTCGATTTTTCTAGGATTTGGAGCATTTTCCTAGCAACTTCATTTAGTTATCGAATATTGTGTCGCCAGCACTAAATTAAAGTTCGGAAGACTGACTTCCGACTTCCGCACTTACTTCCGACCTATGTGTCAATCGTGATTTTGACATTTTGTGTCAAAACATTAACTCTGTTATCATTTATAAAACCAGATTTTGAATATTTTTTTAAAGTTTCTACGCGATTTGAAGGATTTAATGCGATATTCTCAACAGAAATGGCCAATTCTATTATACAAACGGTACATCACCAACATGCCTCGCCTAACACCGTATATCATGCGCTTTATGGATAGTACTTTCTGGGAATTCCAAGAACGAAATTTGCCCGGATCTACGGGAAATCATTAGCGACCGTAGACCATTGGATCATCAAATATGAACAAAACGGAGTTAAATTATGTTTTTGTTATTATCGGAACTGCTGACAGATTTGCAGTGCTGCGACAATGTTCAATTTTATCAAACAATCGCGTCGGAAATGCAGCAAGTTGCCAGTTTATCAGCTGACGTATAGATAATTTTTATTTAAACGCACAATAGTTTGCCCATTTAAAAGTAGTTAACCGCGAAAAATTAGGGGAGTTTAATTTTAAGAAATTTCTTTTGCTGCAATGGAAAAGCCCTCTTTTCGCCCTTTTGGCACCACAGTGCCCTCTTCGCTCACATTCGGGTTTGGCTGTAAGAGCTTCTACACGTCAGCGTATGCGAAGCGCGCGGGGGGAAGTTGCGTGCGCCGGCTCTATTGACACATTCATAACTCCGAAAATATATTTTGCCTACTCAGAAATTTTAATGGCGGCTAGAAAAATGTTTTGACTTCATCAGCCAACAACAAAGTATGTCCAAGTTTAACAGAAATTTATTTGTTTCTATCTTTTCACTATTTTTGCCTTTCTTATATAAAGAAAGGCTATGCAATCACTCCAAAAATCAATTTTTTAACCGAGGCCCGGAGGGCCGAGTGTCATATCCCATTCGATTCAGTTCGTGGAGATCGCAAAATGTCTGTGTGTATGTCTGTGTGTGTGTCAAATAATGTCACTCAATTTTCTCAGAGATGGCTGAACCGATTTGCACAAACTTAGTTTCAAATGAACGTTATAACGCTTCCATAAGACGTTTAAGTTGATCAGACTTTCGGTTCCGGAGTTACGGGCTGAAGAGTGTGGTCACACAGCAAATTCTCATATAAACTGGTAATGCTATGATGTCCGAATGATGTAATACATATTCAAATACGTTCAACATTACTTAGATTTGCGGGTCTAGATCACTGATGGCCAATCAAAGTAGTTTTGACCACATTGGTCACCTATGACAGATCTTGATGCCCCCTGGGAACTCGCCAAGTTCTCGAGCTAATGTCACAGCTATTTCCCAGCAAACTCTTAACAGATTTTTACAAACTTGTTTTCAAATGAAAGATATAATACTCCCAATGACTGCTATTGAATTTCATTCAGTTCTGACTTTTGGCTCCGGAGTTACAGGTTGGTTATTGCGGTCACATAGTAATTTCCTAATAATTTGAATATGAACCGGTACAATCATAATACCTCATAGGTTTAAAATCTATTGAAATGAACATCAAATTACTTCGATTCGCAGGCCTAGATCACTGATGGTGAATCAAAGATTATTGGAATATATTGTCCACTATCGATAATTCCGGATGTTCCGGGTTCCGGGCATATTTCAGATTGAAAGCCACTTCAGTGATGACTGAACCAATTTTCACTAACCTAGTCCCAAATAGATGGTATAATCTGAAGTTCGGTGTTGAACCCTCCATCTACTCCTCCACCTCCTATCTCTCAACCACCATTCCCCTTGTCTCACCACCCCCGTCAGACCAACCTCCCACTTGCATTCTCTTCATACACCACATACACTAACATAAGTTAGATGATTCCCGATGCATCCTCCCCCTCCCACTAATTATATCCCTTCCCTTCTCCACCAGGAAGTTAACATGAAGACAAAATTGAACTCATGACGATTAAGCTATATAAATATTATATTTTTGTTTGTTTCAAGTATGTCAGTGTCGACATGTTGTTTATCAGGTTCATGGCAGTCGTGCACTTATATATGCTTATTAAGTGTGATAAGAATGTAATAATTTTTTCAACTTTTAGAATCATTTGATTTTTTTCAAATCGGTTGAAAATTCGCAAAGTTATAGTAATTGTTGTGAAAAGAGTCAAAACCGCAATTTTTTCACTGCTTTTTTTGTTCAAACCAATTTATGTATCATTGTATCAATAAATTTCGTACTTTTCTTACACAGCTGTTTTCGCAATAAAAAAGGAAATTATGTATTATACATTTCTTTTATTTGTATTTTTACCTGCGAAAATTGCGCATCGTTTTAGGGTGGAAAACGCAAGTGCGACGTTCTAGGGTTAAGATTTGATATACTGACAAAACATAGAGGACAAAACGATGCACGTTTCCTGTCTTGGACAATTCTTATGTATCTTCTTTAGTTATTGTGATACGAGCGATTGAACGTAGTCTTTTTTTTACCAAAATGGAGATTCAACACAAAATATCTCGAGAATTCTGCCTACTATATTGAAGTAAAAATTAAAGGGTTGTGTGCAGGACACGACCACGGTGACATTAAAAATGTAGCTTTTTTCAAGAGCGTGCAAATGAATTTTATCTATCACACATATCGACTCACGTTCTTGTTCACTCGCCTGTTTTCATATGTTACAATTTGCTATATACCCTCCCCATCAAAACATAATTTATTGAAGGTCTTTTAACGGTAATCTATTAATTAATCAAGTATCTCACTAGGTGATTGGCATTATTTGGCTGATCCATCTAGTAAAAATAGGCTGGTCTGTCCAGAAAATATATTCAAAAGAAAAGTTCCATATTGAGAGCTGTGATGAGGAAGCCCTCGCCCGCCAACGGAAATATACAGATTCTCCATAAAATATGAAATTTCATTTTCCATTTAAATTTTCAATAATGTACTAATGAACTTAAGTAAACAATCTTAAGGTTAAGTATTTCTTGATCGATTAGTGGTTGAACAAATGAAATTATTTGATAAATTACATTGTTATACAACGTTCGCACTACCAGTTAAAACGGGTTTTTATGCTATCTTGGTGACATTTTTCTTGTTGCTAACTATTAAAACGTGTTATAACTCTGTAGTGTAAACATTGTATTATTAAACCAATTCTGCAGCGTTTTATGTTATATAGGTGTTTTATGTGGTAATAGGACTGACATAATTATATCTTCAGTACAGCGGTTTGTTTCATAATTTAAAACAGATTTATTTTAAAATTTAAATTAGTATACCCAACCGTTCTATTTGTTGTATACTTTAAATCAGACAGATATTCTGACTGGATAAACTGGGAAAACAATTTTAAGTCCAGTAACGCTTAAGACATGGCTTGAATTTGAATCGAAAAAGAACACCCGCTGCTGGGACGGTAAGTTCTGTTTTAAAATTTTCCGTTGTGTGCAGTACGAAACAAAAGTGTTTGAAATTAGAAAACAAAAAGTTCTGATGGGAATGTGATTGTTTCCGATGCAATTACACTCAGATTTTTCACGCAGGGGATACAGGCCGTGTAAATGAAAACCGCGTAAATTTAAAAAACGCCTTAATGAAAACCGGGCAAATTTCAAAATCCGCGTAAAACATGAGTGTCCTCTCCTATATAAAATACTACGCTGCTGAACAGTGCAATAACTACAGAAGCACGTTGTCAGATGCCTTACTCATAAAAAATATAAAACCGAAATATGAAACATGAAAACCAATAGGCTCTTTACCCTACGCAGCTACAAAGCGCCGTAAACATGGATTAACAAGTTACAACGCACACGCATGCATAAAAATAAATATATTTTTTTCAAACGCAACACTCTTAAGCAGCACACACCGCATTGAATTAAATCCAAACCACCCCACCCACCCACTATGCAAATCATTCTGTGACACCGTGCTGGTACCCGAAAAATCCGCACACGGCCACCGCTGCCGAAAATGCATAGCGTCTACCGCTTAGTGTAGTGCCCAGACACTGCAGCCATGGTCTTACCCGTTCGACATAAGAACGAAAACTGATTCAAACGGGTACGCGTCACCTCTATTTATAAACTAACCGTATATGGTTTAGTCACTTAGGTGCGAGTGTATGCGAATGCCAATGTTACCGAAAATCGATAGCGCTTATTGCATCGCCCGGAGACGATGTTGTTCGTATGGGATAAGAGCAACAACTGATTTAAACGGACATGTGTTGCTTCTATTTATGACTTTTCGTGTTTCATTGAGCAACTAAGCTGCCCTCTATTGATGGCTGTGTCTGAGAAATCTGCCTCACGAATGGTATGGTAATTTTCCCGTTTTTCGTGAACTTTTTAATTTTACCAATTTCCAAAAGTCTACTTTTATTGGGGAGATATTAAATTATTACCAATATTTAAGTTAGGTGTTTCTGAATCGGTTGGTGTATGAATGATTAAAATCCATCTAGTAATATCGGAGTTATAAGCGTGCAAACCTTACATAGTTTCGTTACATGGGAGATAGTTTAGATTTTAGAATGACACCTAGCCGCAGATAGTGGAGTAAGACATTTTTAATGTCAAAAACATGTAACGACTATTTTTGACCGAAAAAACAATTTGGGTTGTAAGTTTTGCGTGGGATGCCTTATATACATGTAATAAGTTTATTTGCGTCTGTATCAGAAATTTCATTATGAATTTTTTCCGAATGGATCTCCTGTGAGCCTCACGATAGAATAAAACACAACACTTTCGAATTGAACCATTGCAAAATGTTAAATTTGGTGTGTTTTTCGTATCATTGACAAGCGAAGTTTGATTTTGTCAATTTATCTATACAACACTGCTAATACAACGAATGATTTTTCAGGAATAGGATACCACAATACCACAGGATACCAAAAATAGAAAAATTAGCATCATTTCCCTATTGTTTTTGTTTGTGAAACCTTTCGTTCACGAATTAGCTATTTTAACCCTTTAATGTCTTCTTTTTGCCTTTCTCAATAGAAAGGTATTCCAATTGCTCTGAAAACCGACATTCGATTCAGTTCGTCGAGTTCGGCAAATGTTTGTGTGTATGTATGTATGTGTGTGTATGTGCGTATGTGTGTGTATGTGATCAAAAATGTCACTCATTTTTCTCAGAGATGGCTGAACTGATTTTGACAAACTTAGTCTCAAATGAAAAGTGCAACGTTCCCATAGGCTGCTATTGAATTTCTAATGAATCCGACTCCCGGTCCCGGAATTACAGGGTGATGTGTACGAACACGCAGAAAATATCGATTTTAATAAATTCTGCAATGAATGTATAAAGGTGAAAATTTTTCCAAAATATGACCACAACTGCTTCGATTTGTAGTATTAGGTCACTAACATCCATTCAAAGTCTATTTGGCCATATTGGCCACCATCATCGGTTCCGGAAGCTGCGGCGGAAGTATCTAAATTCAGAATAACAGTCACATCGGTTTCTCGGAGATGGCAAGACCGATTCAACTAAACTTGATCTCAAATGAAAGGTATTACGTCCCCATAAATGGCTATTTAATTTCATCCCGATCCGACTTCCGGTTCCGAAGTTACAGGTTGTGGCGAAAAAAATTTTTTTTTATGAAAATCGACTTTTTGGGACTTTCGCACCTTTTTTTCAGTTCAATATTACCGTGGCTGTTTCTTTTTCAAAATTTTAGAACTCTAATAATGATTTATTTTCCTGTATATAGTTGTCATGTGATGTATAATAATAAAATGTAATATATGCATTTAAAAGCTTTTAATGAATATAAACAACGCACACATTCTCGTGATTCATGATTGAGAAAGGCACAATTGCACCGCTAGGTGGATTAAAATAGGTTTTTCTAGTCTAAAACTACTGTTGTCTTGGAACTGAACACACAAAAAAACTTGTATTGATGTTTCTCTCGTGCTTGATTGCATTTGGATATTCAACACAAACCTATTTTCATTAAGAAAACGAAGATATATCAAATTTAATCTTCCATCGATCACTACATTTGTCCCTCGCAGCACTGTTTCAGCGCAATTCACTCATATTAGTTGCAATAGCTTTGGTTTTCCGTATAATACTAATTTTTCTTTCATGCTCAAATTGTTCAAAACTTTCGCCCATAATAAGCTGTTTAAAAACCTGTTTCAATCTACCTGTTGGAGCAATTATCTCGTAAGTCACGAACTTGATGAGCTACTTGTTGACGCTGCAACATTTGAAACAAAAATATTATATTGAATTAGTTTAATCAGCATTAGCTCTATGCTACCTTCCTCCGTGTGTGAGAGGGATGGAAAACCCACAACTGTACCACACTAGCTTATTTAGTTATGCCTGGTAGGTGAAGGCAATGGGAATAGGATAGGGTTGGATGGGGTCCTGGTCTAAGAGGGTAAGGATGGGGGAAGAGATCCGAAGGGGGTTTCAGTGGGGAGGTTTAGGGGAGGTAGATGTGATATGTGTGTGGG
Source organism: Topomyia yanbarensis (assembly GCF_030247195.1). Lineage (NCBI taxonomy): Eukaryota > Metazoa > Arthropoda > Insecta > Diptera > Culicidae > Topomyia > Topomyia yanbarensis. The sequence continues at coordinate 51,355,449 of NC_080671.1, read as the reverse complement.
GGGAGAGGAACTCATCGTATATACCCAACTTACACTCCTGTTAAAATTCAGAAAACCAATCTTAGTCAAACAAATAATTGAGGGGGGCTGGTCGTCATTTTTCAGAGTGATTGCATAACCTTTTTATATGTGAATGGCAAAAATGTGCCAAATCAACTAAGTCCAAAAAAGTAAAATTTCGTCAAACAGGTTGGTTACCAGTACTTGTTTTAAAAATGCAAACAGGTACATCTACTTAAATTGACGGGTGTTATTGTAGACACTTTGAAAAAGTGATCAATGTTCCCTCGTTTTACGGTACATCAAATCGCGAAGTTTCATTGCATGGCATCAAAAATACAAAGTGGTTTTTTTTTTAAATTTTCCTTCCCCCTTTGAACAATTTTTAGTTTTTGCTGATACATATAGAATCAATAACCGTGGCTATTGTTGTAAAAGCGAATTTGGTAAGTCATTAGTGATGTAGACTGTCAAAGTTTTGCATAATTTTGATGACATGGCGGTATTAGTTTATACGGAAAGGTCGCCAACCTTAGGGGCCACTGAAATCTTGATCTGTTCTATAAAATAAGTAATTGTTATTTTACGATAACTATGCCATCTCCATGCTTTACACGAGATCATAGTCCTTTGCAAAAGATTATTCACTATTATATGATTCTCCATAAGGAGTAATATATGAACTACGGCAAAAATTGGGTAAAACCACTTTTGCGCGCGAAGGGCACTAAACCTATAGCTAAATGGAATTTCTGTTTCGACATCGTCTTATAAGAATCTGACCCAAACTTAGAACTAGGACCAAATCTGGCGCTAGTGTCGGAGTTTGAAGAGAAGAAGTCGAAACGTAAATTTCATAACTAATTTAGCTGTAGTTTTGAGCCCATTACGCACAAAAGTGGTTCACACAATTTTGCTCTTAGTTGAGAAAAATTGAGTTTTATGTCAATTTCTGTTCGTAGGGAGAATTATAGCATAGATGCTATTGCGAGTCAAGATTCGAATCCATTCATCTGCTGAACGGAACTTTTTCTAATTAGACATCACGCATGAGTAGGGATTTTCTCAAAATTGTATCTCCATTTTTGGACTTACCGTCAATCTGGCACTAGCTTAGTCCTGGCAATAAGTTAGTGCCGGATTCTGATGTGACTAATTCGAAAAGAAAAATCCATAACTAACTAAATTATTGTTCGATATCCGAACTGAAAGCGGGCTATTTTTCTAAGTTTTCATAGAATGACAAATAGAATAGATCAGAGTTAAAAATAATCGAATCTGTTTTTTGACGACTGAAAATGAACCTGATGCGACTCGCGGTGAGAAGAAAAAATATTCATTCAAATATCCATGTTAATCATTCAGTTGAATATCGTACAATATATTCATTCACTACTTATCTAGGAAAATGTTTTCAAATGCCGGTAAAGCAACTGAAACAACAATCATCATCGCTTACATTGTGCCAGGGCCTACTTTGATGCGTTTGATTCGTTACTGCACGGTCGCTTCGTGTAATAATCGGAAACGAATGAAAATCTGCATGGATGAATGGGCGGTTTGTTCGTTTGAAGTTTTCAGCTGCGTCGCTGAATATTGAAAATGAATGCGGCTGAATATGATCAATTTTCATTCAATGAATTTGAATATTTTTAACTCTGGAATAGATATGTGATTATGAACAGTAAAGCAGGCTACCTCCTTGAAACTGTAGCAAAGAGCGTGGAGTAAGGTAGATCGCTTATCGTCGAGAAGACGATCCTATTCCGTAACGTGAGAATTGAAATGCCTTCGGTACCGGAAATACGGCAATATCACAAAATTCGCGGTGTCAAAATCTAGCCCCAGCCAGTCCTGAACTATGTTGAACCTCTTGTTGAAACATCACTGTTTCTGAACACGCTAGAAACTCATGGTTTGATTTCAAATTTCTAAGACTAGCGCTGTTTGCTTCAGCTTTGTATCCGGGCTTCATCGAGCTATTATATTTGGTGGTCTCTCATGATAAGAATGCGAGGCAATGTGGACTATCCCCACAATAGTCACACTTTCCAGCAGTCTCCATACAAGCCATCTTCGTTAATTTTGGCGCACTTGCCACTTAATACTACAATAGCCCATTTGCTTGTATCTATATTTGCAAGGCATGACGCCCCGGTGATGGTCTGTCGTGCCTGCTGTTCAATGCTGCGTTAGAAGGTGTAATAAGGAGAGCGGGGATAGACACGAGTGGCACGATCTTCAGGAAGTCCGTCCTGCTTCTTGGCTTCGCCGACGACATTGACATAATGGCACGGAACTTTGAAGCGATGTCGGAAACGTACATCAGACTGAAAGCTGAAGCCAGCAGGATTGGACTTGCCATCAACGTTTCGAAGGCATTATACATGAGATTAAGAGGTTCTAAAGACAACAATGTCAACCTCCCATCCTGAGTTCGGATTGACGGTGACGAAATCGAGATGGTCGACGAATTCGTGTATTTGGGCTCACTGGCAACTGCCGACAATGATACTAGCAGAGAAATTCAGAGACGGATCTTGGCGGGAAATCGTGCCTACTTTGGACTCCGGAGGACGCTTCGGTCGAACAAAATTCGCCGCCGTACGAAGTTGACTATCTACAAGACGCTGATTAGACCGATGGCCCTCTATGGCCACGAGACCTGGACTATGTTCGTGAAGGACCAACGCGCCCTTGGAGTTTTCGAACGACAGGTGTTGCGTATCAGCTATGGTGGCGTGCAGATGGAAGACGGAACGTGGCGCAGGCGAATGAACCATGAGTGGCATCAGCTGCTGTAAGAACGATCCATCGCGCATACCGCAAAAATAGGGCGTTTGCGGTGGGTCGTAAGAATGTCGGACGACGACCCGGTGAAGATGGTTCTTGAGGGCGATCATACAGGAACAAGAAGACGGGGCGCACAGCGAGCACGGTGGATCGACCAGATAGAGGACGACCTGCGGATCTTTCGAAGACTGCGAGGCTGGCGACAAGCAGCAATGGACCGAGTGGAGTGGAGACGGCTTCTGCATACAGCAAGAGCCAACAAGGCTCGAGCCTGAACGGTTAGGTAAGTAAGCATAACGCCCCGGACAAACAACCAATAAGGTGGCCGAATCTGGTATAAGAAACGAAGTCAGTAAAATCAGTCCAACAAAAAATCACCCGATAAAAGTCTGAATTTTGTCCCGTCCAGTGCGAACGTAATTCAAAATCTTCGCTTACTGGAGCAAGGAGTCTTTAAAAGACCCCTGTGCTTCAGTAGATCCACTCATGATAAGCTCGAATCGATGACCTCTCTTTCCATCTTAACTCTGTAGGCGGGCTTGTAGACACGGTTACAAAGGACTTGTCGCCATTAGCGTTATTTGTATGCTAGCATATAACACAATTTTGAACTCATCTGGGTGAACTTATAGAATAGCAGGCGCGGCTGAATATTTCTGTGCAGGTTCTTTTAAAATATTTAGAATATTAGCGTATCGAAAGAAGATCAGTTACAATGCGACTGATATCAATGTGAATGATTTGAAACGGGAAGTCGGAGTGATGACGAATCTTGTTCGACAATTGTTTTACCATCAGCTGTTTTTTTGTAGGAAAATTCATTTATGCAAAGTGGAATCCTAAAATATATGAAGGAAGAGGCAAAAATATCAAGATATAATAAATAGAAAGACGAGTCCTAGGATAGTAAAACAAACATGTAGACGTCTTTGTTCGATGTATAGCTGGATGCTACCTGATTCCTTAGCAACTGACGCAAAAAATATGTGAAAATCTTTAACAGTAACAGGTCATAAAATAAATTGTTTCACTCCATGTTCAAAAAGATGTGTGGGTAATTTTCAGAGCATAAACGGATAGCCGTGACGGCACTTGGTCTGATGATTCAAATCTCGTGATATGTTCCACTGTGATGCGAAACCTCAAATTCAGTAACTTATTTCTGCAAGGATTTGTCGAATTCAGCATTCAGTTTCAACGCATCTCTCATTTATTCACTTCCACGTTGACTGAAATTGTACCCAAAATCGAACTTCATTAGTTCAGTAAGTTAGAAATAAAACTCATTCACCAATCAAAGCACTTATTTGTTATATGAGGACAAATTGATGGCAGAAGGTTGCATCTTTTACATTTTAAAGAATAAATGAATCTATGTCTGATGCATTTTTGCTTGATAATCCCAATCAGAGCTAGCATAGAAACAAATATCAGTTTGTAAATGAAGTTAACTTTGAACCGAAGAAACTGAATGAATACACTGCGCAGACCGAATGGAGGACAAGGAAAACAACTGAAACATTCCATTCAGTGCAGCCGCCATGAATTGAATTTGGATCCCCTTTTAAGCTCTTAAGCTCGGAGATGTCAATTTTTCCGAGCTCTGATGCGCAATAATCATCAATCCACCGGTTGGCATATTCGCTGACAATACCGCAACTTTCAAATCTTTCGTTTCATCAGCCTGCCTTTAAAAATTTTGATAAGTGTGTATTTTCCATGTCTACACTAAAGAAAGCTAAAATAAAGATCGCAAATTATTTTCTATAGCGATGGCAAGTACCGTCTATACTTCCAACAACAGCAAATATGTTATGGTATTTTCTGATAATATTAGGTTAATTAACAAATTAACAATCATCGGTTGGCATATAAAAGTTCAAAGCTTAAGGACAATATCAAAGTTCTAGTTTCCACTGCCATATCCATTGATGTTCTAGATCACAATCAATTTCCCCCTCTCTTCCAACTTTTCACCACTCAAGCTAATTAGACCTAAAAACAACCCACAGTAACTTCCCTAAAGTAAAAGTAAGGGTTACCTTTCAAAGTACCTAAAATTTTCACCTAGAACCTTGCACTCATCCGTAGAATCCTTTTCCTGAGATTTCTTACCACACAATCACTTACAGTACGAAACACCACTTTTCAGCAAAGTTCTATCTTTTTCACTATTCGAACTTCCCAACGAACTTTCTAACTCCAACTGTTTGCCGGACGCTTCTTCAGGCGGCAGTCTGAGCCTTTATGCTTGAGCTAATAAACGAACTAAACTGGAAATGGTTTCCCCGAACGAACGGCTTTTATATAGAGGCTTACGCGCCGGAGGACCTCCCGAGGCGCGCTTTTCTTGTAAATAGTAATCGGTCGGCTGTCGTCGGTGTGTTGCCTTTACATAATTGCACATCATTTTTGCATAAAATTTCCACAGCACAGTACGATTGGAGGAGTTTTCAAGTTCTTTATTTTATATAACTAATGTGTAACTGCAGTTATCGGGTTTTGACGCGGATTTGTTTTGTTGACGCTGGATTGATTCTGGGGTGCGTACCCGATCAGACGATTACATCCAACTGCTATCAAAACTAGGACTCTCGAAGATACTACTAACGAGACCAGATTTATAGTACAGCTCTGTTATGATTTTGATATTACTTTTTGATCGAGAAGCCGATTGAAAAGGAAGCACGTCGGGCGCCACGAGAAAATTCCATTCGACCGTCAGCGCACATGGGCACGCGCGGGTGGAAAAGAATGTGATTAATCGAAGACGTGTGTATGTCTTGTATCTGCTCTGTATGCAAGAATAACCTGGTTAATATTACGTATTTCATATTTTTGAAGGCAGTATTTTTGAGGCTCATTATTGATGGGCTCTTCTGTCTATCTACTATTCAAGTCTTTAAAATATCTTTGGGAAGTGTGTACTGTGTAGAGCGGGTAGACTATGAGACATTTTCGATTCAAATGAAACCTTTTACGGTTGATCTATATGGAAGACTAAGTGATTTCAATTGGAAATCAAACCATTTTATCTCAAAAGCCACTTTTAAAAAGGGCATATGATTTTGTGCATGCAATATCTTCCAAAAAATATTGTTTGCTCATTATTCGAGCATAGGGATTAAATCCTTCTTTGCAAAAAACAGTTTGTATTTATTTACAAAAAATAGATTTTTTTAGTTTAAAATTGCATTTGTTTTCAAGATATTTTAAAGTTTTTTTTCGACAAAACGTAATACTTCGTGTAATTGCGCCTTTTTCATAAGTCATTTACAATTTTTCACCAACAATCATACGTTTTATATATCTTGCAAAAAAAATATATAGGATTCGCTCAAACATCGAAAACTTTTTCCGAGGCCTAGAGGTTCGAAACTCATATACCAAACGACTCAGCTCGACAAATTGGGACAATGTCTGTATGTGTGTATGTGCATTGTAATGTAATTATCTCAGCAATGGTTAAACCGATCTCAATCCCTTCATGCCCATGTTGTTTATAAACAACAACATTTTCAAACTTTTACAACTTTCGATTTACGTAAAATTTGTTCACGAAAATAAAAAAGTTTGCGACTATTACCTTCCATTTGTGCAATAACAGTTGTAAGTATGAGCTGTAGAACTGAAGTTATTGCTGTTCGTGTGATTGGATTCGTGTTGAGAAGTGCTGCCAGAGACAGTTTTAGTTAACGGTGAAAAATTAAATGTTGATATATTTTCGTTGCCTTCAAATATTTTTTAAAATTGATAAATCCTATCAATTTCGACTGTTTTGATTACATTTTGCATGCAATTGGACTATTTAAAAAAATCTAGGAGAATTGTATTGAGTATCGGTAGGTAAAAATTAAGTCTTCTAGCACTGTAAGAATTGTTCCTATCTTGGCTAAAACAAGTTTTTCTTCATGTAATATTTCGATATAAGCATTTTTCCCCGAGGGTGCGTTTTACACCATCTTCCCCAAATTTTTTTCCTGGTTTATTCCAAGCAAAATGGGCGGGGATTAAAATTGCCCAAATGATGTGAAATTTGGCATCTGAGCTGACTATGTCACAATATAATTTGGGAGGGAGAGGGAATTTGAGATTTATAAAAATTGCGATGCTCTAATATACGTTAATTTTTTGACATAGAAATTGTCTTACCCCATTATCTGGGGCTATGCGTCATTCTAAAATCTAATATATCACCTATGTAACGAAATTATGTAAGGTTTGCACGCTTATAACTCCGTTATTACTAGATGGATTTTATTCATTGGTGTATAAACCGATTCAGAAACGCCTAACTTAAATATTGGTAATAATCAGTGAAGCCAATTTTCATCAAAATTAACACTCATCACCAAATCAAAACCGATAGTAATCCATGGTTTCGATGCACGAATATGTATACAGACGAAAACCTTCCATGGTAACCTATTTTCAAGTTGCAAACAAATCAGCATTGATGAAATGCGTAACCAAGTTCGCTTGTTTGCATTCCCTCCATTCATTCATTCCGCGTGATCATTTTTCAATCCGAGTATGCTTCACTATGTTCGATTCTTATCCATTCAGAAGTGAGGCACGAGATTCATAATATTTTTTGAATTCAATCGAAGTGATTGAGACAGTTTTGACGCTTTAATGCATAAGAAGGGCATTTGAAACCTATAGTTACGGGCCTTTATGTTACTAGAGCCTCGGATAGTACTATTGATGCCAAAACATCCTCCTTTTCATGCCCAAAAAAATTGCAACGAATGCTATTTGATTCATTCATCAAGCATCGGAAGTTGTCGATTGCGATGAGAAAATATCCATATTGGCCCGATCTTCACTCAATGCTGAGTTGCCTCTGACAACACGTAGTACAGCATTTATTGACGAATGAAAAGTTCTATTTGGCGCGTTATGTATTTGGATTTGATCGCCTACTACAAATAGAATGGCCTGATAAGCAAGGACAATTGGTTCAGTATACAACATTCAGCATTGATATGCATCATTTTAGATCAACAATATTTTCATCAATCACCATCACTGGTAATAATGTAATATCTCTGCAATAAAATATAAAAGTAGTCTTTTGAAAATTGGTAAAATTGAAAAGTTCACGAAAAGGGGGAAATTGCCTTTTGCGAGGCAGATTTCTCAGGCAGAGCCGTCAATAGGAGGTACCTACGAGACTCAATCGAACACGAAAAGTTATAAATAAATGTGCCGCGTGCCTGTTTGAATCAGTTATTGCTCTTTTGCCAAACAAGTAACATCGTAGCTATAGCGTCTCGTACGACAGATTTGATCACCCGCTTCTATGAATGACGTCATCCTCGACTATTTAAGGAATATCATTCCTCGGGCGTGTTCATTCTCCCGTCAAAGGTTACCAAGTATTTTGAATCAAATTCTGTCACCATCGAAAAAAAAGTCTGGGAAAATCTGACAGATGATATCTTACGGAAAGAGGGTAAATGGTATCTCATGATATGAAAATCTGGTAAACTCTATCTTACGATGATAGGCCTTGTATGCAACTTACGTGGGCTCGATTACTTATCGTGACAACCCGAAAAATAAGCTCAAGGGTCAAAATCTCTATAACCGAAGCAAAAATAATCTTTGTATAAAATTACTACTATGCTTTCATTTTTTGTCTTGATGGAGTTTCATTGAGATACAAATTTTCCGGTATCTGGTGATTCAAAGTTAGCGATCGGTTAATTTGCAACTCTGAATGCTCGGAAATGTAAAATTGGACCTGAATCTCAAAGTCTTTTTAAATCCATTTTAACACTTTAAAATGGGAGTTTAAGAACTCATCAAATTATGGTTCCAATGGTTTGTATGAAATCTCAAGAGGCTAGTGTCCATTAGGAGGTTGATATCAATTTTTCCCTTCTCCGAACAAACCCAACATAAAGGAAGCCTGGTATTCGTCGACAGAAACCAAGAATTGACCCATATTACTTTATTGTTCAGAGAGAGGAATTGATTCAATTTAAGAATTCTGGAAAATTATGAGGCAATTGGCAACGCTGGTCGGGACGTAAAGAACAGCAGTAGCAGTCAGGCATGTTAAGACAACGTGTTGCGATGAGTGCTGCACACTGCTACCGCTGGGGGTAGTGGAAGACGATAGGTCTAGGTATCCAGCGGCCAAACGTTCGTGATGTCTCCCTTCCATGGTTCTGATTGGCTTAATTGATTTTGCCGATGACGTCTTCCTCGGATATATAACTTTCAGCATTGCTCGGGCGAGCTCATTCTCTGGTCGAACGTCGGAGCGAAGACGGTAGCAGTAGCCAACAGATTTATTCAAATTATGCAATGCGCTGCGTGCTGCTTTGCACACCACAACTGGAGAGTACGGCACTCAGTGCCAGTGCTAGTTGAGAGCATGCCTTTGCGGTGAATCTAGTACCGCGTTGCTTTGTTCGACACTAGAGTTTTTAAACATCGGCAGAAAACAATCCGACGGTTCTCAGATTTGGAAAGCCGATTGTTTTGAGCTTCGGGGAACACCTTGAAACTCAGTGTATTTGCACGCGTTCAATTTCTTGCTCATCTCAGCGCGTGTCGGAAAGATTTGACATATTTAGGTAATCGTTCGATTAAAATCGCGGCTAATTGTTTCGTGCGTATCGAAGATGTTGAGCCATAGTTAGCCCGACCCACATCGCAACCCATTTAAAGTTGTTGTTCAAAATGGTATGCACTAAGTTCAACGCATTGATCGAAACGCTAGAGCGAAAATCGAAATTCGATTCAAATGTTCGTTAATTTAAAGTCATTTAAACGAAACGACAGGAATATATTGTAATTTAACTCGAAGTTGAATTTTATCGACTCAACAAAAGTAGGTGTCAAGGCAATTGTCAAATACATAACAAATAAATCTTTAAGCAAAAGCATATCGTATGCATGGTTTCGCATTGTCTAAGTAGTTAGTTCTTATTAACTTTCGTATATATGCCGAAAAACTGAACATACTTTTAATATGATGACAAACGATGTAAAATGTTTGAAGTATTTGTAAAATATAACGCTGTTCTATCTATTTCATGCAAATTAAACCAGGTATTGTATTAGTGAGTATGACGAATATATCCAAACACATAAAATATATGCGCGTTTCAATAATTATTTGACAACCCGATTTTCAACGACTACTCGACCAAACACATACTTTGACCAACCATATCCGCCGTGAAGAGAGTAAACGTGTAATATTTCGATTATTATTATGCATTCAAATATATAAATACATACAAATGAAATATGTATCAAATCAAAATATTTTAGAAGTAGTTTTCTAATTTTACGTTTACAGTTCGTACAACCCCTTGGATCGTCCCTTGGAGTTTTTATCACAAAGGCATCTGTCAACATACTTCTGTAGTTATTTCTTACTCACGGGTGGACTCAACTGGATTTGCGTCTACAGAAAGGCAAGGATTAGATGGAGATTTTGCTGGGCGAAAAGACTGAGTTATGTTATAGCAGTCTTTTACTTTTAGTTTTTTTAGAGCAGTTACTTTACTTTCAAGCTGCGAGATAATCTATAGCGATTCTTGGTAGCCAACCCAAAAGCAATACCATCTGAACAAGAGGCAGCACTGATTGGTTTTTATCACAGGTTTACATTATTATTTTACATCGATCGAATTCCTTAGGGCATGTTCAGCAGCGAAATATGTTATACAGGAGTTTCAAAGTGGGATTTATATAGGAGTTTTAGTCCTTTGGCGGTCGCGCAAATGGCTCACAAGGCGAGCAGCCGCTGGTGCGCTAAGACGATTTCGCTACATTTTCAGGGCGGCGTGCACTCAGTGCACTAGTGCGAGTGACGGAAGGTTAAAGTAGAAAACAATAACATTCTCATCAGAGCTTTTTGATTCATATTTCGAATTGCTTTGTTTAGAACTGTATAACTGGTATACGCTGCCGTTCTTTTTGTTGCTTCATTTGAAATATGTTTAGAAATGTTTTGAATACAGGGTGTTTGGTTCATGGTTAAGAACCTCTCGAGGGGTGATTGACTGTCTTATTTTGGAGAAAAAACCGTTCTACACATACCATCAAATCTCAACCGTTACTAAGTTATTGAGCTTTTTGAGTTAAAAACTTAGTTGTCTTAAAATAGCTCTAACTCAAAAAGTATACTTGGTATTTCAAATCTTTTAGATCCATTGAATAGGTGAAAAAATTAATTGAATGGTGTTCTAACCTCATTAGCTGGGTTAAGTAACCTTTTCACAGTAATTTACTTAAAAGTTAACAATTTCGATCGATTTTTCGTTCATTTCGCGAAAATCTTAATAGTTATCATCACCATGTTAATAATAGAGATTGTTTTGTCTTGAAGAGCTGCATAATTTGTTCTTTGACATGATACACTTATCTTTTCTTGTTTTCATGTGTTTGAGTTATTGAACTTTGATTTTTTTTTTCTCATTTTCACTAATACTAGCTCTTATTGAAAAAGTATGGCACTTATTGTACCTTTTCTTATTTTTAATCGAAAGCTAGAAAAATTTTGCAGAGAAAAATTTATTAATACGTTTCAGTTAAGCGTATTTAGTATTCGTTTTGAAGTAAATTAGTTTAAATTTAATGTTATTTTTAGCATTCTCGTTAATTTACTTAAAAAAGTAAATAATAAACATCACCATTATTATAATCGAAATAATGCATCTCAGTAAGTTCTACAATTCTTTCTTTCACTCCATTCAGTTATCTCTTTTAGTTTCGAAGCAAAATTATTTTTATCACCTCGCTTCATATGCAAAAACAACGATTTCGAACCCACTACAATTGTGGTGAGGTCATGCAGTGTTAACTATTAAATTGCAGTGAAATGAAAAGCGATAGGGATAAAGTGTCAAACAGCAAGCTATAGAGAATGTTAAAGGGCACCAAATGACCAATAGTAAGGATAAATTTAGTTGAATAATAATTAGAATAATTACAAAACTCTCCAAAAACGCCAAATTTGAGTTATTTTACTAGTAAAAAGCCATTCAGTACACATAACTAAAGGAAATTTGTACATAAATCGAAAGAAAATTTTCTCAGCTTTCCAATGAAGACTTGGAAATTACGATATAATGCAAATTTTTTAAATTAGAGTCTTTTAAACACTTGTAAGTCGATTACAGGCTAAGTTTTGTAATGAAATTACAAAGAAACGAGAAGAGATAGGAATATGATGTTTAAGAACAAATTATGAATCGTCATCAAACCCAACTTTTGGATAATAGATAATATCTATTAGATATTACTATAATCATAATTCATTATTTTGAGAAAATTAACAAAAACCTCATCAAAAACGCCAACTTTTAACCACTTTACAACTTGAAGGTAATTAAAACTAATTAACTGAAAGATATGAGAGACCCATTCAAGAGAACATTTTCTCACTTTTCCAAGGAAACCAAAAGATTTAAAATACGAAGTATACTTTTCGAGTTAAAGGTATTTTAAGACAAATAAGTTTTTAACACATAAATTTCAATAACTCTGTAACGGTTGAGATTTGATGGTATGTGTAGAACGATTTTTTTTCTCCAAATATGACAGTGTATCACCCCTCGAGAGGTTCTAAACCATGAACCAAACATCCTGTATATAAAGAGTATTAAGCATATATATTAGGGTGTCCCAAAATGACATCATGTTAAAAAAGTCATCGGGCTCACTTCTTAAATGAAAGGTTAGGGTATTGGGACCACTTTCTTCTTCGGAGTGAGTTTGCTAAAATGCTTCCTACTGGTGGCGAATTTTGATTTTTTGAAAAATGGGCCGATTTTGGATAAAATTTCAAATTTATGCCTATTGAAGTGGTCCTGAACTGTCTTAGATTTTTTTCAGCATTTTTTTATTTTTCTGGAGATCCAAACGGAGGAGTTTGGTTAGTTAGTTTGTACAAATTTGGAATTATAAGAGCGGCAGAGCCATTAAAACTTAGTAAAAAGTGAAATTTTTGGTGTTTTTCAGTATTTTTTCTTCAAAACTGGGTATCTACAAAATTTGAAAAGTACAGAAAATACTTTATATAGTTGAGCCGAATTCAGGGACGTAATTTTGCTGAAGAAAGTGTATAGCTACGGCTAATGGGGTATGAGTTATTTTAGTTTTTGTTAGATAACCTTTGACATTTTTAGCAATTTATCAAAAATAATGCTGTTCCAAAAAGTAAATCAGTTCAAATGTGCTTCGACCACACATTGTTTTTCGAAAAATAGAAGGAAAATCATGAAAAATGACGTTTTCTGTACGTCTTTAGTATGTCAGGACGAGGTTTAATGAGCATTTGATGATTTTTTTTTGTAACTTAAATTATAAAAATAATAACTTTGCTAATAACGCCAAGTCTCTGAAGAAGAGTTAATTCTCCATAACTACTTATAGGAGGCATGTTCAACAAAACGATTGTGTCAGAAGATGCGCTGTATTCTGTTGTAAAACTTTTTCGAGGATATTTGCCTCAAATTTGACTATTTCGGAATTTTGTGATCTAAACAGTAAATATCAGTTTTTCAACACTCACCTCACTCTTCTGCCTTTTTCTCCACTTCAAAGTTCCTAACATGAAAATAAAACTTTATATACAAAATGTAAGTACGTTAATCAATTCAGCCTTCAAATATACGCCATAACTTGCCATTAACTCGACATATTTGTTTAATTTTAGTGATTTTCAAACCCGCTAGGTGACTATTAGTATAGAAAATAATTTTAAAAAAATCGTCAAATGCTCATAAAAACCGATTCTGATGTACTAGAGACAAGCGAAAAACGCCATATTTCATCATTTTCCTTCTATTTTTCGAAAAATAATCTGCGGACTAAGTCCACTTAAGTTGTTTTATTTTGTAGAACAGTGTTATTTTTTATGAATATCATAAAATGCCAAAAGGTTATTTAACAAAAACTTAAATAACTTATATCCCATTGACCGTAGCTATACACTTTCTTCAGCAAAATTACGCCCCTGAATTCGGCTCAACTATATAAAGTGTTTTCTGTACTTTTTAAATTTTGTAGATACCCAGTTTTGAAGAAAAAATACTGAAAAACACCAAAAATTTCACTTTTTGCTAAGTTTTAATGGCTCTGCCGCTCTTATAATTCAAATTTGGTGCAAACTAACTAACCAAACTTCTCCGTTTGGATCTCCAAAAAAATAAAAAATTCTGAAAAAAATCTTAGACAGTTCAGGATCACTTCAACAGGCATAAAATTGAAATTTTATCCAAAATCGGCCCATTTTTCAAAAAACCAAAAGTCGCCACCAGTAGGAAGCGTTTTAGCAAACTCACTCCGAAGAAGAAAGTGGTCCTAATACCCTAACCTTTCATTTAAGAAGTGAGCCCGATGACTTTTTTAACATGATGTCATTTTGGGACACCCTAATATATATTCATGTTCGATAGATTGGTGAAAATAATTTCGAATCAAGTAACGACCTAAGGACACGTTAGGGAGTGGTTCAATTGTAGATTCATAATTTTGATAGTTCTATAACATAAAATTTTAAAACTAGAACTTACTCTCCCAGCAGCAGTTTGAATATGTGTTCTATTTAGTTTAAAATTCATATTCATTCCATATCTCATGCGTTACTGAACTAAAATTATGTTTCCCCAGTTAACCCAGACCAGCATTAAAAAACAGTTCTGAACGTGTTTTAAATTAAGCAACAAATAGAACGGTGGTGTGTACCAATTAAATTTTTAAAACAAAACTGTTTTATAAAGGCGACGCCAGAAAATTCGGAAGGGGCCATTACATATTTTTAGACACAACACATATTTTTAGACGCAACACATTTTTTTCAAGTTTAATATTTTTAAATCATGTACTGATGTATGGGGAACAAGATTGGATGGTTTTACCTAAAATTGTCCGTTTACAGCTATTTTTTCAAAAATGATTTCAAGTTGAAGTCCGTTTTCGTGTTCCGGGGTGACTTTGATAACCTGTATGTTCACCCACATTAAGTTATTGATGTCAATGTTCTTCATTCCAGTGATTGTTTAAACTAATTCTGGAAGGATACTCATTGTTAAATAGATGGTAATTAGTATTATACAAAGTATTTCAATGTACTGTAAAATTCGAGTAACCAAAATTCGTATAATTTTTTTCAACTTGAATAAAAAACTCTGAAAACCTTTAAAACTACTAAAATTGTTTTGTTTCAGTGTTTTATCAATGTACAAAAAGTGTCATCCATTTTAACACGTTGGAATATTGAAAAATAAAAAAAATGTTGCGAATTTTAACTTAAAATAATTTTAAATAATTGCCAACTAGTTTCACAAAAAATGTATTAAAAATAAACAAACTCTTAAAACTAAATTTAACATATCCCAATCTAAAGGAAAATAAAACCTCGCTTGTAATTTATTACTCTTGCTCAAATCTGAGATTTATTTGTTTTATAAAAATAGACACTAGAAGCTTCGTAAAAATCAGGTAAAGTCAAATTTCGGACTTTTTGTAGTTTTTGTACACAAAAACCGAACAATATACTCAAAATGTATAACAAATCATTTATTTTATAAGTTTAGAGTAAAAATCAATTCAAATTAAAATAATTCGGTAGACTATTCTGATTTAATAAGCGATCTACGAAAAAAGTGTCGAGTGCTCAAAGTCACCCCGGTTTACGGTATTAGTTTTGAAATCTCGCAATTCTTTTTTTAATTCTTTTTAGATAAACTCATTTGAAAGCAGTGGTCCTTAAAGCATTAAATAACAGAAAAAGATTTCAAAACTAGTAAAAATGACTAGTTTTTCAATAAATATGGATATTTACGTAAGTAATTTGTAAGAAAATTTATGAGCTGGGAGGTGTCTCCATAAGGGTATTTTTAACGCAATGGATATAAAGTTTTTAGCCCAAAAATGCGCAATATGAGTCCTGTTATCTTGAAACTACACTAAATTTTGAGTCGGATTCATAATAAGTTATCGATGGAAGCTCATCTCAAAAGTATAAGACGTATAAATATAAAACGTATAAATATAAACTGTACGAAAAGCTTGAATCTATAGCTCTACAAGGAAAGGTAAAACCTATAAAATTTGCCAAACTCATTGATTCGTGCGTTTTCTAACTCCTACTATAAGCACGTCTCTATTTAATTTTATATTAGTCGAACTTGTTACACACTTCGTTAAACCTCGGGAATTAATCCTTCACAATTACCTTTCATCTGGACTCCAGCTGATTAATGAAGTTCCAATTCTTAATGTAAATGTTTTATCTGTTGGAACAGTTATAGTTTTTATCCGAATTATTAAAATCAAGACGAGTGGTTAGCGCTTTAAAGGAAACAATACAAAAGTGGGTTACTGGTTCAAACTGTCTTTCAACGATGAAGAATCCTTCATTGGCATCACTTCAACTGCCCGTTGACATTTTCATTCAAAACCACAAATTTCAATTATTAACTTCCGAAACCAAAAGCAAATCATTTTACCCGTTACCGATTCGCATTATGGCTTGCAAAAGTGCAACACGGTGCGTGGGAGAATATTATCGTTCAACCTTACACCATTGTCGCAGCAGGAGCCCTGATTGCGTGTTTGTCATTAAAAATATGAATATAGGTTGCAGCTATGTCTTTGACTGCCTGACGTCCTTTTTATTGTCGGCGTTAAAACGATTGCGTAACGAATCGTTATATTCAACTGAACCTGATGTTTCGTCATAGTTACTCAACTCGATACTCCTATCATCATCCGGGAACGCTTCAGCCGATAAGAAGTAAACTTTGAAGGCTTTCATGCACGTCGTAGTAGGGAATGCAATGCATCCCTTTCCATTTGAGGTATAATCCGTTTACATTACTGTGAATGCAATTGTATTGAAATTACTATCTTGAGAAACAACCACTTACCACCAGATACTTTTGTATTACTATATTGCGTTTCAAAGAAAAAACCCTGAGACTGTTTCAGAAAACCATGTTTTGTTATAAGTTTAATATGTCAACTTTTAATTCACGGTTATGTAATAAGAGCAACAAATTTTCCGAAAGCCGCACATTTATAACTCCATTGTATATAATTAGGTTGCTGAATCTATCAGTGAAAAACGCCTTCAACCCATCTAACAGTGTGATGAGACATTTCTTATAACTCTTTTCTCTCTTTGTGTACTATTCGTATTACAAGATCATTTAGTACACGATGAATCGCGTTGTTTTTGATTATATGTCATCACACTGAAAATATAAATTTGTAAATACAATGAAATTGATCGTGCAATGCACGAGTTCATTCGTCGTTTTCTGCAACGTAGTATTTTCGTGCATTTATAGTAGGTTTTGTTAATTTCATGAACTGAAAAAAGTGGCCGCTTAATGAACGAAAGTGTTGGTAAATATGACATATTCGTTGTACATTGCACGAATGTATCGATGATAACGAAATTAATTTTCGTGAATGAAACGAAATGTTTCGTTTGTTTTAATACAAGTTTGTGTATATTACGAACGATTTCATTGGTCGCACGAAATCATTTTCGTTCATATTAGAAAAGTTTTCTCATTTATTAGTATATTATTTTGGCATTGCTCCAGCAGAATATGGAACGAGCTCAGTTTCTTTGTGAATTATCCCGGAAGAGAGAAAAACTCCAACTTATTCATACAAAACCAACGAACAGTTCGCAATGGCTCATCTGAATCCAATCGAATCCGTACTGCTCCGGATTCTGGATCTACTGGGGCGCTAGTGTACATGAGAAATAATAAACTTTAAAACTTGTTATATTAAACCTGGCAATTTAGAAAGTTCGCGTCTTCAGTGAAGTTGTTCAAATGCACTCGGTCGTGCACATTGTGATCTTTTACGGAGCTTTTACGGTATTGGACCAATTCAAATGTTGTTCCTACATTTCGATTCAAATTTCAATCCATTTTGAGCAAAAACAATGAAATGATTTCTACAACACGTATAGAAAGTTTGGAAGGCATCAAGCAGGAGCGGCAACCAATAAGGTGGCAAAATTCGCACAAAGAAGTTCTACAGAAAGTAGAAGAAGAATATGTCGGAATTCGGTACACAATCCTTGTTTGGCAAGCGATCTGAGCATATGGCAAATTATCATTTCTTCATTACATCAGTGATTGTGAACAGACAAAATCTATGAAGAATCACTATTTCAAAGAATCCTTCTATTCCAACAGCGAAAAATGCGAATATCTAAAATGAATGAACCTCGAATCGCGCACTTAGATTCGACAAAGTATCGATTGATTTCAATGGCGGCAATGTATGTTGGCAGTCATGTAAATTTAGTTGAATTATGATAGAAAAAATGTGTCTTTTTAAAACTGGCAATTGACTTTTTCCAGATGCATCATATCAGGAACAGTAGGAAATCAGTAACAACATTGCACGAATCAATGTAACTTTTGTAAATCACGTAGTCGTCATCTATTAACAAGTTGCATTTTATTGGTATATTGCTAAATATTTTTCCTTGATTGTGATAGTGTAAGGGCAATTTTTGAATGTACCTTCGACATTGTAGTGTTGACGTTTAACCCACCTTACTCCATCATTCCTCATTATTGACGGAGGCCCTCTTCAACCTCAAACAACGTCTTACAACTATGAAGGTCAGATTATATCATATGGGGGGGGAGAGGAAATAGTACAGTTGGTAAGCCTATTACACTGTACGCAGCTCCTGAGTTCGAACTCCTACTACCAGATATAGTATGTTAGGCTCTTTGCCACTTTCGGTCTGATTGCCCAGAAATGCTAATATCTTTTTAAAATATATCAAAATCATCTTCCGTTTTTCGACGGTACCTGGACATTTACAATGCCACCTATAATGATGGAAAACTAATTTTTTTTCTCCACATAATTTGATTCCTACAGTATTTTTAATACTTTGGTTGAATGATTTGGCTTAAATTTGAACAATAAATCTCAAGGTGGCATAAATGGCTCCCTGATGCTGAGGATGATTTTTTGATCATTTTACTCTACAGCAGTTCCTGTTCAATGATAGGGGCCCATCAGCTTAGTTGTTCCCAGGGGCCCCTAGTGGTCTTAAGACAACCCTGAATATGATTGCTGGATTTCAATCATTTTTGGAGAAATAATATTTTGAGCGTAATGTAAAAAATCCGAGACAAGTACACAGCGACGCCCAATCAACCTCACGAAGCAGCATTGTAATAAATAGATGTATAGTGAAAGGAGACTTCTTTGAATCCATGTGTTAAAAACACGAAGGCACGATTAACTAAAAATATTTTCTCCAGGATAATTTTGATTCGGTATTTATTGCAATTCCATATAATCTTTGAAAATATTTTATGTTACCTTGTTGCCTGTTTTCTAGGTGTTCTATGTTCATTTGGATTTTTTCTTTCGGTATTCTAGATAACGTACAAAAAATAAATGTTCCAAACCCTTGAGCAAATGAAAACACATTCGAAAATTTCGCCAATCACCAAGTTATATGTGAGCCACACAATTCTGCACTTCAAAAAAAAAAAAAAAAGATCACGAGTTCGTTTTAGTATAGTCCGTTTTACGCTCAATGACTTGATGCTCAAAGAAAGGTCCTACTCGGTGTGGTTCCCCGGATTCATCAGCAGCGGTGTAAGCTGAAAACATGGTAATCGGCGACATCAGTCGCTATCGGTATTTTGAGTAAGATGCTACTGCTAGGATGTCTTTCTGTTATATTTTTTGTAGCTTCAGCACCGAGTTTGAGTTTAGGATCAGAAGTCAGTGCAAATGTGAGCGCATCTGGGTTCGGTTATGAATTGATCACCAGCGGTCTTGATACAGTGAATTTCAAGTAAATACTGATATAAATATTGACTAAAGAACTTGTGTTAAAATAGATGTTATCCTACTAAAATAATAACCTATAAATCGTTTCGCAGTATGCAAAAGGATCATCTTCGCTCGAAAGAATATTTTCAAATGCTTAGTGCAGAAATAGAAAATTTGCACCGAACTTTAAGGAACACAGAGCAAATGGTGATTCGTCATTCAAAACTACTTAGTGGCTTTGATGCACAGCTTAAGAAACTGACTAGTGCCATGGAATCGGTTGAGACCATTCCAAGCATCCAGAATGAGCTGGACCTGCTTTCTCTAAACATTTCCCGTCTGCTAAACGATGCCAGGTTTGTACTAGTCGAGGGAACGATGATAATTTCTTAAAGTTTCTGTTTTCATTTCAGTAATATTAACCGCGTTCAGCAAACCCTTCCAACAACGGAGATGCTGAATGATTTCATTCTACAACTTGCTGCTGATCGGCTTCAATCTCATGGAACGGATTCGCGGAAACTTTTGCTGGAATCGAAAGTTCTACCGTCCACTTGCGCCAATGTCCCGGAAAGTCGCTCCGGCGTTCGACGCATTCATCCTCAGCCTGGTTTCAAAGATTCGTTCGAAGCATACTGCGATCAGGATTACGAAGGTGGTGGCTGGACGGTTATTCAGAACCGTTTCGATGGATCGGTTAATTTTTATCGTGGTTGGGACCAGTACGAGAACGGGTTCGGTGACTTGCGGGGCGAGTTCTGGCTGGGTCTGAAAAAGATTCATGAGCTGACCTATGCGAAGCCGCATGAGTTGCATATTGTGATGGAGGATTTTGAAGGCAAAACGGCAGTTGCTAAGTATAGTCATGTTTTAGTCGGAGGACCCGAGCAAAAGTATGCGCTGAATAGTTTGGGAAACTACAGTGGAGATGCGGGAGATTCACTCAGCGATGCAGTGAATTTGAAGTTTTCCACCTTGGATGTGGACAATGATACTCACCCTCCGGATAGTTGTGCTGTCACATATAAAGGTGCCTGGTGGTATGGGGCTTGCCATTCAAGGTAGTATTTTCAATATAGGTTTTATAATTAAGCAGTATGTAAGATTTATTCTTTTCGCAGTAATCTGAACGGATTATACCTCAAAGGAAAAGTGGAAGTGTTCGCTACTATGATGTGTTGGAAAGCCTTCAAGGGCTACCATTATGGGTTGAAGAGTTCCAGGATGATGATACGAGTATCAAGTTGAGTAACTATGACGACGTATCGGGTTCAACCTAACATGACGGTTTTCTTACGCAAACATAAATAAAAAACGAGTGCAAGAAGAATTTGCAGTACCAAGCAGCATTGCTTTTTTTCCTGGGGCATTTTGCAGGTATGCTGAAAATGTGTAGAAAATAACAGGAGAAGATTTCCTTTTAATTCCACCAGGCTGTTTCATTCAACTGTACTCTGTATTCCGTGTAAGGAAAGATGGGGTAAAACGTAACCCATGCACTCCTTGCTTTTAGCAAAAACTGCTGAAAATTTCTAGAAAAAGGTAACACCATTCGGAAGT
Organism: Topomyia yanbarensis; assembly: GCF_030247195.1. Lineage (NCBI taxonomy): Eukaryota > Metazoa > Arthropoda > Insecta > Diptera > Culicidae > Topomyia > Topomyia yanbarensis. The sequence continues at coordinate 51,334,284 of NC_080671.1, read as the reverse complement.
CCGCCATAGTAAACATACACTGTCAAAGTTTGATAACCGTACATCAATAGAAGCTCGAGAAATAAAAAAAAACAATAACGTACTTTTCTCATGTAATTTATTGCACGTGGAGAATACGCATGGTCTTGTCTGAGTGAATGATGACTTTTGAATTTTGTATGAGGATTGAGAAGAAAAATTCAAAACCAGTTACCAATTTTCTGCATCACTAAGATCAAATATTTTATTCTCATATTCATTGGTTTACTTTTAGTCCATTAAATCACCAAGGGGTTTCAGCGTGAAAAACATAAATATAATGATTTATAACTTTGTACAACATTATGTAGCATGTTCAAATAGTTGATACTTTGAACACCCTAACCCCAAGGACCACCCTAGTTCAAGTAATATAAAAAAAATCGGCTAGAAAGTGCTGAGAAAGTTTTCCCGAAAATACTACATATCTAAAACCAACGATTTGGGCGCAAACTTGATTGCACTTTCTATATCAACTCATAGAAAACATGGTAAATAAGAAATAAAATCTCTTTCCTATATTTATGATTCCAGTGCAGTCTCCAACATTATTGAGGTTGTCACAGATAGTATGGATCGTTCATTCTGTTCATCGCTTTTAGTCGTACCAAAAGGGCTTAATGGTATTAGTAAGTACAATAAAATATCTTCATTTCGATTAATTTTTTTTCACGTCAAATCAATATGTTATGTTATGTGTTCTAATACGAAGAAGACCTGACTTAATCAATTTAAAACTGTTGTATACCTAGATAGATTGAACTTTATACATACAGATATGACTTTTTATTATTAATTCTACGAATTTCTTATGACAAATGAAAGACAAACATTCCAGATACTCAGTTGAACACATATTGTAGACACATGATAACGGTGCTCTAGTTTTCCTTTCACGGCCCATTACTCATAGCACACTGAATAAGACGAGCAACTGAATTTTATCAGTAATCTGGATTGGAATATGGCCATGTAGTGTCTTCCAAAATCTTAAAAGTGCAATCGTAAATGATTTGACATATCTTCAAGCTGGAAAACAATAGCATACGAACTTTCAATACAGTAGTTCTGATATTTTTAATATTTATCTGAGAATTATTCCAAAAGCATTCACAGGTGATTTTGCCCAGAAATATTGCATCAATTAAAGAAACTGATTATTATACATATTATAATTCTAGTACATGTATTGGGTAACATGTAGTGATCAACAGCCCCAAATTGTTTTATTGGTAGCTCTAAGTACACATAACCCGCCTATAGGACTTCCCTTAAGAGTTTGGCCATTATCTTCTGCAATTTGGAACTCGTAAACAATTATATCAAACCCGGAAAGGTATAAAACACGCTCTTGATACAGGGTCTGGGATTCAGTTTTGTTTCAATGGTGAAAGTGATCTCATCAGTGGTGTATTTTTTTCCGAACTCGTATCCATTATAACAGGGGAATGGCAAAACACACACAACTCCTTTCGTTAGTAATAGCCTTTATCCTTTTTGTGCATCATGGGGCTTACGGACAGTCTTGTCAAAATTCTACCAAAACGGGTTTTAATGCCATCAGAGAACAGATCAACCTGTTGGAAAATGAGTGAGTATATGATTGAGTTGCGTCTAAATTGCAAATTATTTGTTAGTTATAACTGATTAGTTTTGGACAGTAGACGTAGATGATAAGCTTCTCAGTCTACAGACTTGAACGAATCGCATTCGATTTCTTTAGAAGAAGATGAAAGTAATGCTAAAAAATAAGGAAAATTTAGTTATTTCTAATTTTTGTACTTTATCCTCAAAACCTTGATATATTTTAAATTTGGTGGTTCTAAACAAAACACAGAACTCCAGCCAAAACCTTTAGCTAATAGAATAGAATAATAATAGAAGAAAAGGGAACCCAAATAAGTACTAATCCATGGTTCTTAAACTTATTCAGAATCGGTATATTGAGCGACATTATGCAAAGCGCGGCATGGTCGATAGTCAACTTGAAGGCATCTTTAGGCCGAATCAAATTCACAATGGATACGACAGTCGGTGGAGGAGTGTCAAACGAAACGCAAGATTGCAGTAATGAATGCGGTGGAACAGGCTGTAACCCAAGGTATATAAAATGAAATAACTTGTTCAAATAATGTTCTCTTAACAACTATCGGTATCGCAGCTGTATAAATATGAACATGGCTGATCTTTTGGCGCAATATTTCAATGAACACAAGGTTGTCGAAATAAAGTTCTTAAATGGAAGCTCGATTGTCAGTGGATGCAATGGCACTATCGACCATGAAGTACCACCAGCAGGTACGACTGCTTTCATTTTTTACGAAACTTCTTGACTTGAGCGATATCATTACAGGTCGCATGATTAAATCTTGCCAAGAAGCACACAAAACTGGAACATATATTCTCAACCTTAACGGAAATGAAAATGATAGTTTTTCCGTGCATTGCGATGCCGATTATGAAGGAGGAGGTTGGGCCGTTATACAACACCGATTCGTTGGAACAATGGATTTCTATCGTAACTGGACTGATTACAAAGAAGGATTCGGTGAATTAGAAGGTGAATTTTGGCTGGGCAATGACAAAATTCATCAGGTTAGTTCATTCTTATCAGCACACGGTACTTAGATCTAATAACTACGTATCAATTTCAGTTGACCAAGGACCAGCCTCGTGAGATACACTTCCTTTTGACGGATTGGGATGACAGAACGGCCATAGCGAAATATACATCTTTTCAAATAGGAAGTGAGGTTGAAAAATATGTTCTCAAGAGTATTGGATATTATAGCGGGACCGCCGGAGATTCCTTTACGGCGCATTTAAATTCAAAGTTCTCAACCCCAGATCAGGACAACGATTTGAAGAACGTAAACTGTGCAAACTTATACCATGGTGCATGGTGGTATGCAGCGTGTCATCTTTCCAACCTAAATGGAAAATATGTGAGAGGGACAGTCAGTGAATATGCTACCTCTATGGGCTGGTACACCTTCATGGGACATTATTACGGGTTGAAGTCCTCCAAAATCATGGTTCGGATCTAGAAGTAGCAGCCATAATAATTAATTCAAATCTGCTACAATCAAAACCGTATTTCGCTGACAATTGGATATTTCGAGCTGTTTATATTTTTTTAAAGAACGATTTCGACAAATACAATAACTTCATGCCACAATAATAAGTTTATATTGATTCTGTTTATTTGAAACGATTTCTTTTGCTTTTTAAAATTCTTAAAAATCAGAGTATACAGCGGTAACTGATGCCAACTTGGTTTAAGTTAGACGATAAATCCAAACTATCATCAAATTGGTACGAGTTAGACACTAAATCTAAACACTTCACACAACATATCGTCGATGTTGTGCTATCTTATGACAAACGCCATTTTGGGGTAAACTGAGTTAGATATGCCACAATACTTATCTAAAAATCTCTACAAAGTAGCGTTTTCTGAATTTTGCAATTTTGTTTGATTACTGAGATATAGCGAAAAACGTACTGAGAAATTTTTAATTGTTTGCTTCAAATGACTGTGTCTGGGGATCGGCTCAAATTATCGTGATGCATAAAATGTTTTTGTGTGTTAAACTGTCTGAGAAACACGATGACATAATCATTTTCAAAACAAGAGTACACGAATTGAGAAAAAATGCAATTTAAGTTTTAATCTGAAATATATCATATTTGGCAACACTGTAATCAAAAATAACTATTTTTTCTAGATTCCCTGACTCATGTCCTTCAAAATACATTTAACCGATTGTTTTTAGACTAAATTAAGCCAAAGATACGAATAAAAATTAATAATCGATGATTTTTTTCTATGGAAAATTGTCAATGCACGAATATGACACGCCATACAAATTTTGTCATCAATACACATCTGTGACACGCGTGAGTGCAACTTTTGTTTTCATTTATAGTAAAAACTCGCAACATGGTCAACCGATCTTCGTAATATTTGAGGGATTAATACAGAATAGATAGAAGCATCAATTCTCTTCTTTGAATTGTTGGTATCATTTGTAAGTTTCAAGATATTCAATCTCAAACTTTAAAAATTGTTTTTCTCGAAATGTGCTAAATGGCACTTGTCATAAGATAGCACAACAGCGACGATAGGTGAACGAGCCAGTGCTGCGAAAATTCAAAATCAAATGCCTATTTCTGCTTGTATTTACCGAACCCAACATTCAGATTCACGCCTCCCTCAATCATTAACTTTCCAACTGGCTGAATCCCCCTCGGAACTAGCATACAAACAAAATTGAGTTTGCTTCTGAAACCGAACATATCCGAACCTGAATGCTCTGTGTCGGGAGAACGAATGACGAGTGAAACGAACCAAACATTGCATTCATCGCGCCGGGCATGAATTGAATTTCTATTTCTTTCGAGTTCCCGCAGGGATGTCAATTTTGTTGAGCTCTGGAACGAGCAACAGGCTGTAACTCAGTAACACCTCAGTAACTAACATCAACTTAGGGTCAAAACTGTTTCAGTTCTTTCCTGATCGATTGCCAGAGCTTCTCCCATGTTAGCCGATAATCCTATGGGCGTTCACTCTGCGTTGATTCCTGTGCAGATAGTTGTGACGTGCTTCAATGACAGAAAATCGTTGCAGAATCGATATCGAGGGTCCTCGGTTCTATCGACTAAAAGCTCTGACCTATGCGTAGTCTAGGTAGCTTTACGCTCTCCTGCCTGTTCCCTTCCGATTACTTTGATGTAAGGTTTGATTGTGTTTCTAATCTCGCATATGTTGTTCCAGTTATTCTTTGTTCCAATTGCCTTGCCTACTCCAATAGATTCGGTTCTATATGACATAATTTTGAACAACAACAAAGAAGTCTTCTCATCAGTGGCTCATAAAAAAGTGGTTTTCTAGGATTTTTTAACATGAAAACAACAAAGAAAACAAATTATTTGCTACGTATGTTTGAATATATATATATATATATATATATATATATATATATATATATATATATATATATATATATATATATATATATATATATATATATATATATATATATATATATATATATATATATATATATATATATATATATATATATATATATATATATATATATATATATATATATATATATATATATATATATATATATATATATATATATATATATATATATATATATATATATATATATATATATATATATATATATATATATATATATATATATATATATTCCCACCAAAAATAAGTTTTTTGCATGTCAAAATAAATAAGATTTGCCAGAAACAAAAAACTGAAATTCTTCCTTATTCGAAAGGCTTTTGTGTGAGTATAGGAAATTGAAAATTTTAGGTATTTTTGTCATGTTATAGTAGAGTACTCAATTTTTCGGCCTTTTTTATCAGTAAGTGCGTTAATAACATTGCGAAAGGATTATGTTTATTGGTAGTGAATTGCACTCGCATTTCACTATTAGATAACAGAGACCGGAAAAATGTAAAATGAGATTTTTTTAATAAATTTCCTTAGTCTGTGCACAATAAATTTTCTAAAAAACTGTATTTTACTTATATACATAGCCTTTACAGTTTTTTTGTAATCGGGCATGGAATTTACGCTATGCTCTGAAACTTTTCAACAATATATTCTGATAATAATTCTAAAGATTGAAGCATAAGCATTCGATTTTTTAAAGCTAACTGATGAGGAGACCCCCTAATGAAATATCGCACTTAACAATCTTAAGTGTCCTCCTTTTAATTACGTTAACCTCGTATTTTGTAAAGAAATCCATATCTGATTTTGATGTTTAGGAATGAAAACGGTTGAAAAATTTTTTTCGCTTGAAATCAAACAAGAATGCTTCAATTACTTCAACAAGCATTGTCGCTTACCTTGCCGGATGTTAGGTTACCGGAAACCCCGGTTTCCAATTCCGGATGACCAGTTCAGATTTAGAGGTCATTTCCGTCATGCGACACATCAAATCACATTTTCAGGCGAAATAAGACGGATGGAAGAGCAAATATGCCATTTTGGACACACATGGTCATTCCAGCATCGGTCTTGAAACTCCGGTGTCCGGTTCCTGTGGACCAATCCCTGTTTATAGATCACTTCGATCATACAACATATCAAACTTCCGAGACGCCATAACACTGATCGAAGAGCAAAGATGCCATTTAAGACACATATGACAGTTTTAACATTAGTTTCGGAACTCCGGTGTCCGCTTTTGGAGGACCAATTCAGATTTAGAAGCCATTCATATCCTGCGACGCATCAAATCACACTTTTTTGACAAGATAAGACTGATGGAAGAGCAATGAAGCTATTTTGGGTACACAGGGCCATTTTAGCATTAGTTCTAGAGCTCCGGTATTATTGTTGGAGGGAGATTCCCGTTCCCCGCGAAATGCGCGTAAATGCTTCTGTTTTCGGGTCCGCCTAACCCTATTTTGGCCCTTTGATAACAGCAATAGTATAAAAGTTACTTAATAAACAAATTTAGTCTACCTGCATCCACTGGTAATGCCTTGAACTGATGATGGCTTCCTACTACCTACATACATACATGCATATATACATACATATATACATACAATATAAAAGTTGCCTTTTTTATTTGTTCATGAAAATATGCATGTTTTATTTGTTCATGAAAAATATACAAAACGGTCAATATTTTTCCTATGGCACGTATTAGTTCTAATGATTAGTCGAAAGAACATTTAATTCTACTTCAAACGACATTTTGATCATAAAAATCGGACGAGAAATAGTGGAATAATTCGAATTTGCCTAAATTAGGAATTGTCTTCCAGGACTCTTTAGGGGTTTATGTGGCGTTACCACTGTGATCAGCATGGCACCACAGCGGTTATTCGAGAATTTTTTGTGGAAAAACGAAGACATACGAGCTTCTGTTTTTGATTTTTTATTCGTTATTTATCGATAATAAGAAAATGATTTTGCACGGCCTCTCGTAGCTAACTGAAATGAGAAATGAATATAAACTGTTAAAATAGATAAAATTTCCTATGACTTATACCTAATTTCAATAAATTTTGATAAAAAAAACAATTTTATAAACGTTAAAATAAAAAAGTGAAATGTGTCTCTTTTTTACTCGTTTAAAAATTATAAATGACGAATTTCGCGCCAACTCGAACAAATGTTGGCAGAACCCACTATACACGGTGTGTTTAGTACAACAATTTTATTCGAAAAAAATCGGTATCGCTAAAACTTCAGCATGTGATAGAATGGGCTTTTTTCTTTCATTTGAAAGCAAAATTAAAATCTTCTGTCGGGGGCTCTTTTTATTTTTAAGTTTTTTTTGTTTGAAAACTTAGGTTTTTCAATAAAATTGGTTAACATTTTTGTCCCTAGGTAGTACTTTAGATATTCAAATATTACCAAAAGTGAGAATCTGATGTACAATTTAATTGTATGCATTTTTGTAGAAAACTACATCGCGATCTAAAATCGCCAGAGAAAGCTCTTAAATTTTTATCAAAGTTTCTAGATTCGCACGAGGCCTATTGGTTAAGAAGCTTTATCCCAAAAACATTTTCATTTGTAAAAAATGGATTGCCTTGTTTTAACAGTGTGCTCAGAAAAATCTGAATTCTAGCAAAGTCCCACCTTTAATCGGAAAAACATAATTTCTGAACACCGTTTTATGCGTACCAATAAACGGAAAACACCGTTTTATGCGTACCAATGACATTTTAGGAGCAAGGAGATATAGAGAAGAGTAGATAAAATTTGAACGAAATTAGTACTCTTTTGAAAGATGCTGGGTAATACAGCAAAATGAAACAGTTTTTTCTGTCACAGATATATTTGTTTCTTCTTTTATACTCCTCACTCATTCATACTCTATGCTCGATGTAATCTTGAATCAACCTTTTTGCTCGTTAGCATCTTGTGGGATATATTTGGCATAATTTTAACTTTATATTTGATCAAACTCGATTAGATATTCAATCATTTGATTTGATTTCGATTGAGAATCCTCATTGACAGTTTCATGAAGGATAGAAAAATAATTCGATGAGATTTATGTTCAAGTTTGTTAACTTTTGGGAATCGCTGTACATTGCACAGAAATCGCAATAGTAAATGAAAAATAAAGGTTTTGTCTATTGTACGAAGATAGCGATCTCAATATAAAAGTAGATATAGAAAATATCACCTTTTCCCGAAAGACGTGTTGCTGTTAATGTCTCCATATTCTGAACTGAACTGGCAACTCTGTCTTCTTGATATGTTGTCTTTGCTCTTATCCCATATTATGAGGGAAATCTTCAATAAACAGACTTGTATTACTTTGAGAATTTACTGAATGTATGGTCCAGCCTGATATTTTCTTGTTCGTTTTCTGTTGTGATCCGTGTTCAATGAGTAACGACTCCGGAATTTCTTCTTAAAGGATATTATGAAACTTGGTTTTGTTCTTTTTTCTAAGATTATGTGAAGTGTGTTCGATTTGCAAATAAAATTTGAGGACAAGCAAAAATCTGCATCTAAAAATTCTGATGAAATGAATCTACTCCAAAAGATAACAAACATAAATCCAAAACTCGAAGAGCTTTTTGCTCTTTCAATCATCTTTCTTTTAATTTTGATAAAGATAAACAGTCCCAAAATTGCAATAAAATCGGTCGTTTATTACAATGACTCGAGCTGTCCACTATAGTTCATACAAATATAAAGCTTTGAATTTAAGCCAATTGCATTTTACCAGGCAGGATAGGATCAGGAAGAAGAGTCATTCTAGTTTACATTAGCTATCTCTTAGAGCGAGAAAAGAAATGAAAAAGGCATGATAAAATCCGTTACTACATTAATGTACATCTTGATAAGGTATAAAATTATCGAATAAATTTAGTCAACTACTTTCCACACCTCCTTGTTCATAAAGTGTCATTTTTGCCCAAGACCCGGAGGAATCTGAAAACATATTTTTACTGCTGAGAATGGGACTTTGTATACATTGAAATTTATCTGAATTTACTGTTCATTTAAACCCAACATTTTTGTAGGTCCTTGTTAATCGACTTCTTAAATTATAGGCCCCACGCACGCCTAAAAACTGATAAAACTTTAATTACTTTCTCGGGTGATTTTACATCGATTTATAGCATTCTACGAAGTTGTAGAAAATGAGATTGTTCATCAGATTCTCACTTTTAGTATTTTTTGAATGTCTATAATATCAATTAATAGCAAAAATGCGAATTAGTTTCATTAAAAACTAAAGTTTTCAATAAAAAAAAAACTTTAAAATAAAAATTTGTTCTAGACCCCCCGACAGAATATTTTAATTTTACTTTCAAATGAAAGGGAAAAGTCCATTCTTTCATATCCCCAAGTTTTACAGATGCCGAATTTTTTTGAACAAAGTTGTTCGACAAAGACACCGTGCTATATTCTAAAAATTACTGATCCTACAAAAAAAAATGTTGTAGGAATGATTGTTACAAAATTAGTCAATTTTTTGAATAAAAATATTGAAAAAATTCTTCATCGACTTATACATTGAAAAAAAAAATCGATTTTGAAAATTTAAAGTCGATTTACAATAAAAAATCCATCTTTGATTTGGATGAAATTTTGTTCCAAGATAGGTAATTATGTTCCCTGCCTACCGTCAGAAACTCAGGTTGGGCACTTTCAATGAAAAAGTAATTTGAAAAAAACTTTTCCTTGCCCAAACTATTTTTTTCAGTGTATTTTTATCGAAAACTAGTCAATCTGGCTTTGTTAAAAGAAGTTATTAAACGTTTAACAAAGTGATGCCTGAGTCCGTTTCGCAAGAGGCTCAGCAGTGCATGGTTGTGTATCAGTACTCGATTCCCACGAACTGTACATTTTTGTGAAATAATGGTTATATTTAGCTGAATATAATGTTCATAAGAATTATAGCACATGATACGGGTTATGTTTTAGTTAGAAAACTTTAGTTCCACCTGTGACCGCATAGTGGACGCCAACACTACCCTAGTAGCAATTGAAGTTTTATAGCACGCTACAAATGCCATCTAAGTTTTAGGAGTGGCTATAAAACTATCGTAAAATCACAATTGTTACTGGGGTAACTTTGTATAGAAAAGTGATAGAACATTGGCATGTACGGGAGAATTACTTAAAAATGGCTGTTCTACAGCTTTGTAGAAGACGCCTAATTTCTATCACTCTCCGTTGAAAAGTTGGTGTTGGCGCCCTCTAAGCGGTAACATGTGGAACTAAAACAAGTCTCGCATTATTTACTCTAATTCTCCTGAACATGCGAAACCTAATCGGTATTTCACAAAAAAATCTTTAGTTCGTGGGAATCGAGTACTGATACAGTACCATGCACTGCTAGGTCCCATGCAAAACTGATTCAGACATTACTTCGCTAAAAGTTTAATAACTTGTTTAAACAAAGCCGGATTCACTAGCAGTCTTCGACAAAGTTGTAGGCAATTAATATATCTTTCTTATTTTCACTTAGATAATACGATGCATACTGTGCCCCCTAGTGGCGAAAAAGCGAGCTTGTGGGTTTTCTCCATGTAGATTGTTGAAAAATCCCTTGCAAACTTCAGGCACGTTGGTCTGGGACTTCAGGGACTTGCCCGATTTGCTTCAAATTTGGAGCAAGCACTCTTGGTAGGACTAGGAATCGACTCAAAGGTGGGCCGATAGGGGTCATTTTTTTCTTGTCACTCTAGTGTTGATGAATAGATGACACTCGATTCGATGCCTGGTGCCATGTTCTGATTGAGCAATATTCATTCCGTTGTTTACTTGTCAAATCCAATTCCAAAAATACGGATATTAGTATTGTAAAAAAATACTCAACCGAAAGTCGCCACCTTGGATTTTTAAATGCGACTGATATCGAATTTCAACATCTTCTTGCCAACCAGATTCCGTAAATACCCATTTGTGGAGTGTTTTGTTAACCCGAAGTTACCTTCCTCTATTTTTAAATGTTGTTAGACATAGATTTCCGCCATTTATTCAAAGTGAGATCTGTGCTCTTTTTCTTGGATAAGCTCCGACATATTTTTATTACGCTAGTAGATCTTAAGTCCTGTACTCCTTGGATAAACATCATAGCCGCATTTAAATTAGTACAATGAGAATCCATGACTGTGTACCGCTTCTAAAAGCGACAGAAAAAGAAGTTTTTGAATGAAGTAAATTCTAAATAATGAATTAATATAAAATTTATATTTGAGAACTCACGTTTGGTTCGTTAATAGGGGTTTCAGTATAGCTATATCAATATGGAAAAACTGTTTTCTCATGAATTAAATCAAAACTAACAATTATGTTATTATCTATTATTACTAGATACTTTACCAAATCCTTATTGAAATTTTGAACCAAAAACTCAAGCTGAAAGCTTTTGTATTCACCAAAAAATCAACGGATGGTTAAGGTTTACAGTAATATATGCGATTGCGGTGCGATATAAATAATTGAATATTCAATGTGAATTCAATATGAATAATACGAAATGCAATATTAATATGAGTCAATATAAATATGAATATCAATATGAATAATCAAGATGGACACCATCTCAATAGCACTTCCCCTATACCATTCTTCAGGAATCCCCGAACAGTCCATTTCTCATTATCTCATACGCGCTACAATTCGCAAAACAAACATCTCAAAACTGCAAAGGTAAAAGGCTTGCTCTTGCTTCTGTGTTTGGAATTCAGTTTGGTGCCGGCGGTGCGAGTGATTACAGTGTTTGGATTGAAACAGCCTGTGAATGGCGAAACATAAAGAACTTCTACCGTTATTGGTATTTTCCCTTCTTCTGGTGGATCACAGGGTCCATGGACAATCCTGCCAAGATTCTAACAAAACTGGTTTGGATAATGTTAGGGATCAAATAAGACTGTTGGAAAATGAGTAAGTGTGAATAGCAAGTGTACGATGTGGGAAGTTGCGGTCAATTTTGGAATTGGTTTACTGCCAGTAAATAAGGACGAAGAATTTTCTTTGCTCTTCAAGCATGCTGCAAGATTCGCTAATTTTTGCTGTTGAGTTGTAGATGAAAACAGATCCGTTAGAAAGGTTTAAAAAAATCTGACCATCTAAAACTGTAGAACTTTTGTGCCAAATAGGATAAATCCAAATGTAGATCAGCTCATCTACATTCAGAATTGTTTTGAAAATTCATGAAAACAATACGTTGTAGTTGTGGACTCCAAAGAATAGCAAAATGTAGGAAATAATCTTGGTGGCAGACGGTATTTTCACGGTAATTCTAGAGAAAATTTTCAATAGGACGTAAGTATCATTGAGAGCCTCTCTTTGTTTACTTTCTCTTTCGTTTATTACAACATTTTGCACTAATTTTCCAGTACATATCGAAAGCCGACGGTTTTTACTAGAATATTATGCAAAGAATAGAGTAGTAAACGTTGAAATGGCTGAGTAATGAAAAGAAGAGAAAGACCCCAAAGAGAATCTCTCATTATTACTTAAGCCCTATTGAAAATTTTCTCTAGATTTGTCCTAAAATGAAAACCACGCTGGTAGTTTTCGATTAATAAATGATACGAGGTTCGCAAAGATCGGTTTTAAAGTGCTATAAATTTAAACTTAGATATATGAGCATTGCCTTCTTTGCGTTATTGCTCTGGCGCCACTGTACGTTCATGATTCTGATCTTCCGGGACTATTCAAAACGATGTAGTTACTAAAATATTTGGTATTCAACTTTTGAATTTTCATGCATTTTCTTTTCACACCCGTCTTTTCATCGTTCCAAAAGGCCAGCTCCATCAACTTTCCGGTAGTCGCGGAAGTGCTCTGAGTAGTGAGCTCACGGCGCTCATAAAAATTAGCGAAAATATCTTGGAGCACCCGCAACTGCTCATTCATGGGATTTTCGATTGATTGACACCGGTGCACTGGAACTGCACCATTTTTGCACTTTCTAGCAGAAGTGCAGAAAACTAGGTATGTTCCATTGACACTTCTGCTAGAAAGTGCAGAACCAGTGCACTACACCGGTGCAAATCAATCGAAAATCCCATCAATGAGCAATTTACCTGACTTCCGGAGGGTTCAGCTTATACGTATGATTCGAAGATATCTATTCTTTTAACTTTATCTTTACAACCTTGTTCCCAATTAAGTACTACGACTATCGCCTTATCATATCATTATCTATAAAAATTCTCTTGAATTGAATAACATTAGAATAACAGGAAGTACGGGAAATTTACCTACATTTAGTAATTCAAATACGAATACTAATTCACATATTCCTTTAGAATTGGCACATTAACGGACGTAATGCAGCACGCGGCATGGTCGATAATTAACTTAAAGGCCACTTTGGGCCGGATCAAATCCACAATGGATGCGATGGTCGACGGAGACGGTTCTTCAAACGAAACGACAAGTTGTTGTAGTGAATCAGGTGGAGCTGACGTTACCCCAAGGTATATAATGTGAAATAACTTGTTCAACTGAGGTTTTGTTATCAAAAATTATTTATATAGTACCTGTGCGAATATGAACATGGCCGATCTTTTGGCACAATATTTCAATGAGCATATGGTCATCGAAATTAAGTTCTCAAATGGAAGCTCGGTTATCAGCGGATGCAACGGAACCATGGAACAGGAACAACCAACAGGTTAGAATACGCAAATTTTTAAATTGGAAATGTTTACTGATTCAATTTTGGTAACAGGTCGCGTGGTAAACTCTTGTCAAGAAGCTCATAAAACTGGAACATACATTCTCAACCATAATGGTAACTCAAACGATAGTTTTTCCGTTCGTTGTGATGCTGATTATGAAGCAGGAGGTTGGGTAGTCATGCAACATAGATACATTGGGACAGTAGACTTCTATCGTAATTGGACCGAATACAAGCAAGGCTTTGGAGATTTTGATAGCGAATTTTGGTTGGGCAATGATAAAATTTATCAGGTTAGATAATTTCCCCCCTCCCCCCCCCCCCCCCCCGAAACATTTCTCTTATTATTCTAAATTTGATTTGATTTCAGTTGACAAAGAACCAGCCTCGTGAGATTCATTTCATTTTGACGGATTGGGATGACAGGAAAGCCGTCGCAAAATATTCATCTTTTCAGATTGGAAATGAGGAAGAAAAATATGTACTCAAGAGTGTTGGCAATTACAGTGGTACCGCTGGAGATTCCTTATCGAGAGGATTGCATTCAAAGTTCTCGACCCAAGATCAGGACAACGATTCATACAGCGGAAACTGTGCTAGCTTATATCACGGAGCGTGGTGGTATGAACAGTGCCATCTTGCCAACCTGAACGGAAAATATGCTAGGGGAACGGTTACTGAATATGCTACCTCAATGGGCTGGCAAACTTTTATGGGATATTATTACGGATTGAAAACTTCCAAAATTATGATTAGAATTTAAAAGCTTACAGGAACTAACTAGCGATCAACTGGATTTTACTGCAATTAAAACAGTATTGTGTCATTTAAATTTTTGCTAGTTTTTAATGAGCTATAATTATTGCGAATATCGAAATTTCGAACTGCTTAGGATTAAGGCGACTAAAAATTATTTTTGAGGAGAAGTCCCGAAAAATTAATAGGGACAGATAACTCCAAAAATATATAACAAATTAGAAAAAATGCATTTTCTTTATATTTTGGCATCACCTTTCCACTCCCTGGCAGAAAAGTCTGTTCAACAAACGCCCGATGCTGATCCACGTTGTTCAACGTTTTGCTGAGCGTAGGGCTAATTTTTTGTTGGTATTTGACATCTTACACGTAACGCAAAATACATTACACGCAACGCAAAACACATTTTGATGGAAAGCAATGCATTTAATTTCGATGATTTTTAAAAATAAATATGCACCTAGTTCGTTAAGCACTTCACAGGAGTCATCGAAAGAGGATTTTTTTGTTTACTGTCAATAGCTGGGTTTGGTGAATAACGGTTTGTCCGTAATTTCCTCTCAAAGCGAATTGTGACAGTTGGCCTTCACGCCATAAATATAAGTTAGTCTAGAAATGACATTCATCTATATTTATCGAAGTCACAAAAACAAATCTCGACAAACATATGATTACGGCCTAAAAGCCAACTGTCAAAATCCACTTTGAATGGAAATTCCGGACAAACCGTTACTAGTCGAACACATTTCACAACAGTTTATGAAAGAGAAAAGTTTTCTCTTTCGTTTACTACCAACATCTGTGATTGGCGCGTAACGGTTTGTCCGGAATTTCCATTCAAAGTGAATTTTGACAGTTGGCTTTTAGGCCGTAATCATATGTTTGTCGAGAAATAAACGTTTACGTATTCACACAGAGTTTTAATGCTACAAACTTTTATGTAGTTTCTATTCAGTTTGAAGATTGTATCACCCTATTGATCGAAGACACAAACCAAACCACAAAATAATTCCATTCATAAAATCTACTTGCAAGCTTGTCCGAAATACTACACACTACAATACTTACCGTAGTTTATTCGTATACACGACCCATCGCATTGTCCATTATTGTTTTCATTCATTCTCGTGTAATCGTGTGCGTGTGTCTCGACCGTAGCACTCATCCCGTATGTTGTGTTCTTGCGGCAACGCAACAGTACCGTTGTGTAGTGGTATTTGCAGTTTCGCTTCTCGCTCTTTCGTATACAGGCACTTTTTCGTTCCTTTGCTGAAGTCTTTACGCACGCAGTTCGTCAATAAGGCCCAGCACAGCAGTCTGTGAGTATCCGTTGCTGTGGCTGTACGTTGCGTTGCGTATAGCGGTCGAATCGAATGGAATATCGTTCGGGCGTCAGAGTATGTGCAAAAGAAGTAATCAAAAGAAGACGAGAAGAATAATCTGTGGGCTGTGAATCATCTGCGGTGTTTTGCGTTTTTTCGGATAATGATAATGAGCAAAAAAGTGTTGTTTTGACAGATGTTTTCGTTTGTGTTTCCTACGAACCAATAAGAGTAATTAAATTACAGATCGGAACTGGGACAACTGGGAAAAGCGTCACAATTTTTTCCTTTTGTGTTTCAGTATTTTTCTAGGTCGACTGCGAAAAAAAAGTTCTAGTTTTGGTGGTGAGGTGCGAACTTTGTTCTTTTTATTCATTTTAAAGTCGAAATCGAATATGTGCCTCTATCGGATAAGAATACGATCTCTGTTAAATTTCAATGTCAGAATTGAAAGGAATAATTGAATATGTGCAATTTTTCTTCAGTCATGTTCCGTTGTGTATGTGTGTTACTTTCATTATTATGTGGAAGAAGATGTTCTGATAGTTCCTCATCTTGGTTTTCATTTCCGTGGCCGATGATCTCATTCATACGCGGATCACCCCCGAGCTCGAACAGTAGATGTGCTGCATAATTCAAAGAAGTGTGCGTGTGGTAGGGCTGTATGCACGGTGGGTTACAGGCTAATCGAAGCTAACAGAATCTTGTTTCGAGTTTCGTTCAGAAAATCTGGTTTGTTTTGTTGCTGGTTAGGGCAACGTCTGTCATATTTGTTCATAACATTAACCCTAATAAACATAAACTATACACGTACTATAACTCATATGGTAAAACCATTCCATAAAGAGTTTGGATGACATCCTGAACACGTCGTTAAGCTATCCCGGATAGAATTTTACAATAGCATTTACCCTACAAACAATCATAAAACAATAAATATTATAATTATTACTGTTACAACATTGTTGGACGCGGTGTTCTCGCAGTAGATTTACAATAAAATTTAATGTAACAATTGATACAGTAAATTCACATTAAATTTTACTGCTTTCGAGAAAAAATGTATGAAAAAAATGGATTTTTTTAATGTTAAGATACATAACCACCCCCCCCCCCCCTTTTGTACTGTAAAAGTCGATTTTACATTGAAATTTACTGTAGAAACGTTAAAGTTTATTGTTTTTGTATTGTAAGCTAACACTAGAATTTACTGTAAATTATTTTAAAATTACTGTACTGTTACAGTGAAAATCATGGTTTTGTTACTGTACATTTCTATTCGGGTATTTAATCATAAGAAAAATAGTAAGTTTAAATTGGAGTTTTCGTTGTCCTAAAACACGAATACTTCATCTCTAGACCATTTTTGTTGTACCGTTTCTGCATACTTTTTATGAAGGAATCCCAAAAACGGCAATTTTCATATTGTCCCAAAGTTGGCCAAAAAGGCCAGCGTAGCCAATTTTTTAGCATCTAGGATCTCAAAAATAGTTTTTTTATATATGAAGCAACATTTTGGGGAGGGTCGCGTATAACGCCGTTTGTAAATCAATTGCCTCGTATGCAGCACACCTGGATTGGATTTCCAACCCAGTGCATAGATTTAGCAATTTTTGAAATGAGCTTTGTCTTACCCGAAAAAGATGCGAACGGCCCTAAGGTTAAAACCTCTGCAATCAAAATAAAGAAAAATTTTGGGGGCATAACAAATTGTTCAACAACTCTTTTATTGCATTTTATTTTGAGGCCTACAATTTGTACTAGGTCTCTTGAAAAGATGAAAATCTCCGCAGCATCATTCTATCCAACTAAAAACATAAGACTTGCTACTCCTCCAGTTTCATTTGTTATCACTTCCAGCGTCCTACCAATTTTCCAAATTTATCTCAAATATTTCCGACATTTCTCAACTAAACAGACAACCGGTCAAGCCAGACATTTGCCAGATTTTTTAAATTTTTTCCAGATATGTTGAACTGTATGTTTCACTCCAGGTTAACTATTCTTAAGATCCATTCGAATCTCTGAGTATCTCTTCTCGAATGTTTAATTTTTGTCGATATGGTAGGAAGAGAGAACTACCGACTTATAATATCTGAAACAACCCCTTCCGAAAAATTGTATCTTTTGCACTTGAACTTTGTATCAGGAATGTAGCATAGATAAAGAAAAGAAATCCAATATTCTACTCTGTCAGTATAATCAACAAAATGTTATTCTAAGCTATCTTAAACGGGGCAGAACTATTTCAATAGCATTATTTCGAATTGTTCTCATTAAGATAACTTCAAAATTAATTGATGGACTTTTCGATTGCAGGATAACCGTCGAACAGAAATTTTGTTGCATTAACCAGTTTCAGCCTCAGATAAAGACTACTATTAAATATTATTTTACTTGTTCTTCAACTTGTTAACTCATAACTTCTCTATTCACGGTGAGTTGATGCGAAAATTATTCATGTTTATTTGTAAAACAAAAAACAAAGATTCGTAATCAGCAATTCCAAAACCCATAATTCCATGAAATTGTTCCAAAATATGACATTCTACCTCATAAAATTAATCGAAAGTGTTCTCA
This sequence comes from Topomyia yanbarensis, assembly GCF_030247195.1. Classification (NCBI taxonomy): domain Eukaryota; kingdom Metazoa; phylum Arthropoda; class Insecta; order Diptera; family Culicidae; genus Topomyia; species Topomyia yanbarensis. The sequence continues at coordinate 51,315,944 of NC_080671.1, read as the reverse complement.
AAACTAAACGCGTTTTTTTTCAAAACTACGTACAATCTCATTTGAAAGCGATTCAATTTAACCCTTTCATGCCCAACTTTTTTCTCGTGCATATAGGAGTTCAAAACGATTTTTCCTTGAAAATTGTTGGGTCAAGAAACACGAAAATCCTTTTTTCATAAAGGTATGTGTTACCATTTTCCTAGAATTTTGACGATAATTGAATTATGTGCGAAATGTAGTAGTAGACAGCTTAAATTGATAGATTTTATCAGTTTTCCATAATATTGCAAAATAACGAAGATATATCAAAATTCCGTTTTTCATCGACAACTTAAACTGTTCCTGGCAGCACTGTTCTATCGGAATCCAATCAGACTAGTTGTAATAATTTCAGTTCTAGAGCTAATACTTGTAACTGTTAGTGCTCAACTGTAAGGTAATTGCCTGACCTGTTTGTGGGAGCAGTTCTTGCCTAAACCAAAAGTTACTGCTGTTTAAAAACGTTGTCGTTCATAAACAACCTGGTCATGAAGGGGTTTAAAGACTTCATCTTATGACCCCTTGAAGGAAAACCTTTTTCAATGAAGGAATCACCTATAAAATCAATAAATTCTTTCTATTCACTATTTTTAGTAACGGCTTAAAGTGGAAAAATGTGTTAAACATTTGATATTGAAGTTTGCGAGTTTACCTATAAGTTAAATTTAAAGTTTCTCCCCTTAGTCCGCGCGGAGACGTAGTTTTGAGTACATTTCCCGTTGATACAAGTTGCCAGTTTACCAGTGGGACCGCTCGGAGCAAATAGATGAATCTGCGGTGGCTTCTCTGCTAATCCATCAACAAAAACAAGTTGAATATGCTGCCGAAAATAGATAGAGGCTTCTTCTAAGAGTAATAGGGTATAATATGCCCCACCGGAGCAAAACGCCCCATTTCTATTCCTTGGACCCCAGAATTATTTGAAACGTAAAAATTACTGATAACAGCATAATTTCTTTAAATCAATGTACTAAGTTAGTTTAAACTATTGACATTTTTAATATTCCGCAAAACAACAGTATACGTAAAGGTTTCAAAAGAGCCATTTCGATGTGAGTTCCCATTGTTTTTCTAAAAGCATTTTAAGCAATTGGGAATAATCGGATTTGGTAGAACTATTTCGAGTAACTTATTAGAATATATAAATTCATGCCTAAGTTTTTGAAATGATTTGAAACAATGTGTGCGAGTAGTATTATTCATGTTTTCACAACAGCTCATCACCGGACATAATGCCCCACTATATTCTGGATGGTACGCCCCATTATTACCACAACTGCAAAGTAATTATTGAGCCAATTATGAGCTTTAAATAACAATAATACTGATTTTCTTTAGGTAAATCAAGGTTTCATACAATGCATGACTTTTCTTAGCATGATCAAAATTTCAATAATTCGATTAGGCAGATAATTTTGTTGTTGTAAGGCATACTCACCGATTGCTCTGGGGCATACTATCATTTTGTTGTGGGGCATATTACACTGTAACTGGGGGAAGTCTGCCCTGAGTGAGCAAAAAAAAAATAATTAAAATTTGAGCATCCTTAAAAAAAAAATATAAGAATATTTTTATTTGCCTGCTTTTACCAAAAAATAAAATGAGAACTATTTTCTAATAAATATGGCAATAAATTAGACCAGTGGCTGCGGAGGATAGTGCCCAACCTTGAAATATAACTGTTTTTGCTTAAGAGGGGGGCGCATTAGACCCGTTTACTCTACTGTTCGTATTGATGTACAATTTACAGCCACACACTACTGCTGGTACGGTTGGTGATAAAGGAATGGCAGCAGAGGAAGGAAAGTCATGACTTCTATTTACTTCTTTTCCGCTGTCTTGTAAATCAGTTTTATTCAGTCCGAGAATGCTGTGGAATGATTTTAATAAAACCTATTTCATTCAATAAACAAAACGTCATTAGCGTTATAAATGTGTTCTCTTTTAAAAAAACTAGATTGTCGGTTAAATTAATCCAGAACTTTATTAAATGTTATAAACGCAAGTTTGCTTATATCACGCTTTCTTAATGAATCTCGAGAAAGATTTTTACAGTGCCTTCCGTAATTTGAAATCTACAAAATTTATTGATTGCATAAATTCTACGATAATGTCTTGAATATATTTCGTAAATAAGTCTAAAACCTTGTTAGAAGTGAACCCACCGTGTATTGCGTGTTTTCGGCCTTTTTCTTTGCGCACACAAATAAACCTTGGCTCACCAGCCCACACACACACACAATGCACTAAACGGCAAATTCTCACACATCGCTAGCTCCGTCCGCCGATGGAACGGAAAGATGAAAAATAGAAGTCGGTGAACCATCGGAGCAAAAAGACTGAACACACACTCGCTGTCGCGGTATTTACTGTTCGCATTTCAGTAGTGTGCCTATTTTTTGACAGATCGCTATCGCTAACACACATTCGGTTTTTATTGATTTGTTATCAGTTGGCAATAACTGATTGGATGTGGTCAATCTGGGCAGGGTACCAATAGGTATTTACAGCATGTTTTCTTCGTTTTACCCATGTTCGCGAGTGATATCGTTATCAGCTCTAGGTTGGCTGGTGAGCTCGAGGAGAAGATTCGCAGTTTGATGATTGCTGAAAAGTTGGGACGTCGATTGAATGAAAAAAATTGTGGTGAAGTATTGTACCTCGAAAACGGCGTTAACAACGGCAAAAGTGCTTTTTTCGGTCATTTCTAGATTTATCGTCTAAACATAGCTGGTGATTCTACGGAAAATAGTGAAAAATCACGGGAAACCACAGTGCAATAAAAATAATACAATTATAGAATAAACCAAGTAGTTAAATGAATCTGGCGACGCGGAGTGACTGGATTAGTAGCACGTAAAATTAGCGTATAAATGAGCAGAAACATGAAGCGACAGCTGGAGAAGTTTAAGGAGGAGATCAAATCAAATCTGTCAAGGTAAGAACCGGGTAGGGTAGGTGTACGATTGCATGACTAAAGCATAATTTCAGCGTAGACAACCGATCAAAAATCATGGGATGTGTTTCGAACTCTCCCTTTATACTTGTAGGGCTGGTCACTATCTATGTCTTTAAAATTGAGTAGATGGTTTTTCTACACATAACGAGCACCAACAACGACGTGAATCTACAAACCGAGTATTTGCTACCGTACTGCGCCTATGTAATCGCAAGCCAGTTCCATGTAGCTAGGAATTCCCCTAGAACATGGGACCAGTATGCGATTATAGGCAGGGTAGGTCAATGAAACACACAATCGATATCTATCGTACGCTTTGAAATGTTTTGACGCATCTTCGGTTCGAGGATAACGTGTTTTCGATTTTACTGTTTATTCTCATTAGCACAAGCATTTACAACTCGAGGCTGATTTGGTGAGCACGGAAGCCCCCAGTCGTCTTCTTGCGGCGTGTTCACCTCACCGTGATCCAACCAAGCAAAGTTGGGCTATTATTCGCCTAGATGTGCAAACAAGCTGAGTCTGAGTCAATAGCGTAGTACACTCAGGTTTTTTTTTACGCGGGGGATACGAGCCGCGCAAATAAAAACCGCGTAAATGAAAACCGCGTAAATTTCAAAATCCGCGTAAATGAAAACCGCGTAAATTTCAAAATCCGCGTAAATGAAAACCGCGTAAATGAAAACCGCGTAAATTTCAAAATCCGCGTAAATGAAAACCGCGTAAATGTCAAAATCCGCATAAATGAAAACCGCGTAAATTTCAAAATCCGCGTAAATGAAAACCGCGTAAATTTCAAAATCCGTGTAAATGAAAACCGCGTAAATTTCAAAATCCGCGTAAATGAAGACCACTTAAATTTAAGAATCCGCGATAAAGGGAACCTCATTGATGGATACCGCGTAAATTTCAAAATCCGCGTAAATGAAAACCGCGTAAATTTCAAAAACCGCGTAAATGAAAACCGCGTCAATTTCAAAAACCGCGTAAATGAAAACCCTTTCATGCCCAACTTTTTTCTCGTGCATATAGGAGTTCAAAACGATTTTTCCTTGAAAATTGTTGGGTCAAGAAACACGAAAATCCTTTTTTCATAAAGGTATGTGTTACCATTTTCCTAGAATTTTGACGATAATTGAATTATGTGCGAAATGTAGTAGTAGACAGCTTAAATTGATAGATTTTATCAGTTTTCCATAATATTGCAAAATAACGAAGATATATCAAAATTCCGTTTTTCATCGACAACTTAAACTGTTCCTGGCAGCACTGTTCTATCGGAATCCAATCAGACTAGTTGTAATAATTTCAGTTCTAGAGCTAATACTTGTAACTGTTAGTGCTCAACTGTAAGGTAATTGCCTGACCTGTTTGTGGGAGCAGTTCTTGCCTAAACCAAAAGTTACTGCTGTTTAAAAACGTTGTCGTTCATAAACAACCTGGTCATGAAGGGGTTTAAAGACTTCATCTTATGACCCCTTGAAGGAAAACCTTTTTCAATGAAGGAATCACCTATAAAATCAATAAATTCTTTCTATTCACTATTTTTAGTAACGGCTTAAAGTGGAAAAATGTGTTAAACATTTGATATTGAAGTTTGCGAGTTTACCTATAAGTTAAATTTAAAGTTTCTCCCCTTAGTCCGCGCGGAGACGTAGTTTTGAGTACATTTCCCGTTGATACAAGTTGCCAGTTTACCAGTGGGACCGCTCGGAGCAAATAGATGAATCTGCGGTGGCTTCTCTGCTAATCCATCAACAAAAACAAGTTGAATATGCTGCCGAAAATAGATAGAGGCTTCTTCTAAGAGTAATAGGGTATAATATGCCCCACCGGAGCAAAACGCCCCATTTCTATTCCTTGGACCCCAGAATTATTTGAAACGTAAAAATTACTGATAACAGCATAATTTCTTTAAATCAATGTACTAAGTTAGTTTAAACTATTGACATTTTTAATATTCCGCAAAACAACAGTATACGTAAAGGTTTCAAAAGAGCCATTTCGATGTGAGTTCCCATTGTTTTTCTAAAAGCATTTTAAGCAATTGGGAATAATCGGATTTGGTAGAACTATTTCGAGTAACTTATTAGAATATATAAATTCATGCCTAAGTTTTTGAAATGATTTGAAACAATGTGTGCGAGTAGTATTATTCATGTTTTCACAACAGCTCATCACCGGACATAATGCCCCACTATATTCTGGATGGTACGCCCCATTATTACCACAACTGCAAAGTAATTATTGTGCCAATTATGAGCTTTAAATAACAATAATACTGATTTTCTTTAGGTAAATCAAGGTTTCATACAATGCATGACTTTTCTTAGCATACCTATTTTGAGTCAATAGCGTAGTACACTCAGGTTTTTTTTTACGCGGGGGATACGAGCCGCGCAAATAAAAACCGCGTAAATGAAAACCGCGTAAATTTCAAAATCCGCGTAAATGAAAACCGCGTAAATTTCAAAATCCGCGTAAATGAAAACCGCGTAAATGAAAACCGCGTAAATTTCAAAATCCGCGTAAATGAAAACCGCGTAAATTTCAAAATCCGCGTAAATGAAAACCGCGTAAATTTCAAAATCCGCGTAAATGAAAACCGCGTAAATTTCAAAATCCGTGTAAATGAAAACCGCGTAAATTTCATAATCCGCGTAAATGAAGACCACTTAAATTTAAGAATCCGCGATAAAGGGAACCTCATTGATGGATACCGCGTAAATTTCAAAATCCGCGTAAATGAAAACCGCGTAAATTTCAAAAACCGCGTAAATGAAAACCGCGTCAATTTCAAAAACCGCGTAAATGAAAACCGCGTAAATTTCAAAATCCGCGTAAATGAAAACCGCGTAAATTTCAAAATCCGCGTAAATGAAAACCGCGTAAATTTCAAAATCCGCGTAAATGAAGACCACTTAAATTTAAGAATCCGCGATAAAGGGAACCTCATTGATGGATACCGCGTAAATTTCAAAATCCGCGTAAATGAAAACCGCGTAAATTTCAAAAACCGCGTAAATGAAAACCGCGTAAATTTCAAAAACCGCGAAAATGAAAACCGCGTAAATTTCAAAATCCGCGTAAATGAAAACCGCGTAAATTTCAAAATCCGCGTAAAAAAAACCGCGTAAAAAAATACCGCGCAAAAAAAAACCGCGTAAAAAAAAACTTGAGTGTATTTCTGCAAAACTGCCACAAGTTGTACTGCGTGTAACATTCCTGGAATCTAAACATTTGCAATGTAAAACTCATCGAACCGGCCATCAGGCATCTATTTGAATGCCGTCTTGATAGACTGTTTATCACAGCTACAGAATCAAGGTGTGATAAACGTCTGCTCTCAAGGTGAACTAGTCGCGCTGTGGAGTTGTTTCGTTTTTCCCTTCAGATAGGCTATACTAGGTAGCTCCATATGACACCATTTGACTCGCCAGTTGAAATCCATTGTCAATGGCAAATTTCAAACTTCCGGTGCAAGGTTTGAAGCCTGCACGATAACGATGCCAAATATGTATTACGATAAGATAACCCAGACACTTTTTGTCGCTGTTTCGCGTGTACATACGAAGAGTGCCCTTTCCAAGCTTACTGCCTCTCGGGTAACAATAAAAAATTACTCTATATCGCTAGATTGATATTTTCCAATGCGTTAAAACATCTAAACTTGATCTGTTAAAGTTCAAAAATATAATTGACTGTCTACCAGAACCGATAGTTTAGAATCTGGAAAAAATAGAAAATGGAAAATGACAGAAACGCATGGACCAGTATACATACATGCTGACATTAGATCCGGATGACTGATGAAACACGGCATACTACAGTGAGCTGGACATGTAGTGTGTATGCCGGATGCCAAACCAGCTAAACTTATACTCTACAAAGAATCTAGAAGAGATCGTAGTGACGGCGCCGGTGGTTAAGTGGTAAGCGTGACCGCCGCTCTTTCCAGTTGGCCTGGGTTCAATTCCAGCCGATGTCGTTGAGATTTTTCTGAGGTGAAAAAATCTCACGTCTTCTCCTTCGGAAGGGAAGTCAAGCCGTTGGTCTCCGGTCCCATGAGCTTGATGGATCGATATCTAGTCCAAATAGTTAGTGGAGTCATCTCTCTGGCGTCAGTAAAGAGGAAGTATAATCCGACTTTCTATACTTACTAACAAATATCCTCCTCCCGGGATACTGGAAAACGAAAACAATATAGAAATGCGCAACTTTCCAATACTGCGGCAACACTTTTTAGGTAAACCTCGAGTGTACTGAAAACAGTTACCGCGATTTTCTCGAAATCACTTTTTTTGAGCTGGCCGGAAATGTAAGGCGATCAACTGATTTTTGATCGCTTTGAAATTTTCAAGGTATATTCGAAATTGATTTTTCCAGCGACGTACACAGGATTTTAATTTTTTATAGCCAAATTTTTTTTTAAATTAAAGATTTTTTGTCGATTTTTATGGTATTTTCGGCATATTTTCACTCAAAAGTACACCATTTCGCAAAAAATAGGGATATCAGAAAAGTCCTACGTACGTCGCTTGCTATTGTTATAAGGAATCAGAAAAACTGAAGTTTTTGGTTCTAGGTCAAAAATTGCAGAAGATAGTTTTCCGATCGTTGAACCCTTCCAAAAAATAGAGCATGAGGGAATATGCCACACAGCCGCCATTTTGTGATAAAATTGATCGGAATTTTATTTTTGTTATTTATTACTTATGATATAAAATCCATTTAGCAAGATTTCGATTCACCCCTCTATTGCGTCAAGAAAGATTACCGAAGTATACCTATTTTTTTGAGCTCTACAGTGTTGTAACCCCTTAACAAGCACAACAATGTGGGAGCTGTTTAGTGTGTTCACAAGTAGTGTTTCCAATTTTTGACTAGCGTCTTCCTGGTGCAGTAGTCAAATGCCACGGATCCGAAGAGGCGAATCCGAAGCCCCTGGACCTTAAATTTCTATTGATATGAAAAGGTACATGAATAAATAAATTAGTCGATTTTGTGTATGTATAAAATTTAAGCTCTATATTCCTTATTCCCCACTTACAACTGGTCGCCAGATAATTGTCCCAAAATTGCATGAATTTTAATTCCTACAGGCTGGATTCTGTAACACTAGTTTATAGTCAATTCTATCCTAAACATTTTCATATGGTTTCCGTAGTAAAACGACTTGTTGAAATCGAAAATGCGATCGAATTTTTTCCAATTTTTGCAACCATTTTTTTTTAAATGTTTTGGAATATCGCGAGGAAACCAAACCAAACTTCTTCAGTTTTACTTTGCCGATTATAACAAACTTCGTGTGAATTTGTCGGTAATTAGACTACCTATTGATTGTTCATATAACATGTCTGGTCATAATTACAGCTTGATCGCTATATTTATACATAAACAGCCCCAAACTAATGCTTACCAGTTTCATGAGGAAATCTTCTTCTTTTTGAAGTAGCTCTGTAACCCTGCTTCTCGAAGTCGGTTGCTCACAGTTCTGCTGCTTACATCAAGGTTCAAGTTCTCCTGAATTACCCGGCAAGATTTGTCGGGAGCCGATCGAGCTAAACGACGAATCACACGATCTGTATGGACTGAGGTTTTACGAGGCCTTCCACTTCCGGACTTCCGTTCTACGGTTTCTAGCGTATCATAGTTTTTTATATTTTTTTCTATTGCTCCAATCGAAAGTATTTTACTGCAATATCACGATAGCTCACGTTCTTTTTTACGTCAGAAACGATAAGCCTCCGAATCTCTGCTGATTTTTTGACCCAGTATCTAGAAACAAATATTCTCAAAGTGAGCCAATGTTTACATACATTATTGGCAATGGCCGCTACGGATTGCGGAAACCACCCACAACAGATTTGACTAAAAAGTTCTTGTTAACTTTTTGATTTCCGAGAGAAAATCTATAAAGTTTCAGCAAAACTACACTACCGCAGAAGTATGCATGAATACGAAGTATAGTTATATTTGTGGCATCAAGGTGTTACCATAGAATAATGTAGGGCTGACCAAGTTAAAATCTTTGTTGTTTTCATTCGGTTAATTACCACTACTAATAAAAGGTGCCAACACTGTACCTCAAGGAAGCTACTACTCGTGTTTTTTTTATTAATTAATTATATGGACTCAATGAGTTACGATGTCTTAAATAAATACCTTAACACTTCATAATGATTTACAAAAACAAGTCCCAATGAAAAGCCACCATTATTCAAAAATGGTATATGACTAAGCGATGTAATATAAAATTACCGTAAACCGGGGGCATTGATCAACGCAACACATTTTTTTTCAAGTTTAATATTTTAAAACCACGTACTGATGTATGGAGAACAAGATTGGATGGTTTTACCTAAAATTGTCCGCTTACAGCTATTTTTCAAAAAATGATTTCAAGTTGAAGTTCGTTTTCGTATTCCGGGTGACTTTGATAATCTGCATGTTCATCCACATTAAATTATTGATGTATATGTTTTCCATTCAAATGTTTGTTTAAACTAATTCTGGAAAGATACTCATTGTTAAATAGATGTTAATTGGTATTATACAAAGTATTCAATGTACTGTAAAATTCGAGTAACCAAAATTCGTATAATTTGTGTCCAACTATAATAAAAGATTCTGAAAACCTTTAAAACTGCTAAAATTGTTTTATTTCAGTGCTTTATCAATGTACAAAATTTTTCATCCATTTTAACACGTTGGAATATTGAACAATAAAAAAGTTATATTTTAGCTTAAAATAATTTGAAATAATTGCCAACTAGTTTTACAAAAAATGTATTTAAAATAAACAAACTCTTAAAAGTAAATTTGGCACATCCCACTCTAAAGGAAAATAAGAACTCGCTTGTAATTTATTACCCTTGCTTAAATCTGAGATTTATTTGTTTTATAAAAATTAGATACTTTACGAAGCTTTGTAAAAATAAGGTAAAGTCAAATTTCGGTTTTTTGTAGTTTTTGTACCCAAAAAACGGAATAAAATACTCAAAAAGTATAACAAACCAGTATTTCATAAGTTTAGAGTAAAAATCATTTCAAATTAAAATGATTCGGTAGACTATGCTGGGTTAATAAGCGATCTACGAAAAAAGTTTCGAGTGATCAAAGTCACCCGATTATCAAAGTCACCCCGGTTTACGGTATCTAAAATATGATAAGAAAATCATCAAAATCAGCAAAGTACAATAGTAGATAATTGAGATTAAGTAAAGATACATTTAGTTAAATCGCGGATAATGGTTTTTTGCAATATCGAAAAACTTATTCGACTACATTTACGATTTCAGCGAGTTAATTACTACGGAAATGATAAAAAAGATTTTTGGAAATTTGTAAACTCGTGCTAACTAATATTTATTTATTTTGTCAAGCATATGTAGACTACATAGAATGGTATTACAATATTTGCTTAAATACTATACATTATTTCTACGATTAAGTTCAAATTTAATTTGTTTTCTGAACATGGAAAGGTCGATTATTGCACAATTTTTATTATAATGACGCATCATTCTATTGATGGGACTATGTTTGTCCTAAAAGATTGTTCTTGGAATAAATTACGAATTCTTAGTTGACGGCTACGTACATAAAATTTGATTTGCGAGAGTAATGATGCGGATTGTACACGTTGAGAAATAATGTCGTTGATAAAGCAAAGCATGGCAAATTCGCGGCGTTCTTTGAGTGTTTGTATGTTAATGAGCATACAACGGGCTTTATACGATGGAAGAGGAAATGTCGTCCAGTTTATTTTACGAAGTGCGTACAAGAGAAATTGTTTTTGGACTGATTCGATGCGCTCTTCGTACAGGACAGTGTATGGGTTCCATACTACGCTGCAATATTCCAAAATTGGCCTGACATATGTATTGTATAATGATTTAATTGTGTAGGGGTCTTCAAAATTATAGCTGAAGCGTTTAATAATGTCCAGCATACTATTTGCTTTATTTATTATTGTATTGTAACACAAATGTGAGCTTGGAGTCTAAGATTACGTCTAAGTCACGAACAATTTTGCATTCTTCTACTACTTTGTTTCCTAGGTGCAGGGGTTGTAATTCTCTCTCACTCACGCGAGAAGTAGCTTATCCGATGTCCAACTTTTCCGAGATAAGATGAGTCGCAAAATTCTCCGTCTCCACAAATAGCGTGAGAATGATTTTCCGGATAAAATTTATTTGACTTTTTCCTTCTCACCGGAGAAGGTGATAAAATTTTAATTTCGTGGAAATCAATAAAAACTTCAAAAAATACACTTAATTACAAAGAAAAGCGGCAAAGAAGTATGATGGACTTGTTTTATCGTGTTTTGGAATAACGACAGCAAAGCAGGGAACGCCAAAAGGATACCGTGATAAACTCATTCACTCATTCTCCGGCTGTTTTATTTATCCGGAGAAATAACACGTTGTATTTATCCGGAGAAGTTGTGTGAGTGCCAATAACTTTTCGTGTGAAAATGTGAGTTTTTATTGTCGCAGTAGCAAACTATCCGGGCGCATTTACTCATATGAGCGATAAATGCAATGCCTGCCTAGGTGTATTTCTATTGGAATATTTGAAGTTTTTGTGTTATTGTGTTACATTTCTTTACGTTAAGTTGGAATAGACTTTTGCTAAACCATGTGAAGAATAGGTTGATTTCGTTTTGGAATACTTCAGCGTCTTTGACATTTCTTATATCCATCAAAAGTTTCATGTCGTCTGCATATATAAGCACTTTTAGATATTTGAGTATAAAGGTAATGTCATTTACGTACAAAATAAAAAGAAGAGGGTCTAAGTTGGAACCCTGGGGTACGCCAGAGGTGACACGACATGGTTCAGAAAGTATATTCTGAAAGCGAACTGTTTGTTCGCGTTTCGTTAAATATGATTGGAGCCATTTCAAGAGTTTTTTTGCCATGCCATATTTTTGCAGTTTGAAGAGTAATAAAGGTATGTCAATACGGTCGAATGCTTTACTAAAGTCTGTGTAGAGAGTTTCCACATGGTTGCCATTGTCCATTGCATTTATAATGAATGTTACAAACTCTAAAAGGTTTGATGTTGTTGAGCGGCCTTTATAATGCTATGCTATGCTATGTTGTTATGCTATTTGCTTATTATTTGATTTTTGATTTGCTGGAATATTTTGTCATTTAATTTCATGTATGGACAGTACGATTTATGCAATAGCCATGTAATTGGTGGTAGGCGTTTTTTCGTCGAAATTGGCTGCTAGCTCGACTGGTGGGTTCGAGAGTTGTGGCAACAGCAGCTGAAAGCATAGTTGTAGTAGAAGCTAGTTTGTTAAAATAACGATATACGTTTGTTAGATGCATACCTCACCGAATTTGTTTTTTCCTTAACCTATAAAGGTATGAAGCTGGCGATTATATTACTGACCATTTACTGTAAAAAAATCAATACTTTAATTTCAATGCGTCCTCCATTGATTGTAAACATCGTAAATCAACGTTTTATATAGAAAACAAACTAAATAGCAACCTCTTGCCTCTTCGACTGCAAACATTCTTTTGATATTAGTTTTAGTTAAAAGCTAATTTGAAATAGTTGTGTTTGCAGTTATTTTAATCTGGTCTAAAATACAAGAACATCTTTTATTTCCTATTTCAAACATATCAAATTTAGTTTTTATGTTTTGTTCAACAGGAATGTGTCTAGGATTTCGCTTAGTTTAAATTTTCTTTTAAAAACAAAACACTTTAACTGCTTTTATTGTTTTCTTCTTAAATTTAATTAATTTGTAAACGGAAATGTATTTTAGCTATTGAGTCGATTTCTTTGTTTTTGTTTAATTTTTAAAAATTAAACATGCTCAGGAAACAATAACAGTACTCAACCAAACATTGGAGCGTAACGTCATGGATTTTTGGCGTTTAATTAGTTAAAGAAAAAACAAATGAAGTTTCTAAATATGACCGGATAATGTTTATTAATTTTGTTTTTTATTCCTCGGCTTTTCGGTCTTTCAAATCAGAACGGATATTGTATACTGCCCGACGTTTCGGCCACTGGTTTTGGCCTTCCCTTGAAAAAGGCCAAAACCAGTGGCCGAAACGTCGGGTAGTATCCAATACCCGTTCTGATTCGAAAGACCGAAAAGCCGAGGAATAAAAAACAAAATTGAAAAACAAATGGTTTCACGAATACAAGGTTTATTATTCATAATTTAAGGAGCTTGGTTTTGATTTTCGTAAAAAGGTTCATTTTACGAAATCGCGATTTTTTTCATGAATTTATGAACTGATTTTCTTCCGTGCAGATAGGGTACAATACAAAATTACCGATGAGTTAATATACATATACTGGATTTTTTCTTTAATCTTAATAGTATCTCACGGGTCAAAACTTACTGAAAATTCGCCGTGACTGCATTTACAGTATGTAAAACAATTAAAGATACCCCTTTATAGTTTCAGTATTTTTGTTAAAAAGAGTTAGTTGTATTATATGATGCTATGGTCCGATGAAACAAAAACCATCTTGTTTGGGTCAGATGGCATAATTGCGACCTGCAGGAAGCCAGGAGAGCGCATGAACGCAAAGTGCTTGTGGCCTACCATGACGCATGGAGGAGATAAACTTTTTACATCAAGGTTTCTAGCAGGAATGGACCTTAATTTAAGTTTTTCTCTATGACGAGTGATGATATGGGGCTCAATGTCTTGGAACGGCTGTGGAACGTTAGAATTCATCGAAAAAATAATTACCAAAGAGGTTTACTTGGATATTCTGGAGAGAAACCTCCACGCCAGTGCCCGAAAGGCGAAACTTTCGCAGAACATTATCTTTCGCCAAGACGGAGACCCTAAGCATACAATGAAATTAGTGTCACATTAGCTCAAAAATAAGAAAGTTAAGGTCTTGGACTGGATCGCTCAATCTCCAGATCTTAATCATATCGAGCATCTGTGGGCCATTCTCAAGAAAAAAGTACGAAAACAAAATCCAACAAACTTGATGGCGTTAAAACAGGTCATCTTGGATAAATGAGATAAAATCGGACAAACTGTCTTCCAGAAACTTGTAGAATCTATTCCAGATCGATGCTAAGCCGTAATCCTGGTGAAAGGAGGCCACATGAAATATTGAACATGAGAATAGCTGAGGGTGTGTTTAATTTTTTGATATTATTTTTATATTATTTTTCTAAATCTTGCCCCACTGAAGGAGAAGACGAAAATACTTTGTAATATTTTCACTAAGCGAATTCAGAACAGTTCACAAGACATCCAAGAAAAAAAAATGCTTTTATATCATACAAAAATTTTTATTAATGCAAAAAGGAAAAGAGTGGGTCTTTAATTATATACATACTGTATGAAGTTAATTTCATCTTACGTTATTTCTAAATGAGTTCGTGCATTAGGCTATCAAAGCCTTTATTTTCCTTCAATGGTTATTATTGCTCGTATACGGGTATTTTACAAACAAGAATACGAAATATTTATCTTGATTTACCATAATTATTTGTGCGGTGGTTTTGAAGCCAATAAAAATACCGTAGAGAAGAAACTACTACTGTTGCAACACACTGAAGTTTTTTTTATGCGGGGGATACGTAAATCCGCATAAAAAACCGCATAATTTTGAAAATCCGTATAAAAAAACCGCATAATTTTGAAAATCCGTATAAAAACACATAAGGTGTGAAATATTTTTCAATATTAAGAGCCATAGTACTCAAGGAACAGCGAGGATTTGAAGTAAGAAAGTTTAGAGAAGCGTGGAGTTATATAAGCAAGCTTAAGAGTTTCCCGGCTACTTAACTCTTTGTCTTCTGCAACGCAGGAGTCAGGATCTTTTGGCATTAAATGCGTATCACCTGAGTCTGCGGCATGTCCGGACAAGCGGAAAGTCAAAGTGACTCCCCGGAATCGCAGGACTGACCTCGGCACCTAACCGACCAGCATCGAAATAACGATTTCGAAAAAAAATTCAACGTCGGGAAATTTCTCCGTCGGAGTAGACTAGGCCCACCGCCGGGGACTAGCTCGAGTAGGTCGGAAAGTAGCACCGGCAAATGGTTGTCGGGGTGCCTGTCAACTGGAAGTCACCCTCCACCCAGAATCGCAGGACCGACTTCGGCATCTGCCTGGGTAGTATCGGTTTCGGAAGATCTTCCACTGCCGGGGAACTCTTTGTCGGAGTAGGAAAGATCCACAATCAGGGACTATTCCGAGTAGTCCGTAGCGAATCGCCGGCTTGAATCGTCGGGACACCAGTGAACCGGACGCAATCCTCCACCAGGAATCGCTGGACTGACCTCGGCATTCTGCCGGACTGCATCAAAAGAAGAATAACGCGTCCGTAACCGGTTGCAAGAGACATTTTTTCGTAGGGCAACTCTCCGCCGAGGTAGACTAGCTCCGCCGTCGGTGACTACGCCGAGTAGCACCGAACGCGACAAACTACCAGTATAGAGTCGCCGGGGCACCAGTGAACCGGAAGCCACCCTCCAATTGGAATCGCTGGATCGACCACGGCATCCAACTGGTCAACGTAGAGAGGAGGGCATGTAGAATATCATGAGACCAGCGAAATCTAGCACGACCTGGAATCAAGTGAAGTGCATTAGCACACCTCCCCCCGAAGTAGTCATTTCAAATGGAATCCGGGGGATTAGGCAAATGTCGGATGTCTTGGTGGAGTTTAGAGGAGTAGGGTTCAGAGTTATCTTCTCTGTTCAGAGTCCCTCACTCTGGCAAACGATGGACGAAATCGGTAGTATGGTCTAACTACTGAACGTGTGCTGGGTCGGCGCTTTACCACCAAGTAAACAAAACATACACACACACACACATAGAGAATTTTTTCTGATCTCGCCGAACTGAGTCGAACGGTATAAAATATTCGGCCTCGGCTAAACAGTCAAAATTCCTACCGATTACATAACCTTTATTATGAGAAAGGTGAAAAGGTTTTCAATCACTTTCTGTTTTTATTTTCACTGACATCATGAATGCTCCCCATATCCTTAATCCAAAGCACAGTGGTCCCAAAGAGCAAAAAAAGGGTTTTTTTAGATTGCGTCAAAACTGCTGACTTTATCAATGTAGTGACTTCAAGAAAGTTTCTTGGAGTAGAACTCCTTCTCATTTTGTCTTATCGGATTGACGATTAATCCCCCTAATAGCCAGTTACAAAATATCTAAATGCTCTAGAACATTGTTTAGACTATTAAACCGCATTAATTTGTCGAAGACAGCAACTTGCTATCGCCAGTATGTGTGGAGATATTCACGTATTTGACTGAAAATAGCTCTTTTTCCAATGCCGATAACTTTTAAACGGGCAAAAACGGGCAAACCACTTGGTAAACAAATTAATGTGCAAGAAAAGTACAACAAATGCTGGAAAAATCACAGCTCCCCAAGGCGGCTCTCTATGGAAATACTCGAGTATTTCCATAGAGGGCTGCCTTGGGGAGATCTGTTTTTTTCAGCGTTTCTTGTGCTTTTCTTGCACTTTAATTTGTTTACCAAGTGGTTTGCCCTATTTTGCTCGTTTACACATTATCGGCATTGGAAAATGAGCTATTTTTAATCAAAAACGCGAATATCTCTACACATACTAGCGATAGCAAGTTTCCGTCTTCGAGAAATTAATTCAGTTTAACAGTCCAAACAATGTTCTAGAACATTTAAATAATTAAAAAAAAATCTAAAAGAAAACTTATGATGAAAAAACTGCTTTAAAGGGCCTTTCACAAATAATGTCTAATATTTAAAAAACCTTAACAGATATAGAGTTGAAGTCTTCAGATAAAATATTTGTAATGAGATTCTCTACTACTTTGCTGATGTAAATTTTTATCTATCTGAATTATTGAAGAAAATAAATTCCGTAACTCACTATTAGGGGGATTAATCATCAATCCGGTAAGACAGAAAGAAGGGGAGTTTGAATCCAAGAAACTTTCTCGAAGACATTACATTGATAAAGTCAACAGTTTTGGCGCAATCTAAAAAACCCACTTTTTTGCACTTTGGGACCACTATGCAAAGACCAGTAATTAATAATCTAAAATAAAAATATGACCATTTTATGTCTTTTGTTTGCGCATGTGCATTCACGAGGATCTATCTTTCGATAAAATTTGCTTCAGGTGATGCCCTAAAAACTAAAAGGAGGCTACTTAAAAAGAAGCGAATAACTTTGAAAATCCGCACAAAAAAACGGCATAACTTTGAAAATCCGCATAAAAAACCCGTAACTTTGAAAATTCGCACAAAAAAGTGAAAAACGCATAAATAAAAACCGCATAAAAAGACTTCAGTGTAAATAGTGATCCGGTCAATTTTGCAGATATGACTAGCACAGCCGGTCGTTTGAAGCTCAATTACTTTTGTTTAGGTTGTGCTCGGTAGCTGGCTGCCCAGATTTAGAAAAACTTTTTTTTTGAGTGACCGTGTACTCTAAGACTAACTTGACAACTAGATAACAACGTATGATTTACAGGTCGCATCGCTTACTTGAAGCGAAACCTAGACCTCTAAAAGAACTCCGAAATAATCTGATGAGTCGTCTACCTTCCGTTAAGTAGGTAAACCATCAATACTTTTCGTCTATCCTATCCTTCGTTCTTCCTCGTCAACGATGGGGATGGAGACGATCGGCAATGGTTGTTATCATATTGTTGAGGTGTTAGTATGGGTTTGATTGATATGATCTTCTACTTACTGTTTCCTAAGTAGCTTTTACTATTAAAAGCTGCTTAAGAAATATCTAATAAATCAAAAAAATATGATGAAGTCAGTAACAGTACACAATGTTTTCAATATGTTCAGAGCAAATTATAAAAAATTGATTGGTTGTGCTAATATGACTACTGCAAATGTTTTTCTCGATCCAGCTCTTCATTCTTCAATTAGGCTTCAGAGGCTTTAATTCCAATTAAACAAAACAAAGCGTATATTTTCGGCATATTCAAAGTTCAGTCTAAAGGTAATTCAGCTCGATTTGCGTCTCCCGGCACATGTGGTTTAATATAGGATGTCATCAAATCAACACTCTACAAATGTGCCGTTAAAAATTAGTAAAACAAAGTCTACTGTAGAATTCGGCAATACACTATGAACGGATCAAATCTAATCAGTTCATAATGTTAGTTTATTTTATAATCACCTTTTGAAAACTGGGTGATAAAGTGGATGTAGAAGGTCTACCACGACCAATTGGATCATCAATATTTTCGCAATAGAAAAAAGTGAAATAATGCATTATTTAAATTGAAAAGATATGTCAAGAAATCATTATCACAGGGTACCTATATACAAAAGTAAACGATTAAAACACTTTTTGAACTATCTATAATATTTTTGTCATTTTAACCACGAATAGGCCCCGTTACCCTTTGTGCGCCGGTTGCAGTTATGCGTACATGATCTACAAAATCCGGCATCATTCGGCATCCATGCACGGAATCAGTACGGCTGTCGCTTCTTATTGCACAAAAATTGCACGAAATGTGATGCAAATAAACGCAAAAGTACCTACAACGCGAAGTGATTTTGAAATAAATCACTTTACGTGCGGCGACATCAGCACCTTCTCCATCTATCCATCCAAACAAGTTACACCCATTTTGCTCTAGCTTCATTCAACTTTACTTGATAGTCATGAGTTTCAAGCCGCAGCTGAAGGACTGTTTTCGCTTCTGTGTCTGGCTGCATTTCAACAACCAACGAGGCACGGTTTTGTCTTGCAAATGAATCATCAGCGTCGTCATCAGTACCGTCACCCATTACACCCGAGTGTGTTGAAGGCGACTGCGAAAGGGCCGACTGTTGACACTAATCCCTTTCGATCGGCTAAACTGGGTGTCAGTGGTACGTTGATAAAGCTGCTGAACCGCGTTTTGGTATATAGGTAATACCGAGCAGGCATCGACCCATGGAAGAAGATCAAATGCTTAGGCTTCCATTGAACTTAGCGAATGGGAGCAGTTATATCATCGTCCGTGTGTTATCTTGCTGCGGGCGGTATTTGGAATAAAGAGATTTGTGGATTGTGAAGCTTCTCCTGGATTGTTCAGAATTTTATTGGTGCATCCAATTTGACGACTCAGTTCTCGGAGCAATAGCTGATTTGAATTGAATCATTTTTCTGACTTTTCACCTGTAAAATACAGAAATCTAATGTTTAAAAATTCAGTTGCATCATTTCAAATTGACTTCCGAGCTAGTTTTACACCTGAGAAGTGTGAGACCCACCCTAACGCACAAGTCAGCTGGTCGAACTCTTCCCGAGAGTTGAATATTGAGATGAAGCGAGAGATGGTAAAAATACCTCAGGCAACAGTAAAAACCTCCGTCTTTTAGTACCTCGTTCAGATGCATCCATCGTGCAAAATAATTGCTGGCCCAACAGTGCAACATTGGCTCGTACCGAAATGCTGCCACGAACCGATGCCTGCCAGAATGTGCGTGATTTGTGGTACCCGGTCATGGATGCCCCCATGGAATAATCCAACGTGAACCGTTCACTCAAACCGCTCAACACACACACGGCAAGATTACGGCCGCGTAGCTGAGCTGAGCATATGGATGGGGTAAAAATAGCCTAGAAGACAAGACAATCGCCAGTCATAAATAATAAAACGTAAACCCGCGGATGTTGCGATTTTGTTCTGTGCCATTTACCTCTATTTGCTTTCGAAGTGGTGTGCTCTTTAGTGCAGCACACTTCGGCATTTGAGCAGTGCTAAGTTAACCTTCGTTCGTCAGACATTTTTGTCCGAAGCTCGAGCGATTGAAGTTGAAAACAAAGAAAGCCATCGGAAAATAATTATTCATTTTGATTTGAACTAGCAGCGATAGTTATTGACCACTTGATTCCCTGACATTCGGGTTTAAAATCATGCGATTCAAGCACAGACATAACATATGTGTATGCGAATGAAGTTCGATCGTTAATAAGTTGCAATCGAGAACGGAAGAAGCATTGCCGAGCTAGAACCTGTTATTATTGCGTATTCTTAACGCTCATCTTAACAACGGATCACAGTGAAATGAAGGCAATTGAGAATGTTACAAGTTGATTTTTACTTCAAGTGGAAACGCCATATGCGCTAGAAGCACACTGTTGTCTGTTATCTTGGACCACTTATAGAACGAAAAAAAAACAAGACAAATTCATCGGTTTGTTGAAGCATTAAGATGTGGCATATGGGCTGACAAATTGCTACAGGTTTGATAAAGGGAAAGCACTACAGTCGAGTGGACTGTTAACAAGAATTGTTGCGATCTACCAAATTTTCGCTCGTCAAGTTTGATGAGGCGCTCAAATGTTCAGTGGTTCGCGTGGTTATGTGAAATATTTCGTGGAATCATATGTTATGTGGAGCTATTCTCTCATACTACCTGTTATACGTTTTTAAAATTGTCTGTACTTCTCATCTTTTTATCCTTAATTGTCTTATTTTAACATTTTAATTTAATTTTTTTTGAATAAGCTACTCTAACCAGCACAAACCAAAATTCAGCCATTAGTTGGTGTTTTCTAATACAGTGAAGACCCGGTTTTATCAGTACCCGCTACGTACCAGTAGCTTTTTGACCCGATTTTATCAGCTTCATATGAAAATTGATAGTTGGTAGTTTGATGGGCTCTAGCAGACGAACCAAATTGAATTCGAGTAAATCCTTTCTTGACCATGTTCTCTAAGATGAGATCCGAAAGCTTCGGTTTCTTGAAAAGAAAGAAAAATATATGTCCCGATTTTATCAATGTCCTGGTTTTATCAGCCTAAAATTCACCAAGAGGCTGATAAAAACTGATCTTCACTCTAATTAATGTGTTCATTACACTAGTTTACAAGAAAAATGAAGCTTCAAGAAAAAGTATATTTAGACTTATTTTGGGTCGCTGAACAGAAAACAATATTCATTTTTTTGTTCAAAGAAGCGATTTTGTGATTTTCTCAAAAACTCGTTTTTGAGCACATTTTGTAGTTTTTAGTCAATATTTCGTGTCAAAATCATTCAATTAATTTATTCAATATGCGGATTGAAAGGTGCCGAAATGCCCTTTCCAAAAACATATAATATGTGACGATCATATGTAAATTTTTTCGTGCTGCAAGCGACCAGTTTTAAAAAAGTGCATTTTTGACCATTAACTCATTTTTAAATGTTTTTTTTACCAAAGAACAAATTTTTTTCGGACCTTTTAGAATCTAAGATGACAGATAATATGTTTACGTTAATTTTAAGCCTAATATCACTAACATCGAATGGAAAATGTTGATGCTATGGCACATTGAGCGAAATGGAAATTTTATGATTTTAGCGGACCCTGTCCTGGTGTGGCGGTTTAGAGGGTGTAGCACTGGTATCATAAGCCAGTCGTCAAATATTCGAGTCCCTATCGGGAAGGAGTCTCAGTTGGATCGTAGCACTAGCCACGTAATATTCTGTGAACTGAGAATCTGCTGTGAAGCCTCTTGAAGCAGAAGGCGAAAGTTCCTTTAATTCGTAAAATATGTACTCACCACAGACAAAACAAAACTTTTCCAACGATATTTCCACATTTTAAAAAGAGCACTTAGTTGTACAATGAAATATCCAAAACCATTCAAATGCCGCAGGATGGATGGATGCAAGCTCGAAAAGACAGTACCCAACACAAACAATAACTATCAAGTATAGAATATTATTTCAGCCGAACTATGATTGTGCGAAAAATAAATAGATACAATTTTAACTTAGTGCTTCATACCATCTACATTTTTCATCCGACTTTTGTGACCATTGGATTAAAATTTATGCAAAAAGATAATTTATCTAATTAGATTCTAGAAGAATTTTCTTCTTTCCTTGATTTATTAAGAAAAAATTACTAGAAATATGCATTTTTTTAAAAAAGGTCGAACATTGGATTTTTTTTACTTTGGTCTATTGTAATCATAATAAATGTACATTTCTCAACAAACATACGATTACGGCTTAAAAGCCAACTGTCAAAATTCTCTTCGAAAGGAAATTCCGAACGAACCGTTACTGGCTAAACGCAGTTCATAGCAGTTAATGGAAGAGAAAACTTTTTCTTTTTGTTTATTATAAACATCTGTGATTGGCGGGTAACAGTTTGTCTGAAATTTCCTTTCAAGAAGAATTTTGACAGTTGGCTTTTAAGCCGTAATCATATGTTTGTCGAGATTTGATCTACGCATATTATACATTTTCGGAAAGGGCACAGCAATACCTTGCGAACTGTTTCGATCGGATCCTATTCGAACAAGATATTAACAAATAATTAAAATAGTGCCCAAAAACACCTTTTTCAAAGAAATTTTGAAAATGCTTCTTTGATAAAAAAAAAATGGACTTGGTTTTCGTATTCAGCGATCCAAAATTAACTGAGGAAATACCTTTCTTATTAGCTTATCGCGATTATCTTAAAATTGTTAAAATTAAACATTAGATTCTGAAAACATGAAAAAAAAAATTTGTGATAAAAAATAGAGCAAAAACAAAAAAGCGGAAGCAAAAGAAAACACTTTTGTCGGATGTTCGTGATCTTAGGCTTAAAATTCACGTGAGAAGTTTGTCTACGGGGAGTGGGCGTAGCGTATTGGTAAATCGATTGCCTTGTACGCAGCGCACCTGGGTTCGAGTCCCGACCCCGCACATAGGGTTAGAAATTTTTCCTAAGAGATTTTTCTAACCCGAAGAGGCGAATGACCTTAAGGTTAAAACCTCTATAATTGAAATAAAAAAAGTGTCTATCACATGAGATTTTAAAAGATTTTTTTACAGATTTATTTTTTTATGAAAAATCAACTAAAAATTAGTAATTTTACCAAACACTACTTTTTTTGGTTGCTCCTAACCCTAAATTGTTGATATTTTATCCTAACATGTTACATATTTTTGGAATTGGCGCATCAGTACCTTTCGAATGGTGAATCGTTTGTGTTATTTGGAAGATTTGTTTCTGAGATATTGACCAAAAACTGCAAAAATTGCTCAAAAACACCTTTTTCAAAAGATCACAAAAACGGTTCTTTGAAAAAGAAAACGGATATGATTTTCGTGCTCAGCGAGCCAAAGTTGACTTAGAAAACACCTTTTTTCTTAACTTCACGCAATTAACCCAAAATTTGTAAACTAGTGTTATCAGTGACACTCAAAAGCACACGGAATATGTAAAGGATCACACGGTTATAGTCATTAGTATCTGCGAAATTAAAAACGAGCTAGCATACGCCACATACGCGTTAAAAACGTGCACTACAACAAACGCTCGTGTCTTCCGGAATAATACAAATCTGGTAAAACATGATTGTTCCCACATACCTAGATCCACTATCATGCGATCATAAAAACATCCTGGTGATTAGGACGAAATGTTAGCATTTACAAATTTATATACGCGGTCTCAAGTGTCTACATATAAACGCCCACTCTAGCGCTATCGTGAGTCGTATTCGTCAGGTAGCCCTCAAATATGGACCTTCTATACACTAGACAATATGTGTCAGAGCGCCACAGACTTCAGTGAGATAGGGAAGTTTACTGTCTTCCTTCATCGGAACCATACACTCAAAATCAAACAAACATCAAAATTACGATCCTTACGAACATTTAAAAGAGAACGCGAATATACAAACGACTACTCGGTTATAAAAACGAATATACACGCTAGCATATGCGACATACAAACGGCCATGCGACTATACTAACGCCCGTTCATACACTATTATGAATCGGTCACGGGCGGAAGTTGCTATATTTGTTCCGAGCAGTCCAGGTTCATGTCTTCAATCTCCTCTTCAAAAAATAACTTCATTCATTAGAAGTCCCAGAGCGCATTGACCGGTTACTCTAATGATATGGGGGAACTCACTCCCTTCTAGATCTGAACCGCGAATATGCAAGCGGTTGTACGGTTATGTAAACGAATATATTCACGCGACACACACGCACGCGTTCAGACCCTCTTACATACAAGTGCTCAAGATAAGGGCAATAACGCAACACAAACATGCAATTGCGATTGACGATGGAAGTAAACTGTATTCGTTCGATGGGCAGCCCCTTTGGCTTCGAACGTAAACTTAACTGAGTACAAAACCATCGGTCGAATGCGAGTGTGGCACCATTCAGGTTTTAAACTTGTGTTGTCTGGACACGGTAAATGACGAAAAGTGAAGGGAAAGTACAAAATCCGCTCAGTTCGTGCTGGTTTTTCTGTCGGTCGAATCCATCGTTTGCTGAAAAAGGATCACTACGTCGAGTATGTCGGTGCCAGAGCACTCGTCTACCTGGCAGCAGTGATGGAATATCTTGCCGCTTAAGTATTGGAGCTGGCAGGAAACGCTGCCCGTGACAATAAAAAGAACAGGATCATCTCCCGTCATCTGCAGCTGGTCATTCGAAATGACGAAGAACTGAACAACGGCGTGACCATTGCCCAGGATGGAGTGTTACCTAACATCCAGGCCGTTCTGTGGCCGAAGAAGGCCTCCGCAACCTAAATCACCTTTTGTCCGAAGAAACGAAAAAATCGCACTTTTCAGGGCGACCCTTTCCATCGCACAAAGTGTTCATTCGAATTTCTCCGCTTCTCTAACTAACGTACATTTTAAGCATTTGACAATTTTTTTGCAATGCCATCATTAATAGAAAAAAAAAACTATCGTCTAATGAGTGTCCATACAGTGAAAATGATGGGTGAGTAATGTCTGCGACATAACCGGAGTGTCGTGACTATGCTTCGGACTGCTATTTCAAATCTAATGATATTCAAATTAGTTCAAATTATTATTAATGATAATTAAGGTGATTCGGAAAAGAACCATTGATGTTCGCCTTAGTGTTGGTGGGTGATGCAGTGAATTCAAAAATCATTAGATGCTGCTGAGTTCTGTCCTCAATGTTCTTGCTCATCTGTTGTTCATGAATACAATTCTGACATGATTGTTGTACGTGTATTACGTCAACCAGTATTTATTTTACCATGTGTTGTATATTGCATTGGACAATCAAAATATTATGAATTATTGTGACATGAGAAGTACGGATTATCCTCGGTATGATACTGTACCTGGACGTGGTCCGGGGGCTTTTCCAGTTTACAAGTTTTCCCTGGTTGCTCTTTGACTCTGAGAAGTTAAATACGTAGGGGTAATTCTTAACTCAAAACTTAATTTGAAAGCTCACATCGATTTTAGAATTCAAGAAAGAATTATTAGACAATTGCTGGCATACGGGTGCCTTATTTGGTGGCAGAAGGGAGCAGTCATGACGATCCAATCAAAGTTAAATAAACCATCTTCAGAGGATGGTCTTGATGGTGATGACTGGTGCGTTCTCGACAACACCTGCTTCAGCTCTAGACGCACTCTTGAACATAAAACCACTTCACGTGTTTCTGAAACAAGAAGCTTTTTCTTGTGTATACCGTTTTAAGGTTACTGGGCTATGAAACAGTAACCCAATAGACCATGCAACAAGCCACACAAAACTGTGGCCCCAAATGGTTCCTTGGGATGAGTATACACTTGCTCCCAGTGATTTTACACTCACATGTTGTTTTCCTTTCATAATTATCCATTTTCTTCGCGAAGAATGGCTGGCTGGCTGGATAGAGCGACAACTTGAAGAATACGTAGTTTGTTATACTGGTAGTTCTTTGTTGGAGGGTCGAGCCGGTGCTGGAGTCTATTGTAGTGAACTGAGATCAAACCAGTCGCATTCGCTTGGTAGATACTATACCGTATTCCAAGCAGAAATCTTCGCGATTCTTTGTGGCGTACAATCGGCACTTCAACAGGGAATTCACGGTTAAAAAAATTATTACCGTCAGGCTGCCCTGAAAGCACTTAGTTGGACAGATTCGAGATCGAAATTAGTAATCGCATATCGTACTCTAGTCAAGGAACTTAACATTTCAAATTCTATCTACCTATCTATGGGTCATTCCGGTGTTAGTGGAAATGAATGTATTGGCTAGACCTGACGCTACGACTGATTTTGTTGGTTCTGGACTTCTACCATTGTCGATAAGTTTGATAAAGCACAAGATTCCCTCTAGGGCTGCATCCGAACATGCCAACCATTGGCGTAGCTTGACAACTTGTGTTCATACAATTTTTTTCTGCCAGATGTGAGTCCGGAAATTTCAAAGAATTTGTTGCATTTTTCCATGTACAATTGCAGTGTTCTAGTCAGTGCACTGACTGGATATTGGAAACTCAATTAGCAGATGGCTAGCATTTAGCGTGCTGAGTATTATTCGTGCGATCTTTGTGAATCCGAATGCGGAACTTCATATATTTTGGAATGTCCTTTAGTAATGCAATTGTGTATCCCAATTTTTGGTTCTTCATACATGTTTTTATAAGCTGTAGAGCCTTGATTTCCACTGCGACCATTTAAAGGAATATTGTGGTATATTGTTCTCCATACATAGATGAACTTATGTACAGAGCGTTGAAACTTAAGGATACCCGACCAGGAGGAAATAACACAATTATAACGCATGCTGATATTTTGTTACGAAAGATTTCCTATCAAATTTTGTTATAAAGCAGAAACCGTTAGGTGTTAAAATAACAAAAATTCTAACAAAAAATTCTGTACGAATATCACATTTATAACAAACGTTGATAGCAATATAACACGATCATGGGGACGGGCATAGCGTAGTTGGTAAATCGATTGCCTTGTATGCAGCTCATCTGGGTTCAAATCCCAACCCCGCACATAGGGTTAGAGATTTTTCCAAAAAGAGATTTCTACCCGAAAAGAGGCGAACGACCGACCCTAAGGTTAAAACCTCTATAATCAAAAATAAAAAAAAATAACACGATCATAACAACATGAGATAGCATAATTGACCCCAACATAGCTTGTATTACTTATTGTATAATATCAACGATTTTAGCGTGCACGTCTAAAAATAGAATACGAGAAAAATAAAGCATACATTAAGGCGCTTTTTGCTTTGGGAGCAAAAAGCTTCATGCATCAAAAGCTTTTATAGAATTGCCAAATGATTGCATACCTGCTGGCTGATTGTTATTGTGAATATATGACATGCAGATTATTATTTGTCGATATTGCCGCTTTGAACCTGGGTATTCTGAGTTTGATGGGGAAGTTTCCTGCATGAACCAACGATGTTGTTTTCGACTGATGTTAAAGTTAGCATAATATTCCACGCTTCCGTCAAGGGCAAAACGATTATAGATGCAGAAGACGTTTCCAGAACGCACACATTGAACTTTGCCCACGCCTAAGTGCTCTTTGTTTTCTTGATGCCATACGCTTTGTTTTTATTAAGTTTTACTCACCAATACAGCTGTCTATATGACGATAGTCTGAATAGCTTTATAGTGTCTTTTCAGATTAGGAAAGAGGGGCTATTTTTAGATTCTAAATAGTGCGCTTTGGCGCTTCTCTTGTACGTTAACGTGTTTTACGTGGTTTTTAGAAATAATGTCGATGCGACATGGTAACATTGAGCGGATATTTTACGTACATTATTTTACGGAGAATACGAGAAATCTTATTTAGAATTTCGCATAGATTCAAAGCAACAAATGTGTTTTCAGGTTTCAAAATAAGTCTCTTTTGGGGATTTGTTATTGGCATTTTTGATATGGGGAAGACTAAAAAAACCAGTACAATTATCTCGCACCCAATAAATTGCTAGAAATGCAAATCTTTCACAGAAGTTATATCTATCAACTGCGAATATAACAGATTTATGAGAAAATTCGAGAATTTGTTGATGTTTGTTCGATGGGACGGATTCTTGAATATTTCATGTTTTTCTGTTACACATTTTTTCCAAATTCGATTAAATTTTAAGGAGGAAATTTACAATATTTTTGCATTAAAGTTTTTATATATTTCAAGGATTATCTAAAACGCATTCAAATCACTTGTCAGTTCAACCATTAAATATACTCAAGTAAACTCAAACACTTTTTATGCGGAGGATAAAATAAAAAAGTCGCGATAGTTTAGAAATTTAAAAAACGCACAAGCTAGAAAGCCGCAAACTGGATAAGGTTTAAGTGTTCATAAAAACCTGCATAAATTGGAGAAATCGCACTGAAAGTTTTACCAAGATCCTCAAAATACACTACGAAAATTTTGGAGATCAGTATAATATATCAGATAGTTTTTTTGTGACCCGAAAATTCGTTTTCGCAATATGATTTCAATTCGCGTATCTTTATTTCATCTGGACTGCTTGATACTTCCTGCATATTCTTCGAAATAAGTTTTATAGGAAAATTATAATCTTTGGAAAAGTTCTTTGATAACTTCACGATTCCAAAGCTTGTTATGATAATGGCTTTAACATTTAAATCATACGCCTCCTACTCGAAGTTATGTGTCAGACGAGTGTCTCAGAAAATAGACAATGTCATCTCTTAATCCAACTGTAACCAAGCAAGTCAATCAAACACCTCACTGACAAGTTCTCCGACTCCGACCAATTGCATCTAAAACTTGTCCATACTCAAAACGCGAAATTTTGAAAATCCAAATCAAAAAAATCAAAAACTTAGAAAATTCGCTTTAAAAATTTGAATTACGACGCATAAAAAGAGACCTCAGTGTATAAGCAAATATACTGTCATGTGTGTAACCGTAAGCGTTCAAAGATAATTGTGAAAGAATATATAACTTACTGTAACATCATCGTTGTATGCGTACATTAATATCATATTATTAATCCAATGATAGCACCAGAAAATATAATCTTGATATAAGCTTTCTTGCATTCCTGATCGGTATATCATAAAGATAACACAGAGAGTAATTTATATCAACATGAGATATAAATTTGATAGCTTTCTGTTATGATGTTCTGATCGGGTATGCTATTTTTCTTAACACAGTGTGTTAAAACTACAGTTTATTTTTAAGCCGACTTTGAATGACAATATCTCTTCGGGTATGTTGTCGTGCAGTTATTTTAATATTCCCTCAGGAGTGTTGAGATATCGGCTCATCGAGAAGGTGTCTTTTATTCCGTTGGAAGTGAAGAATACTTCCGTATTGTATATGTTCTCTGAGTTATTTTTCTTGTCCCTAACTTTACCACTTCCTCAATCCTTCCCATCAAGGAATTATGAAAAGACAAATCACGACAATACACAAATCTCTGATCAATATGGGAAACGGGCCTTTTGAGTCAGTCGCTACTGATTCCTGCCAACTTGCCTGACCTTGTGTGGATTTGTGGATAAATTATCAAATCCGATGATGACTAGTTGCAAATTGTTTTGTTTATATTTATTTTCCATTAGCCTCTGTCCTCTGTATCTATCACCGATGTTGACTCCACCGTGTGGACCCTTTATATTGGGGCCAACATCTTTACTTTCCTTCCGAAGATATATGTATTCACAGATTTTTCACTTCAGAGAATCGCAATGACTTCGGCTGAAATGGCACCCAGACCCATTGGTACTGGGGTTAATATTTGCAACGTTATAGCCGTGCAACCCATTCAGTGGTTCGTAACATAGGAGATTTTTCAATATTTAGAATCACACTTAACGCTCGAAACTTTACTCAATGTAACAAATTACAACATTGGCGATGTAAATATAATACAATTCAATGTTTTGTTATTCCATTATGTTCATCGAACATGAAATATTCCTAATGTCATTGTCCCATAATTTTTCATTTGAATATTGAGTGAGCATTTAAATCCTACATTAATCGTAATAAAACAGGATATTGGTTCGGCTCGGATTGCACTCAGCTCCGTGCCGTTTTTTTGTCCTCCTTCCGCTAATCCATGCGTACAAAGTAAAGCGAAGAAATACAAGCAAAAACACTATCCGCAGCTCGCGGTAGCCGGTGCATTGTACCAAGAAATGATTTTCACTCTCGTTCGTTGAGCTGTGTCCGACTGTTTGAAATCGATTCCCCATCAGTGATGCCGGGCGTAATTTGATTATCGCATAATCTGATGAGAGCGGTACAATTTTCTCCCTCGGCGAAGCTTACTCAATCAGTTCCATTATCAATTTGTAATTGCACACGCAATAGTAGGTGCGGAACGTTACGCGAATAAATATGTAGGTGTAATTTTTGGCACTTACAATCAACTAAGGGGGTGGGCCACGGCGCCACTAGGTTAGTGAGATCATTTTCAGTTTTTTAACTCTTCTACAATGCTACTTCTACTAATTACTATTTTATGTGAAACAATAATAGTCCAAGTCAAGCCATTGATCATTATTTTTTTCAGAGGAGCTACACAGACAGGGTGGGTGTGGTACTTTGCGCCTAATGCGCGGATAGATTTGAATGAGACCTGCAACACGTTATAAGATTTTACACAATAATCACTGAGCGTCAGGTTGTTTTGTGTTCGAATTTAAGCTGGTACAGTTACGCGAAGTTATTTTGATCAATCAAATTTTGCACCGATGAAGTTGAAAATATCGAAAGTGTTGGTACAGGTGTGCCTGCCCACCGTTTTACTTGGGTTTCGATTATGCCATGGATTTCGATATTAGGCTGGCAGAATGTCAACACTCAACTTTTAATAATGTTCATTGGTCGATATTTCGTTATAACAAAATTCCAATTTCGATCAATTCGTAGAGTTAGTTTCCAGTGCCATTTAAGCATTACTTATGTTCGCCGCAACATAATGCATAATGCTTTGAAACCCCCGGCTCATTAACACCGAAAAATAAGTGGGCAAAAATTCTACTGAACACGCTAAACTTGGATCTTATACCAAGCATAATCGTCATACACAAATCTTCATACATACTGTAACCCATTAAACTCCAATATTGAACGAACCATGTCAAGGCCAAACCAAGTCCAGCATTAATAAAGCAATATGCGAGCGCATGCCTGACTCCCAACGACATTAGAAACCAGAATGCAACTTTTCACCAACGGTTTGCTCAGATCCAACCACAATATGGTTGCTGGAAACTCCAACGGAAACCAACAACAGCAGCCGGAGAAATAGCACGTAATGCGGAGTCTCGATTGCCACAAGCACCCGCTCCCCTTCTTGCTGGCGCTTTATTTCCACGGATTATTATCGGCGCGATCTGTACCCACCAATTTGTACGTTGTTAGTCTCGATCGCGGAAAGTTCCGCGGACCCCTCGGCTGATGTAATATTCATTATGTCTGAGCGATCGTTCGGTGTTTGATTTTTTTTTCTGCACTAAACGTACATATCTCACTCAGATGGAACTTCAATGCTTTTGTTTGTTTTTATTCCGCACAACTTTTCTTACTTCTTTTCCCATCGTGTCTTGTTTGCTATACCCATGTGTGGTACAAAACTGGGCGCGAGGCACACTCCTCGGATAATATTATTTCGACCAGTTTCAATTTTTTCATTATTTAATTGTTGGCACACTGACAGACTGACTGACGAACCGACTGACTGACTGGTACAAAATTCGAATGTGGCTGGCGTGTGAATTCTCGGTTCAATGCTTCAAGATACTTACCGAACCGGCATTTGCTTAACATAAAACGGCATTACAACCAGCACAGATAGCAGCAACAATGAGCTCAATGGATGTAATTGTTCTCATTTGTTTAGACAAATTAATGCAACTTTTTTTAACTCCAATTTTTAATGCAATGAGAAATACATGAATGCCCCAAGAAGTCGATAACAATAACAAAACTGTGAAAACGGGTCAGTTAGGCGCCCACCACAAACTGGCACGCGATTTTGTGCTTTTCAAAACTGTAGGTCGATTTGTCACGTATCAACCTAAACGAACGACAGCAACTATGGTATTGGAATACGGCAAGATAATGTATGAATGAATCACGCAAGCTGGCTACATGAACACCTTGGTAACAATAACATCATCTCTCAAATATAATTTATAAAGACGATAAAAAGACACGTTTGCAAAATTTCAATCAAATTACGGAGCCAGCTCGATACATCTGGTTGCACCAAAAATAACCCATTTACATACCATGTATTAAATATTCAACCAATGTGTTCATTCTCCATTTTTTTGGCATTCAACCGAATGCTAAATTCGTTGGCATGGATCCAGCTGTTTTGCGATCGCTGGTGTTAGTTCGTCAATGGATCTCCTCGATTGGTAGGTGTTTGGACCGTTGTTGATTGTGTCAGCGTAAAACTGGGCCAGCTGAATGCTGCACCAAATGCTAACGGTCTGGTTGGGTCCACGCTCAAAGGTGGCATCGTTATTGAATGGCCTTGAGATTAAGCGAAAATGAGCTGCAAAATTTGGCTTTTCCCAGTCGTATATTCGAATGGGTTTTGGATTTCGAGGAAAAAACAGCGTGCAGTCTATTTTGGCTCTTTGCTTTTGTGGCTGGTTAGTTAGACGGTCTATATGGTCAGGCTCGATTGGATAGTGATTAATGAGGCGAGAGCTAATGAGCATGAAATTTGGCAAGGCTTGTAGAAGCGAGATTGTTCAATGGTGTAGTGTTGGTGTTTGCTGGCTCGTTTGTATGGATAACCGATTTTGTCAGTATTTTGTTGGTATCGCAAGACTAATCTTACTATTGTTAGGATAAGTTGTTTCTCATAGTCATTCACCAGAAAAAGTTTGGAGTCCACTAGGAGGATGAGAACACTTTTATCTCTTCGCAGGAGGCCATGTAACGAAAATCATGACTATAGTCATCCAACCCAGTTTACATTGAAAATTGGATTCCATGCGAATGACAAAATGAGCCGTAATAGCTTCAGATGAAATATATAGTGCTCTAGTTCACTCCCACTAGTTATTCCTCGTTTCAAGAGGGTTGTAATATTGTTCCCCTTAGAAAAGGCTTCAAAAGACGTGGATCATTCTACGTTTGAAATAGTATTTGTTAATGTGGTTTCTAATAATATTGGTATGGCAAATTCACGTGAAAAGTCACGGGCATACATAATTCTAAATACTTGTGTTAATTACGCATTTCTTATATTTAAGCTCACAGGAAATGGGTAGAAAATGTGTCTATTGTTGAGAATATTTGTCGCGTAGAAATCATAACTTCCTGATCATTTCCAAAGTGTTATATCATACTCTCAAAGAAATGGATTTTCAAATGGATTCATAATCGGCAGTGATGCAAATGTTCATCCCATCATTTAGGGAAGTTGGTTAAGAGGTTTTAGATACTGCATATGATCTGCATATGATGAAAGCAGGAAATCGCCGAACCATTGATGCATTGTTGGAGGTTCAATTCTCTGCTCCAACAGAATTTTGCATAAGTTAACAAAGTAACGTAATCTCGAATTTAAGTAACGTAATCCCGAACGTTTCGTTAGATATCGTCGCATATCCACGAAGACGTCTTGACATTTTCAGAGGTGACGCATGGGTCCACCGTCAACCTGCTCAATATACCACAACGACCCTCAAAACATCACAATCATCTCTAATTCGATTCCATAAGACGTTTCTGATCCGCTGATTACTTCGTCATCGATTCCATCCAACATCTAACGAATAAGACCAATAAAAGATCTTCGTCGACAGAAAACTATTCGCAGGAATTGAGCAAAACAAAGCCCACCAATGAATTTTCCAACAAACGTCTTGTAGAATGCTTAATTTACCATAAAAAAGAGCAAACAAAAATATAATACGCGAGAAGGGCAGCAGCCGTCCCGGTTCTGTGGTGGAGTTGGGACGAGGGGTCTTCCGACTTGCATCTGTGAGCTCTTCCTTGCCTCAAAGCTCTTCGATTTCCAGCCTTGGTCAACGACGGGATAAGCTGCTGTTATACTACCAAAATGTTGGTGGTATCAACTCAATCATCGAGCAATACCGCCTTGCAATATCCGATAAGAATTTTGACATCCGTGTCTTCGTCGAAACGTGGTTGAACGATGAGACGCTTTCCAGTCTGGTGTTCGGTACTGGATACGAAGTGTTTCGTTGCGACCGGAGCCCTAGCAATAGCCGAAAATCCACCGGAGGCGACGTATTAGTAGCGGTTAATACTAGTTTGAAGGCAAAAACTTTCGAGAATATTTCTTGGGCTTGCCTAGAGCAGGTTTGGACGATTATCGTGCTTGGCGACCGTAAGTTATACTTGTGTGCGTTGTATGTGCCACCTGACCGCGCTCGTGATATCGAATATGTTGAAGCACACTGCAGCTCACTTTTTACTATCCTCGAAGACGCGAACGCAGTTGATGAGATCATGGTACTAGGAGATTTTAATCTTCCTAGCATTTCATGGAAGTCTTCCCGCAACGGATTCCTTTATCCGGATTCGGACCATTCCGTACTCCACCCAGCTGCAGTGAGGCTACTTGACAGCTATAGCTCAGCCACGTTACTACAAATCAATTCTATTGCCAATGAAAATAGCCGCCATCTCGATCTTTGTTTTGCCAGCGATCAGGTTTCCGCCATATCAATAGTGATGGCGCTCTCTCCTCTAGTAAAACCAGTGATGCATCATCCTCCATTGATCGCTACGATTGATAACACTGTGGTGCATGATTTCGATTTTGCACCACTTTCTGTCACCTACGATTTCCGAAAAGCCGACCATCGTAGTATCGCGGACCTTTTTTCCGCCATCGATTGGGAAAATATTTTGGATCTCGAAGATGTCGAATCCGCAGTTCAAACTTTTTCCAACGTTCTGGCGTACGTTATTGACAGGTACGTTCCGAAGAAAGTTCACCGTCGACAAACCGGCCCTCCATGGCAAACGAGTACATTGCGACGGTTGAAGTCTATTAAGAGAGCTGCCCTGCGAAGGTTTACCAAGTATCGTACAATATCACTCAGAGAGTATTACGTCAGTCTCAACCATGCGTACAAACGAGCCAGTCAAAACTGTTTCTATCGATATCAGCAAAATATTCAGCGTAATCTCAAGTCGCATCCTAAACGTTTCTGGAAATATGTGAACGAGCAGCGCAAGGAATCTGGACTGCCGTCGTCTATGACTTTCAATGGTAACACAGCTTCCACATCACGAGATATATGTGCACTTTTTTCGGAAAAATTCGCGAACGTGTTCACAGATGAGGAATTAACTATTGAGCAAATCAAACTAGCTGCTAGCAGAGCTCTACTTGTGGTTCAAACTCTGAGTGCTATCGATGTCAACGCAACGATGATTACCAGAGCTTCCTCTCGACTTAAGTCATCCTTCAATCCGGGACCCGACGGGTTCCCCTCCGCTTTTCTGATAAGGCACATTGAAGTTTTGGTTAATCCGCTTCTTCACATCTTTCGAACATCTATTGACAGAGGTATTTTTCCATCTTGCTGGAAATCAGCGAACATGTTCCCAGAACATAAAAAGGGCAATAAGCGAGACGTCAATAATTACCGTGGAATAACTTCATTGAGTGCTGTCTCGAAGTTGTTCGAGCTTGTAAGCACTGTAAGCAGTACCTAAGTGACGATCAACACGGTTTCACGTCTGGACGGTCAACTGCGTCTAACCCATTATGTTTAACATCCTTCATAACAGAGTATGGAACATCGCGCTCAAACCGACGTTGTTTACACCGACTTATCTGCCGCTTTTGACAAGATAAACCACGATATCGCAATAGCAAAAATGGAGAGATTTGGAATTAATGGTAGTATTTTGCAATGGTTTCGATCCTACCTCACCGATCGAGAAGAATTTTGAAGACTCCACTTCGCAGATGACCTCAAGATTTTTCAATAATTTCAATAATTCATTCAATTGAAGATTGCAGAGTTCTCAACAGCAGCTTCTAGTCTTTGCTGATTGGTGCAATACGAACTGTATGTATGTAAACCCGAAGAAGTGCTCGGTAATATCTTTTTCACGGAAGAAGGATTCAATTTATTTTAACTACCGTCTACTAGAGACAGAAATCGAATGTGTCAGTCACGTGAAGGATCTGGGAGTGATTCTGGATTCTCAACTTACGTTTAAACAACACGTATCCTATGCAGTTGGTAAAGCATCTCGAGCACTGGGATGCATATTCAGGATAACCAAAAACTTTACGGATGTTTATTGTCTCAAATCGCTGTACTGCTCTTTATCCCTGGGCTTGGGTGATGAGCCTAATGGGCGCGTACTCTTGCTTGGTCGATAAGAGTGGGAGATCCGAGCGAGTGCTGGTTCATTGACCTCTGAATCTCATAACTAATAATCATTCGATCGAGTGTTTTGGCGGGCGGCTGATATGGATGTTTCTACTTTCAAATGGGGGAACATGCTGGTTCGGTTGTTCGGGGACTCATTTGATCTTGAGCATAGTGATCGAGTCATTCGATTCGGATCGATGGACTGTCATCTATAAGAGATGATCAGACTGAAGGTGGGTGTTTTTATCTCTTAAATCGCTCTGTCGCTCTGGCTCGTGAAGATGGCGAGTAACACTCGTTTATAACGAATCGGATTCGCTGTTTTCAGAAACAGAGATGACAATCTCTTATGGATGGAACCTTCTCTTAAACATACTGTTCAGCCACTAGTTAATGCTCAACTAGATCAACTTAATAAACTGAAACACGTAGTTTTTGAAGAAATCCAATCCACGCCCACCAACTCGCAAGCATGATTATACCCCGGTGATAAGGTTAACGTCTCAGCGCTCATAAACTTACCAACGCGATCTCAAGCGTTAATCTACAAACTCCCGCGTTCGCGCCATCATGAATCGGAATCGTCCGGAAGTCTCTATCCTCGGTACCAACAGTCTAGGTCCATGTTAATTTAAAAAAAAAAAAATTGAAGAATTAAGAAAAATTGCTCCCATATCCACTAGACAAAACGTTCCATGGTGACATGACCGGGAACTCTAGTGATATGGGATAACTCACTCCCTGTCAGAATGTGATCCGTACACCAAACTAAATATCAGAATGACGGTCCGCGAATATATGAATGGCCGCAGGGTTTCAAAATCGAATTTATACACGCGAAGTCACATACACGCGAGCACACGCGACAAACACGTCAATATAGGAACGCTTAAGCCCTTCGCGATCATCTACGCACACCTATGCCCGCTATCGCGCAAACTTGATAACACTCCGGTATTTATGTGAACGTTTTACTACTTACGAAGTTACGAACGCGAATCCGCAAACGCGCGCGATCATGAATCGGTCACGTCCGGAAATCTTTAGCCTTCATTCTAGTAATTTAGGTCCATACATTCAGTTGGACCAATCAAAAAAATAAAGCTCATATCCACTAGACCACACGCTCTACGGCGACATCGCCGGGAACTCGTGATATGGAAGATCTCACTTTCATTTAGCATCTGAGCCGTACATCAAATATAAAGTATTAGATTCAGGGTCCGCGCACGATTATCCAAAGAACACACGCGAATATGCGAAATGCACACGGTTATAAAATAGATTTTATATACGCGAGGTTACATACACGTTAGCACACGCGACATACAAACGCACACGCGATCGAACACGTTAACGTACAAATGCTCGAACCCTTCGCGATGATACATGCGATCGCGAATCCCTACGTCCGCACATACCTGAACCGTACAATGAATATCACATTCAGAATCAGGGCCCGCTACAATTGGCCTAATGCAGTGTTTTATTGGGCGACATTGCCTGTCTTGTCTGCAAATTGTAGTATGTGATTCTGACGGGGAGCCCTTCCGAGAACCTAGCTCTACAGCTCCAGTAGGACAACTCTCGAAAAAAAATCGCTGTACTGCTCTTTATCCCGATCAATTCTAGAATATTGCCCTGAAGTGTGGAGCCCGAACTATAATAATGGCGTTGAAAGAATTGAAAGTGTGCAGCGACGATTTTTACGTTTAGCGCTCCGTATTCAACTAGAGCCCCTACATGTTCGAAAGAATACCACAAGAGCTTTGTTCATCGCTGGCACTCTGCAAGGCCGTATAGATGCCCCAGCTATTTTGGAACAAAACAACATAAACGTCGCCCCTCGAGCACTACGTAACAACAATATGTTCCGGTTGCCATTCCGACGCACAAATTATAGTATGTATGGAGCCATCACTGGTCTGCAACGAATTTTCAACCAGGTAGCTTCAGCATTTGATTTCAACGTTTCTCGACATACTCTGCGTGTACGTTTCTCCAGATTGTTTATTCATTTCGTTAACAACACTTGACCTTTTTATTCTTTGTTTGTAATTATTGTATGATTATTGTTTTTATGTGTGACTTGATTATTAGAAATAAGATTGGGGCTTTGATATGCCTGTTGATGTATTAAACAAAATAAACAAATAAATAAGGTCAACCTTCTTTCAAAAAATTGTTCCTTCTGTCTATATTGCAAATGTACCACCAGTACCAACATTTCAAAGCTAAATATCTCATAACGGCGTTCGGACATTTGACCGCAAGCTACTTGGCCCAATAGTATTTGGCCGAATGCCACTTGGCCGAATGGGTCAATCGGCCGAATGTCATTTTTTCGAATAGCGTTAGGACAAAAATAATTTTGCCTAATGACGGTCGACTGATTTTTGTTTGAAAGCGACGAATAGTCTCAATAAAGGAATACATACATATGAACTAATTGGTACTGTGATTTGTCTTATAATAAATTGAATACTGTTTATTCATTCTTGTATTTTCAACTTAATAATTGGCTTTCTAAGTCTTGTATATAAATCAAACGACTTGGTTTTGAATTATCCGACGTTTCGGCCGTTTTTGGCGTC
This sequence comes from Topomyia yanbarensis, assembly GCF_030247195.1. Classification (NCBI taxonomy): domain Eukaryota; kingdom Metazoa; phylum Arthropoda; class Insecta; order Diptera; family Culicidae; genus Topomyia; species Topomyia yanbarensis. The sequence continues at coordinate 51,277,294 of NC_080671.1, read as the reverse complement.
AACATTTTCAACATTTATAATTAATGTTCTAAACATTCTGTGGATACTTTCCTTCGTTTTGGACATGATCTGTTCTTTCTATTCTTATTGATCTCCAAAAAATTGTGCAATGTTTTTCTTATCCTGCCTAGAGCTCGATATGTTTTGATTTCAGTTTTGAGATAGAGAGAGAACAGAGAGAGACATGCAGAGAGTAGTATTTATTTGCGACTTGTATAGGTAGACGAGTACCCTTATTCCGCTCATTAGTCAGGATGTCAAACTATTTCGATTGTAACTCCGCTTATAGTGATTGGATTGCGCTTAAATAGGTATCAACAGACTTGCTTCGTTCTTAAGAAGCAGTAACATAAAAAATCTGGTTTGGAAAATGTTAAATACTAGCGTTTGAGCGAAGTAAAAAGTCGAATCAACGCACCCTTATTCATCCTACCATTTGATCTAATACGTTGAATAGCGAGAGCAGACACTGCTCTAACTAATGTATTCAAATGGGTGGGATGAATACAGGAGCTAATATGAATTAGGGTACAGTAACCCTATATAAGATTTTAAAGAGATATTTCTTTTTTCAAATTTTATTTATTAAGGTATTCTTCATTCTTTATCGGTTAAAAGTTTTTTTGTTAATCAGATGGAGTACTTTTTGACACGATATAGTTTTAATTTTTTTGGCCTGTTGGATTTCTCGACCCAAAAAAAATAATCCAAAGTTACCCACAGACTTTTTAAGAAGCTTAAAAAACCTGAATAATTCTATTTATTTTGTTTTTGACGTGAGCTTTATTTAAAACTTATGATGGTGTCGAATGGAAAAACAAACTCAATTAATTAAATTAATTTATTAGGCGAATTCAAACGCGCGAAGTTATACACACGTAGCATAGGCAACATAAAAACGCCCATGCGACATAAAAACGCCCACGCGACCAACCATGTTAATATAGAAACGCTTGAGCCCTTCGCGATTATACAAATCTTGTACACGCATGCGAACATGCAATCGTAATCATCCGCACACATCTATGCCTGCGATCTTGCATGTTATAAAAACGCTTCGGAGATCACGTCAATATGTTAGCGCGTACAAAAAGCAACTTTTTTTCATTATTATTGTTACAGTGGAATTAAACGGAAGACATCTGTCTTAACAGCATTAATTGTGACATTCCACTAAGTCTCTCAAAAAGTTTTAAATTTTGTAAAAAAAATTGTATAAATTCTCGTTTAAAGAAACAAATAAAGAATCCGCTTCAAAAAAGAAATACAACTTCTCTACCTATACAAGGATCTTCTATCTCTGTCATACCAACCCACAATGGTGTGTCATCTTATGCTTAAGTGGCAGGTAACGGCTAAAATAATATATGAGAAAGGCAAAAACAGTTAGAAATACATTCCATAACTAAATTATTTAAAAAATTGAAATAAAATTGAAAATCAAAAGAATTTTTAAAATATGTTTCAAGTTTTTGTTATAAAATCTTTTATTGTTATTTTCCCCTCTCCAAGGTTTAGGGGTTTGACGGTATTGCAAACACCATCAAGCATCAATTGCTTTAAGATGGGTATTGCATTACGCCTCGATAGTGGTGCATCGAGGAGACCGAGAGGGCTTATGCGCCTTTTTTATGTTATATGTTGCTTCATACTCTGCACCTGCGCATACCAACGCTAAACCACTGGTCTATGCGCGGTGTCGTGGCCGACTGGCGGATCGACGTAGATTGACTGTTGCTGTGTGCCGTGTTTGTAAATATTGTTCTATTGGTGGTATTCGTGGACGGGACTCACGGAGGGAGTCATTGTGTGTCCATTTATCGGTCGACTTCGTCATCGTGCATAAACCAATTAAATCAATTTAATAATTAAATTAATTTAATAATTAAATTAATTTAATAATTAAATTAATTTAATAATTAAATTAATTTAATAATTGAATTAATTTAGTAAAGTAGAATAAGTAGAAAACTATTAGTTGTAACTTTGTGATATTCATAGTTTTTCGTACTAGTGTACAACTGTTATGTGCTAGTCGTATGTCTATCTATGTATTAGGGTGGGGCATTGTTATATGGAAAAACGTAATCATAACCTAATCAACCGAGCACAGCACTTTTTTGTTTCCATTTGTGGTCCCAAACAACTGTGCAAAATTTGGGGTCGATCGGATTTGACCCGGCGTAGCGCATTGCGTTTGAAATTTGTATGGAAATTAGTATGGGAAAACCTACTTTTTTGCATTTTCAATTTAACAGACTACAATTCTTCCTGCAGTATAGCAGAAATAAGATAGAAGTGTAGTCCAGGATATGCTGAACAACTTTGCCGAAGGATGCATGGTACTAGAATGTCTCTACAACAAGTTATAGTTGTTCAAAGTTCCATATATCGAATTAATTGGCAAAAATCATTTTTTTTGCCAACACTGCGGGTGTACCAATAATATTTCATATAGCATACTAAAATAACATCATACACATTACATTTACCACATTGGTATGTTTGGATGAATTACTATTCAAAAGCCTTAGCTCAATTTCATGGGGTAGGTAGCTTCGCAATAGGGCGTAGTGAGGGGTGAGGGAGGGGGGGGGAGCTAGGCTTCAACATATAGAAATTCTAACTGAAATAACTGAAATCTTATCGAGTTGAAATGTTCAGATGAATTATTTTAAAACATTTGCACAATGTCCTATGCATAATAGTAACGATGAAACGAAACATACTGTAAACCTCTGCATTGACTTTATATCAATGGATGTAAAGTTGCAGACTGAATCAACTGATGTCGAGTTTATGTTAGAGGAATACATTGATTATATTTCAGTTTAATACGCAAACGCACTATGATTAGATAGGATGCTCTTTTCGATGTTCTTCGATCACCTGAAGTAAAAATTGCTGTTGAACTGGGGCTCTTGTGGATTGTGTAAATGTTTTGAAATAATTCTTCTGTACATTTCAACTCGACAAGATTCCAGTTATTTCAGTTAGAATTTCTTTATGTTGAAGCCTTCCCCTCACTACGCCCTATTGCGAAACTACCTACGCCCATGAAATTGAGCTAAGGCTTTTGAATAATTCATCCAAACATACCAATGTGGTAAATCTAAAGTATATGATGTTATTTTGGTATGCTTTATGAAATATCATTGGTACACCCGCAGTGTTGGCAAAAAAAAAAATGATTTTTGGCAATTAATTCGATCTATCGAACTTTGAACAGCTATAACTTGTTGTAGAGACATTCTAACACCATGCATCCTTCGGCGAAGTTGTTCAGCATATCCTGGACTACACTTCTATCTAATTGCTGATATACTGCAGGAAGAATTGTAGTCTGTAAAATCGAAAATGCAAAAAAGTAGGTTTTCCCATACTAATTTCCATACAAATTTCAAACGCAATGCGCTACGCCGAATCAAATCCAATCGACCCCAAATTTTGTACAGTTGTTTGGGATCCCAAATGGAACCAAAAAAGTGCTGTGCTGAAAAAACGATCATTTTGCCCCACCCTACTGTGTATGTATTCGTCTGAGTATTTGTGACAGTTGGGTAAGGGAATGGATGCAGAACTGACGTATATGATAGAATAGTGGCTAATACTTCTGGTGATCAATCTGAGCATTTGGTTCTATTCATTCGGATAAATCGGGTTGGATAAATTAGGGTAAAATAAATTTACCGATGCACGCGAGTCATCCATTCCCGGCCAGCATAGCATGATGAAAGTTTAACAGCATGCAATTGTCGTTAATGATAAATATGCAACATTTGCTGCATTTAGACGAGTTTGATTGCATGTTACATATGTTTTTCTATTCTACTTCATTAGTCTGTTTCTTTTGTACTTCTATTAGTTTGATTTTCCATTATTTATGTATACCAAAATAGTATTGTTCAATTTATACACTTCTAGTCAAGCTCTTTGCATCTTTTTTTCTTTATTCGGCATGTTATGATTCCTTTTATTAGTATATCTCTACTATACGCTATCTATACTCATATAGGTACAAACGCTCGTGACCTTCGCGATAATACAAACCTGGCCACAAACGCGACCATGCAATTGCAATAATCCACATATACTTACGCCCGCGATTACGCCTACATGAAAACACTCCGGTAGTTAAGTAAACGTGGCATCTTTAAACTTCCAAACGCGGTCTCAAACATTAACCCACCACTCGCGCGATCATGAATCATCACGTCCGAAAGTTTTACCAGTCTGGACTAATGCCTTCAGTTGAACCAATCAAAAAAGTGACGCTCATATTCACTAAACAACACGTTCCATGGTGACATGACCTGAAACTCAAGTGATATGGGGAAACGGACTACCATCTGTACCATACACTAAAAATTAAGCTTCAGATTCACGGTCCGCGCGCGATCAGGCAAAAATACACATTACGTCATTATAAAATCGAAGTTATACACGCGAAGTCACATACACGTGACAAACACGTTAATATACAAATGCTTGAGCCCTTCGCGATCATCCCCGACATATACACCCGCGATCTAGTAAACATGATGGCATCCCAGTGATAAAGTGAATGTCTCAGCTCCCATAAATTTTCAAACGCGGTCTCAAGCGTGAACTTAAAAACTCCCGCACTCGCACGATCATGAATCGGTCACTTCCGTTGTTGTTTCTATCCTTGATATCAGCAGACTAGGTCCATGCCTTCAATTGGATCAATTAAAAAAAGAAAGCTCTCATATCCACTGGACACCACGTTACATAGCGACATGACCGAGGACTCTAGTGATATGGGGTAACTTACTCTCTGTCAGAATGTGAATTGTACACCAAAAACCAACCATCAGAATGAAGGTCCGCGTGACCATCCAAGAACGCACGCGTATATAGGAATGGCCACACGATTACAAAATCCAGTCTTGTACACACGAAGTCACATGAACGCGAGCACACGTGACAAACACGTTAACATACGAACGCTTAAGCCCTTCGCGATTGCGTTGTTAATCGCGAAGGGCTTAAGCGTTCGTATGTTAACGTGTTTGTCACGTGTGCTCGCGTTCATGTGACTTCGCGTGTACAAGACTGGATTTTGTAACCGTGTGGCCATTCCTATATACGCGTGCGTTCTTGGATGGTCACGTGGACCTTCATTCTGATAGTCGGTTTTTGGTATACAATTCACATTCTGACAGGAAGTAAGTTACCCCATATCACTAGAGTCCTCGGTCATGTCGCTATGTAACGTGGTGTCCAGTGGATATGAGAGCTTTCTTTTTTTAATTGATCCAATTGAAGGCATGGACCTAGTCTGCTGATATCAAGGATAGAAGCAACAACGGAAGTGACCAATTCATGATCGTGCGAGTGCGGGAGTTTTTAAGTTCACGCTTGAGACCGCGTTTGAAAATTTATAGGAGCCTACGATCGCGATCGCGCAAACTTAATAACACCCCGGTAATAAGGAGAACGTTTTAACACTTACGAAGTTTCAAACGCTGTCTCAAACGCGAACCTACAAACGTCCGTTTTTGCGCGCTCATGAATCGGTCACGTCCGGAAACCATTACCATTACATCTGTCCTAATAACTTAGGTCCATACATTCAGTAGGACCAATCAAAAAATATATGGAAGATCTGACTCGTTTAGCATCTTAGTCGTACACCTAAAATATAGTATTAGATTCACAGTCCGCGCGCGATTATCCAAGAACACACGTGAACATTCGAAAGGCACACGGTTATAAAATAGAATTTATACATGCGAAATTACATACACGTTAGCACACGCGACATACAAACGCACACGCGATCGAACACGTTAACGTACAAATGCTCGAGCTCGTCGCGATGATACACGCGATGAATGAATATCACATTCAGAATCTCGGCCCGCTACTATTAGCCTAAAGCAGTGTTTTAGTGGGCGACATTGCCTGTCTCGTCTGCAAATTGTAATATGTGATTCTGACGGGGAGCCCTTTCGAAAACCTAGCTCTACAGCTCCAGTAGGACAACACTCGAAAAAAAATCTTTATTATATCTTTTATATATAACGAAGAAATTTTTGTGCAAAATATAAAGCTTAGCTTAGTTGACCGCCCGTGAGTTTCCCGTGATTGATCAAAGCCTGTTGAAATTGCATATTGAATTAATTGTATGATACTTGGGAGTAGTACATCATATCCAACGTGCAATTTAAAGAGACTAATATTATAGTATGATCAATAACGTAGATGTCCACTCCCATGCAGATCAATTCTGGGATAGGAAGGAATGTTAGTTCAACACTTGTGACAATTGGGACCGAGGAATCCTCTGCATCATCCACAAGTGTCGCAGGATAGGATTGGTGTTAGTAGGTAGGGAAGTGAATCAGGATATATCTTGGTAGACATTGTGATTTAGTTAAGTACGTCGATAGCTTCATCTTAGGCCAATTGAATAATTCCTACATGAGTTTGTTTTTTACATACGGTTTTAGACCAAAGCTTTGAATGTTATACCTTGGCGTGGAAGAGCCGGTATATTAATATATTTGACACGGCATTTGCAAAAGCTTTTTCACGCCGGGGTTTTTTTTACATAACATGTTACAAAGGTTCTTAAGACTATCACGTTATAAAAAAATCACTTTCTAATGCTAACACTGAGGATAATCATTTTGAATGTTTTTAATTATAATCTATTTTCTTGAATTTCATTGTAAACCTATTGATAGTTTTTCTGTAATCTTTGTTTATTTTTTTTCTTTATTTATATCGTTTTATCTCATATTAATATATGCTGTTACTTAGTGTATGTTCATACTTTACGGTTATTGTACAACCGCCAGAAGAAACCCAAAGCATTGGTACGCAATCGGCATAAGCAAATATGTCTGTGATTCATTCAATAAAAGCTATGATGCAAAGCTTAAGGTCTGTTCAAGTTAAGTCTTCGGTACGGAGCAATACCTAGGAACTCCTAGCATGTTGTTAGTCGCTTCTTACGGCTTGGGAGCAGGTTCCCAGTGGTGCTATTCTTGGCTAAGAGACCATCCATAAATGACGTAGCATTATATGGGGAAGGGGGAGTTTTGTATTTTGTGATGATGTGTAACGACAGGGGGTTGGGGGGTCATGTCATGCTACGTAGCTTTTTAAAGGGAAGACCTGATGTCACGACAACCTTACCTGTTTTATCTAACTAATATCGTTTTTTTATTTAAAAAAAAAATTTACGGTGACAAGGTGGGGGGGGGGGGGGGTACAGTTAAAGTCAAGCTACGTAATTACCAGGGAGGTAAGAGGGTTAGAGGTTTGTGACGAAATGCTACGATGGGGGAGGGGGTGTTAAAAATCACTCAAAAAATGCTACGTCATTTATGGATGATCCGTTAGGAGCATTTTACTTTGAAAAGACATTTAGTGTTAGAAAATCATATTTATAACTGGCAAATACTAAGAAATTTATAAGGCTATTTTAAGTCATTGTTAAAAATGCTTTCTTACTAATAATAATGCAATTACAGTTTCCTCTAATTTTAGGCTTGCGGTAATGAAAAAAACCTTTTTTTTTGTAATTGCATTTTTCAACATTTTTTTGTGGTTTTTTTTTTTGAAAAAATTGACCAAATATATTCAAACAGTATAATTAGTTCTCTGAAACTCGCTATCATACAGTTTTGCTGCACGAATGGCGATTTTTTGAAAGTAGTGCATTCAAGATCTCATACGCCCTTTTTAAATATTATCAAGCCATATTCTAAACCTTTCTAGAAACTTTCTAAGGTTCTTAAGAAGCCTCAGAAACCAATCCAGCTTTGAAGGAAGGTGACCACATACTACTTATAAACGAAAAAAATTTCGAAAATTTGCCCAGCAGTTTAAGAGCGTCCATAATTTTAAGGGGTTACATACCTTTTTGTGCGAAAAATGTCAAGAAAGTTTGAATTTACTTATAGGCATAAATCAATGATTTCATTACATCAAACATATTGTATTTTGGTCGTACATTTTTCAATGAAATAAACAAGTATATGTTTATAAAAATATATTGACAATTGGCGTAGTTATGGTTATTTCCCCGAAACCCTTATTTATTTAAGAGATTTGCAGTGATCACGATTGTAGACCAATAGATCAACTAAAATCCCAAAGTTAAAAAAATTCCATTAGTATGGGAGTATTCCTCGTACCTTAACGATTAGTTTAACAAATAATAATTTTTTCCTGCATTCGACAACGTTCGCTGTTTTAGGTTCTAAAAATTGTAATAAAAAATTCTCATCTGCAAAACAACAAATTATGCATAAAAAGGAATCGTTAAGGTACGAGAAAAATAAATTACGATCAATTGAACAAAAAAGAAGAAAATCTTTTGAGTGGTTTTTCGGCAATCGTGTAACGGAAAAACCGTTTTTGAAAAAACGACATTTCGAGAAAATTGCGTTTAAAAATTCAAGTTACCACTGCTCTTGGTAGACGGATGAGTCCTATTGAAAACGAAGTCTTAGAAAAATATTATATCGCACTTGATGGTCTCAAATCCTTTAACTTGTGATCCCAAAATATAGGCGGCATTCATACCTAATTAATATAGGTTTACTTGCAAAACGTACAAGCTCGATACTACTTTCAAATTACAACCTATCACTATTAATTTAGCAGTATGATCACCCTTTCAGGTATATATATTTCCCCCCTCAAGTGCTAGTCAGTTTCGCCATATTAACTCAAGACAAGTTTCAAGGGCCCTCATTACACTCACTTATCTTTCACACCCTGTTTCGCTTACTCAACATTGACTCATCCAGTCATCACAGTAGAATAAGCCATATGCAAATTGTGCTACAATAGGTACCTAACTATCGATGAACATGAACACGTGCCAATGTTTCATCTCTTTGCACCGATCGTTTTCCATATTACTGTCCTCTGTTTACGTGGTTTCAGCTGAATCTTTCAACAATCCACCTCCAGTTAGCCGGTTTATTATTGCATCTGATTACTCATTGTGCCTTTGTATTGGTTTGTTTCTGAATACGCGGCTATTTTTAACGGTGTACAACCGGCCTTGCCCGGTTTCTTCGCTTTGTTACATGCAAGCGAATGACCTCAGCTGCAAGTCAAGTTTGCAGCACAAACACATTAATGTCCATTCTTAATCATAGCTTTTAACTATTCTTGTTTTCCACTCTCTTCACTGTTCCGTAGATCGAGCAAGGCGGAGAAGAATGCCGACGGTCTGCAGGAAGTCGAACGGGAGGTCGATCGGTACAAAGATATTCTTCAGAACCTAAACAAGCGGATAGCAACTTCGGTGTCCGCCGGACAGCCGCAGGATGTGACAGCAAAAGAAAAGCGGGTGCGAAAAGTGGCCGAGTTCCAGCTCGGCCAGCTGATGGAAGATTCGGTAAAGGATCTACCACCCGGACTATTGCGGGAAGTGCTGGATAAATGCGGTAAGAACTCATTGAATCATTTTATCTATAGTTTGATCATTGATGGTATTTTGTGCGTTTCAGCCCGCCTAGAGAAGACGGTGGCGTCGGAGATTGTCAACAACGAGTTTAATGTGGAAAATTCGGTCAGTAAAAACTTGAACGACATCATCGAGCGGCATCTGGGTACTATCCAGAAACAGAAGCGCATTGTAAGCAAATGCCATCAGGAGTACGAAGCAACCAGGCAAAAGTATGATGTAAGTCATAGTTGCTGATTTTATATTTTACGTTCCCATCACCGAGATATACATACACATTACACACAGACCTGACACCTATAACGAAACGATGATGGAATAGAAGAGATGATTCATTGTTTGCTCGTACCGGGTGAAGCGAGTGGTTTATTCTTTGGGTTGCTTTGGGCTGCAAGTTACTTTTCCGTTATCGCTAGCTGCGCTGATAACGTGTCACTAATGTTATGCGAGAAGCATTTCGGATTTAGCAATAAGTCTGCGCAAAACAGATCAGTTTACATTCGATTTGATATAATATAAATGATTTCGTTCTGCTTGTCAAGCCCTTTAGAAAAACAACAATTGTTTAAAATGTAGTAATGTTATGCTTGCAAAGCTGTTCAGTTTGAGTGACGTTAACCCTCCGGCACTCGCGCCGTTGTTTTTAGTGCAACACCTTCAGAAACTCTAGCGAAATCTTCTTTCAGCACCAGCGGCTGCTCATTCGCGCGAGTGCCGTAAGGTTAACTAGAATGTAAATGATACTATTTTGTACTACGGTTTAACTGTTGCACTGAACACAATTGTTGTCTAATCAATGAATTCTTAGATTATCTTTTCATTGGTAACTGTTTTGGCGCATATAATTTGCTAATCTCTCTGGGGCATCCCTCCTAACAAATTATTTCAAACTCTAATTCTATTCCCAAATTTTAGTCTGCCCAACGTAACAGCGACCAGCTCGGCAACCAGGCTAAGCTGACCCAGCTCAAGGATGACCAGGAGGAGCTGCACAATAAGCTCGAAAAGGAGCGGGATCTGTACGAGTCTTACATGTACGAACTACTGGCAGAAGAGGAGAACATCGCCAACTATGTTAAGGAATACGTAAAACACCAGGAATTGTACTATACCTCGGCGTTACGGGAAATCCAGAGTACTATTACCAGCATGGATGGTTTATTCCGTAAGTTATCGCATAGGTATTGTCCTCTCAGCATTTAATGAATGATCGGTTTGCAATTTTAGGGCGGAACAACAAACAAATCTTCCACACGCCTCTGCGAGAGCATCTGAAGGCGACGGATCGTAAAATCGCTTATGTCATCGAGCTTTGTGTCTGTTGTCTGCTAGAGAAAGGTCTCTACGAAGAAGGACTGCTGAGGGTTGGTTGTGGTAAGTGTCTTATGCTTGTCGCAATAGATGCGAATGCCGTCTTCGCGATTTTGCGACATACGTTGCTAAATCTTAATTGATCGTAAACGTGCTTTTACACCCCTTCGTTTAATCAGCTGGTCAGAAAAGTATTTATAGTGAACAATGATTATCGTTGTTTGTCCATACGTTTTACGGTTCACGGGTGCAGTGGGGCGACGCCAAATTAGAATTCCGTGCTGGTGCTAGTGCCATGGAGGTGATGAACGTTTATCACGTCGTGACTGGGATGTTGTCTTGGTTTAAAACACATATACGATGTTAATTAGAAGTGCCACAGATGCTTTAGTATTCAATAATTATATTGAATATCTGCGCTTCGTTTCAAGGAGGCAAATGAGCCCTAATACAATTGTGAATAATAGATTTCTCTTAGTCAAATTATCACCATAACAATGAGTCAGTGTGACACACATTCTACTCACATACCGTAAAGCGGCTTTAATTTGATAAGATTCAAAATTATTTTGCGGCCAAGAATATTCAAGCACGGAACTTTTTCTCATACAGTTACTCAAGCACGAAATCGAGGTAGAAGTTTGCGAAAAGCTTACCTCGAAAAAACAACTGTATGCTATTTTAAGCACTGATGATATAAAACGAAATACGCCGACTAACAGCGTAAACGATAAATTCAAATTCACCCAGTTTGACGGTATTTTGTTTATTCTAATCGAGTGTAGGTGGGATCGTGTCCACAATGCAGCCTATATTCATGCTTGCCATAGCTATATAGGTGAACTTTATTTTGTTTACATCGTGATGCTGTAAACGATCGATTGGATTTGCTGCACGAAATGATGATAAGGTAACTGCTGATAGAAATAAAACAAGCTTCGAGAACGGCGTCGCTGGGTTTGATTTGCACATTTTATTATTGTTCTCAGAAAAAAATATAACTGTATCGTCGTGAAGTTGTCCACTTCTGGTCGCTTTTTAGATAAGCGGTGTCTTAGCCTTTAAATGCATGAATGGCGTTTTTCCTTGGTACTCGTTTTTGGGTTGGATACTATGTATACCGTTCGATGAGGCTTTATATCACGAAAATTCGGTATGTTGCCAAATGGCAACAGTATGAATTTAAGCGCTAGAGATTGTTTCTAGACATTAATGCTTTTAAAATTGAAATTTGTGATCTGTAATTGATTTGAAAACATCGTTTCTAGTTGGATGTTCGATTGAAAATTCGTTTCTAGTTCGATGTCTTCCTTGAAACAACGTGAACGGCTGCTTCAAGCATTAGTCTTAGCGTTATGTCTTAAATATTTCAGTATCATTGCCGTTAGTTCTCGACTAAAGGTATATTTCTGCTGCTTTGGGGAAATCTTTTTAAAAAGTAATCTCAACCAAATCCTTTCCCGCGAAAAAGTCGAATATATCAATCATGAGACCAAAGGCTTTTGAAGTGTTTGGATATTGCAGCAATGTTGCGTCTGCTAGCGATGTTTTACAAAATAACGTGCAGTTTGATCGACCTGAATTTGTTCTTACGGTTGTCGGAAATAGATTTTCTTAAGGTATGTTGAATGTCAACAGCATAGCGAACAAAATGTCTGTAAATGTTCAATAACGCGAGAAAACATCATAAATTCTTCGCTGTTTTTGGAGTTATGTAGTCCAAAAGCCCGTAGTTGCACTTCGTGATTGACCTAATTAGTGAAAAGGCACAATGTTCCAAAAAAAAAATGCTTGGAAGGAGCAAATCATTTACACTGTGCTTGTTTCACTGGTCAATAACGACGCCACGTTCAATTATTTTCTACCAGGGAAGAAAATGAATGTTAGTTTGACACTCGCTGTTGGTAGAGACCGAGAGTGCCTTTGCATCTCCACGAGCATCACGGGAAAGGAATTGCGTTAGTACAAAGGGGAAAAAGGTATGCTCGCTCGCGACCAATTTTCGAGAATTTTAAACGAGCAACATAAACTCCGAACAGCCGGTCATTGGGAGTGTTGTTTATTATTAACACTTCACTGATCATTTCCAGATGCTTGTAGTTTTCGTTAAGCTTGCGCTTGAACTTCTCGTAAAGTAACAAGAAAGTGTCTCGAAACATACTCAATCGATATTTTTTCAAATATTTTTACAGAAGGCAAACTAACAAAGAAAAATAACGCCATGCAACAAAATAAAACAACTTGAATGTACTTTTTAAGTGATCTGTTAAAAGTTGTAGGTCTGGTCAAATAACACAAAACCACGTTTGATCAATTTAATATACCCTCGACCGATTTTCAAGTCTTTCAATCTTCTCGAAAGAAGAAGAAATGATCTTTCTACCGGTATGCTATGTTATGTTGTTTTCTTAAAAGTGCTATGTGGTTTTAGGGCAACAATATGATAGTAACCATTATTTTGCATTTTTTTGATTAAAATATGAAAATTGCTCAACATGATTATAAGGAAGCGTCTTTTCTTTAATAGGAATTTAACAAAAGCATTAAATTTTGCATCCAACGACCTATTTATTATCAAAATCGGTTGAAAAATAGCATAGTTTTTATTTTTTCCCATGAACTTCTATAGGGATGGTCTCATATAAAAGTTTAAAAAAAATATTTTTTTCTCGATTACGTACACATTTAAAAGTGTATGTGTGAAGTTTGAACTTGAAATTGGAAAAAAATAACGGAAGATATAATTATAGAATCCTATAGTGCGAGACAATACCTCACTAATCCTTAAGGGTTCATGCAAGCAAGTTTCTAATCTGAAAAAAATAATAACTGCCACTTTTCAACAGATTTTGATGACAAATAGGTCGTTGGATGCTAAATTGAATGTTCTCTCTAAATTTTTATTAAAACAAAGACACTTTATTAGAAGATTGTTGAGCAATTTTCATAATTTTCATGGAAAAATCGCAAAATCATGGTAGTTTTCATATTGTTGTCCCAAAACCGCAAAATATTTTTGACAAAAGAATACAACACAGCACGTTGAGATCTACACTAGGCCTATACTAGGTCACTTGAAAAGTACAAAATCATTGTAGTACCGTGTAATTAAATACTCTCGAATAAAATAATCGGGGTAGTAAAAACCGAAGCTACAACCGAAAACTCGATTTTATTTGTGTATAAAACATAAAATAATATTGAATGGCCCGAACTGAGTATGAAATGTATCGAAAGCTTAACTTTGAATGACGGATACATTACCGCGCACGTCCTTTATTTCCCTTCCCTGTCAGCATACGACCCACAGATCTTCAAAAACGCATCCTGCCCGAAGCGTCGAAGTGCATTTCTGTAAGCTTTGCAAGCCAATTAAAATGCCTCCGACCAGTTTCTGTATCTGTGATTCCAAGCTCTTCTACATAACTTTATGAGTCGAGCAATTTCGATATTCCACCAAGGTATTCCCCTAGAAGCACGCATAACTCGAAGCGGACAAGCCCCATGGTATGCTGCTACTATGAGTGAGATTGTAGTCGGAGGATACCAATGATACCTGGCCGCCAAGCCCTCTTCGTAGAGACTCCAGTTTGTAGATTTGAGATAACGATATGCGACGATATCCAGGAAGACGTTTAAATGATCAAAGGCGATGTACTTATGATCAAATAACTATGGTTTGAGCTCGTTTGGTACGAGCCAGTTTGCCAATTCATGCGTAATACCGTCAGAGCAGAAAGTTACATCTAAACACTCGTGCAAATGTTGGGCAATTTGTTACATTAACCCTCCGGCACTCACGCCGTAGTATTTTGTGCAACACTGCTCATTCGGGGAGCCATTCGCGCGAGTGCCGGAGAGTTAAGTATGTGTAGATTTGTACTACTTAAGTATTCCATCAATTCGGTGCCTCTCAAATTGATATCTGAGCTGCTCCAAATTGTGTTGTGGACATTTGTATCACCACCGATTATGAAGAAAAACCCCTTTCTGCTACAGTATGATACAACTCTTTTGAAATAATCAGATGGTAACGTAACGCGTAATACAGCAATGGTAAGACCCACGACAATCCGCGCGTGACTGGCATATTGAAGTCCTACCAGCCCTTCAGTTATCGACACGTAGAAACACCTTGACTTGAGGACGCCTGTTTCCAGTGGCCTCTTACGACATGTAAGCAGGGGCACAGTAGATCAATTTGGTTGAGACACTTTAACTCGCCGGATGCTACACGACCTCTAGGCTGGTTTTGTCCGGAGAAAGATAATACACTGTTATCAACCTCCTAGTGGACCACAACCACATAACACCCTCCAAATGCGCGCAAAATGATCTTTTCACATGTTGCAAATTACATTACATTACACTAGGTTAAAATTAATTATACATCTTACAAATCAAAATCACATTTTATGCACTAAGTTTGCCGTTTAAACCAATTTAAAAAAATATCACAAGATACAGAGAAGTCAAAACATTCATACACACTATTAAAGACAGTAAACTCTTTGGCTATTCTAATGCCAAACTGCCCATAAAAGCATAAGAGTCCCATGTGGATTTTTGTCGAAAATGAGTTATCCGTTGGATTGTATTATTCTGTATCACCACTGAATCACACTGCACAAATAAGATGAACGGGTTTGTTTAGAAAATATAAAAAATACCATAGCATGGTTGTCCCATCCATTTGGCTCAATGGATGGACAATCTGGAACAGCGTTTTTCTCGGTTTGCTGTTTTTCAACATGGGACTCTTATGCTTTTATGGGCAGTAAAGCCAAGGTTAGTTTTCGCAAATATTTGGGAAGTGATCTTTGAACGTCAATTTAGAATCCAGCTCTACACCAAGGTCCCTGACAATTGACACTCTTTCAGGTATTTTCCCTGAGATAGCATAACATCACAAAATTGGGTTGTTTTTGATACTGATCATTTAGATACACTGATGGATTTCATCTAATTGTCGCTGTCGTTCAATGCAGTTCAATTCAGATCGCACAATAAGATACAGTTTGAGCTCATCTGCATGGATAAGTTTGCATCATGGTGGAAGGACATTACAAACACCATTGAAGAACAAGATTGCTACAGTATGCACGGTAAATCTGGACTAACCATTTTAACACTATGTTTACACATTTTTGAGAATACCATTTATACGTCAAAAATTGGATTAGATTTTAATTCTGATCAAAGAGCATGTTTTACGCATTTTCGAGAATGTTAACGAACAATGAAAAAATGCGTAAAAAGTATATCTCACAGAGAAAAGAAAATTTACGCTTCGACGAGAGGCCATGTTCAAATCAGAGTTCGCATTGCAAACAACGATTCTTTTTTCTTCCGGACGGACGGATTATCTAAAACGTTAGATAGGGATATATTCGAGAAACTGGCAGGTAATCAAAGTATTTTTTTATTTGCCACAATAATTTTAATACATACTCAACAAAAGGTCTCCTCTGCCTCGTGACCGGTTGCAACTCTTGCATATTAGGATATGTGGATGACTCGACAACGCACATTAAAAAATTCTTCAAAATGAATACAAGTTCGAGGAATGCAATCCCTTTTCGGTGCGACGATTGTGGAACACATAGTGAATAATCATCAGTCTTTCGTACTACAAAACGGAAATTTGATTAATCTTTCGGAAGCAATGGAAGCAGAAATTGAAGACAAAGTACACACCAAAAAAATCGGAATTTTATCGTTGACGTAATTGCAAACATGACACAATTCAACGAACCGTAATTTACGAAATGATGGAACATTACCGTGTTCCGTTTAATTTTACATGAAACATATACTTTACATGCGCAATGACATAAAATTACACTTCCTACCATTCAGAACAAACGCTGTATGTGGAGTAAAATTACATGATTTACGAAATTAAACGTCATGTAAAATTAGAATCAAACGTAAAACTAAGTCATTTTTGATGCTCGTATATGTCACGGTCAGGAGACGTAAATTTACACTATTTTTTCTAAGTGTGTAGTTTCCCTGCCCTGCTATAGAAGCGATCGTCAAGTTTACCAGTGCATTCAGTGTAAGGTGGTAGCTACAATTATAAAGCTGGTAGAATTAATTGAAGTGCTATATTATAAAGCTAAAAACAGCTCTCGGCTTTCAGTCAATCCATTTTGGATGAAAAATTTTTTGGGATTTTTTTTCACTTTTCGAAAATAAATTGAAATACAAATGTTGTGCAGTATTAACACATTATTGACTTTTTCTAAAGCTTAAAAAATAGGTATGTTTTACTTTTTCAAGAAACTAAAAAGAATATATTTAACTTTGCAGGCATGAGTATAATTTACCCATTTTATACTTTGTTGAAAGAGTCAAAACTATGCATTTTTACTTTTTTTGTGTTGAGTAGGAAGTATGCAGATTCTGACGTATATTCAGTTAACACAAAAGAGAGTAAAACAATATACTCATTTAACGGGTAGTCCCAGTTTCCCACCAAAATGCGTACATCATAGTTATAATAAAGTTTGTTGTGGTTAGCCGTTCGTCTTTCGAATTTATTTCAATCAGAAACAACTAGAATGTTATAGAATGTCATTTAGTTGCATTTCTCATTACTAACAAAAATAAAAATCCGAATTCCTTCAAAAATAGTTCACGCAGAAAAATTATAATGCAAAAATTAGTAAAGGCCCTTATTACCGTTCTCACTTACACGTTCACTTTCACTTCACCTACACGTCACTTCACTTGTTTCTACCTATTACCGTTGTCACCTATAGTGAAGTGATTAAAATAAATACCGTGAAGTGAGAGCGACAGTGAAGTAATGCTCGGAATAATCTTAGTCGAAAAATTTAGACTTTCGGTGTATTTTTTTCGCCATCATTTTCAAAGGTCAATTGCAGTCACGTAAAACGAAGTTACTTCAAAATAGGTGATTTTCATTGCTTTTTATGCTGATTAGCAAGGAAAAGCTGCATTCGTTTAGCCGCACATCGGATCGGATCTGAATTAGAAAATTTGTTGTAGTTCCACCGGAAATTTAATGTTTGGTAGCTCATTCTTTACTCTCAATGACTTCGAAAATTCTGTTAGACATTGAGTTAACGAGGTTTCTTATAATTTTTGGATCGATTTGTTCCCAGTTTTCCCGTACACAGTGCTTGAGGTCCTTTGTACAGTTTAACTGGCGCCCGTTTTAAAGAAAACCTTTGAAGCTAATATGCCTCAAAGGTTCTCAATTGGATTGCAATCCGGACTGCATGCTCGTCAATCAAGGACGGCGATTCCCGCGTTGTCCTGCTGGAAAATTATCTTTTCATCAGAATGATTATCCAAGTGGGGCACCAAAACATCTTCCAGTAGCTCACAATAGCTGCTGGAATTCATTGTTGTAGTAATCCAGGAGATAGGTAGCTTATGATCGAAAAAAAATCCTCCATGGTATGTATGACCGTACCACCTCCAAAATTTCGCTTGGAGAGAGTGATTGATTTATCCCTTAAATCATGCCAATAATGACTGTAGCAGTCTAGGCCATCAACATTGTTTTTTTTTCTTGTCCGAAAAAAATACTTGGCGCCACGATTTACCTTGTGTTGAGATGTCAGCCTGGGTTTCGCCATGCGCTTTATCCATTTGATGTTTGGTTTGGTATTGAGAACCCGACTAACAGTGGATTTGTCCACTGGAAGATCGAGTTTGTTTATAATTTGACGGCAGTTTAAACGATTTTTTGTAGTTTCGTGACGAATTTGATCTTTTTGCCTGGCCGACAATCTAGCGTTTTCCTTAGTACATGCCTTAACCCAGTACATTTGGGGTTTTTGAAAAATTTTCGTGCAACTTTCTCGGATCTGCCGATTTTCCAAATAATTTCGCGATTAGAAAGAACTCGAATTTGCCTACTCTTCAGAACTCGAATTTTGCCTACTTTCATTTCGTCCAACCGTTTTGCTTTACCCATATCTGAAAAAACTGTACTGTATCGTATGCAAATTCGGATTCTCCTCGTCAGTAACTAGCACCAACTGGGTGTCTAGTTAGACTAGTATCTATACTAGTACCCAAACTAGCACTAGTTAGACACTAAAATCCAAAAAGTCACACGTCTTGCGTGAACACTAAACATCTGACTTATACCGAGTGATGTCTCGATAGTAAGCAGAGAAGTTCTGTTTGCCGACGAGGAATATGAACCGAAACTGTCTAATGGTTTGAACAACCAAACGCCTGGAACTATGCAAATTCCCAAATGGGAAAATTTTGGACTATGCCAATTTTTTTGTGCATACGGACACATAACCTTACATAAAGTACGGTTTTTGTTGTAGTGTTTCGAATCAGTTATAAACTTAGAACGGAAAACTAGGACTAGGCAGGCTTATATGGACATGATCGAAAGGAAATGTGAAGAGTCTTTTGCTTTCTGTTAAGTAGGAGTTGGGTGACTTTTGTCATTTTCTTAATACAAGATTTATGTTCCATTTTTATTTTTTCAAACCGGTCATCTTCGTGCCACCAAAGGTGTGTCTAAATACCCGTTCGAACATTTCAGGTGAGGGATTCCATGAGAAACCGGCTGACCGCAAAATATGACCAACGTCGATTCGAACGAAACTTTACATTTGTGTTCGGTGTATGAATCTCCATGATTTTTTCTGGCAATTTCAATATTCTGATACAAGAGCAATTTTTCAAAAGGGCGTAGACGTTTCTACGTGCAATAAACCCAAGCAACCCAGCATATTTGGTATTGAAAAAAAATTAACAACTAACAACAAAACCAAATCACGTGTTATTACACGTGATTTGGTTTTGTTGTTAGTTGTTAAATTTTTTTCAATACCAAATATGCTGGGTTGCTTCGGTGAACATATTCTCAACTGTTTCATCACCAAAAAAGCCATAAGGCGGAGTCTATTTGTAACATGTCATGATACTCTTGAACAAAAACGGTAGTTTGCAGATCAATTTTGCCACTTAGCTTTAAATTAAGTTCAATTATGTTTGGAAAATTTTCAGTGTTGGAATAATTCGATGTTATTTTTCGCAAAATAATCATGAATTTTTGGGAGCAAATATTTTTCTCTTCTATACATAAATTTCACCGGCGCGTCTAGATTTACTGTGAATTTTTCAATTTTACGTTTACATTTTCAATGCGCCATCGAATAAAATCAGAAATGAATGAAAATATAACAATTAGATAGAGCACTCCAGGCAAATGACGCAGTTTTCGATTGCGCCTACCAATATGCAATTCGAATACGGTGCAAAAATTTATAAAAGCATCATGGTCGCCTTCTCGTTGTGGCTGATTCGTTGACAGAAGAAAAACAACGAATAAAGATGCAACGATGTCGCCTTCTCGTTGTTGCAAATTTGTTTTGTTAAAGTGTCGGCAAGTATTTCACAAGTTTGCAAGTATTTTGTTCTTTATATGAAACTTATTGCAAACAAACAATGACAGCTGCTATCCACTATAGTATTGAGTTACTTTCAACTAACAATTATCAAACATAATAGGCTCCCCCTACTAAGTATGGTTTAGAATCGGTGTGGTAAAATGGAAAATAATTCTTTTAGTCAACAAATCCATTTTTTACGGTTCGGTTTGCAGCAACAAACTCATTTGTGGTTTATTAGCAACAAACTATGGTTTGAAAAATGCTTTTATACTTTTCTACAACTGATATTCAACCAAATAGGTAGAATAGTTTTCTTAGACTTGTTACACATGTTGCTTGGGAATTTCAATTTTTTTTTGTTCGATTTCACTATTTTATACAGTAAAACTATCTGAGAACGAGATACAGGTAATGAATACTTCTGCACAAAAAATATGCACTGAAAAAAATGTTGTGTCATTTTTCACAAAAACAAATTTATGATAAAAATTCAAATTTAAAAACAAACATTTTTTTCTAATTTTTTATATTTCGTCAACAAAAATCTAAAGACAAAAGAATAATTTTGAATGTAATTTCATGATGGAGAAATTATCAGTGAAAAGTTTTTCTAGCAATAACTTTATACATGTTTTAAAATTTCATACTAATTGACATAGAAAACTGTAATTTTATTACAGAATATAATTCTAAGCATCATTTTAAATCAAAATGCATTTAACAAATATCTTCCAAAATGCGACAGTTTTTGAGATATTTTGAATTTTGCTCTAACAAAAACAACTAATTCATGTAATTATGTCATTTGAAAAAGTTATTCGCGTTACCCCATCATAAATTGTCAAAAATATAATGTTTATCGTTTTTTTTATTTTGATTATAGAGGTTTTAACCTTAGGGTCATTCGCCTCTTTCCGGGTTAGACAAATCTCTTTTGGAAAAATCTCTAACCCTATGTGCGGGGTTGGGAATCGAACCCAGATGAGCTGCGTACAAGGCAATCGATTAACCAACTGCGCTATGCCCGTCCCCATTTTTATCGTTTTAAAGACATAAAAGAAGCTTTTTCAGTGTATTTGGATCATGGAAAAGATTTTAATAAAAAAGTTTTTTTAACAACAACTTTTGACAAATGTTTATAATTCATGACTGCAAATAGTGTCAAAAGGACAATTTTATTTTTGAAAATGATTCTAAACGCTATTTTAAATCAAAATGCTTATAACAAAATTTTTCTGAAATGTAGTAGTTCTCGAGATATTTTAAATTTTGTTTTAACAACACAATTATTTTGTTTTATTACGACCTTTTCAGAAGTTATTTGCGTTTCTCCATCGACAACAATTAGTTTTTCGTAATGCCCATAACATTTCCTATAACTTTCCCATTGACATCAAGGCGAGATTGTAAACCGTTTGAAAACTATACAAAAACAATCAAAATATGATTCAACCATAGGATCTGATGATTGAACTATATAAGGTGTTGAGCCCATTTTCGCCATATTTCTATTATCACCCCACCCATTTGAAGCCGTTGGTTACAGCAGTGTCTGCCATCGTTGTTCAACGCATTGAGTCAAATGGTAGCGCAATAATAGGGGCAGTCGATTCGAGTTTTCGTTGCGCTCAAACACGAGAATTTCACTGTTTTAAGCGCATTTGTGTTATTATATTGGTTCTTAACAAAGAAGCAAAGCTGTTGATGTCAATTTTTTCGCATTCCATTGATTGTAGGCCGAGAAATTAATGAATTAGTGAGGCACCCTGCTTAGTATTGTGAAAATAGGCACTTTACCCTAGTTGAATTAAATTTGATTTTTTCTGATTAAACCGTTCTGTCTCGCACCAGCACATCGCTATCTATTACTGTGAAATGTATGTAGCCGGAACAATAAATGTCAAGTTAATGGACCTGTTATAATTAGGAGAAGAGCGGGATAAGTTTGAACCAATGCTAGCTGCAATGCTATTTTTGCGTCTAGAAATAGCCGACGTCGATGCGATTTTTTTAGCTTGAAAAATCGATTTTTTACATCCGATCTTTTATGTTCAATGTTTGACAACATCAATTTATTCCCATCGAAAAGACGCGATCTTTTTACCTCGAAAATTGATTTTTTGCAACGATTTTCCCCGGCTCGATGTTTGACAACATCGATTTTTTCGAATTAAAAAGATTGATGAATTTTTCAAAAGACCCATCACTAATTGCGTCTTCGCCATGCGAAATTATTCACAACTGTGAACAATTCAAATTCAAATCAGATTGCCGATCAATTCGAGAATGAATAATGTACAAGTTAAATCGGTTGCATTGTTATAGGTGAATTAATCAATTTACCATTCACACAAACTATGTTAGCTTATTCCTACAACAATAGTGGTAAGATCCAGTCTTTTTTTACAAATACTTCAACAACTGCTACTCTAACACACTCGAATATTTAAAATAGTAGTATGAAGTAAATAACACATGTCATTGTCCTATTCGCAAGATTCAGATAAAACATGGTATTAGCAGCTGCGCGGAATTAGAGCAGGTCATGGTATACATATACGTATACTGTTAGGTACACTATTTTCTGTATTTCACAATACGACGAAGACGGGCGGTAAACAAAATGATCAATACCATCACCATCGAACATTAACAGCTAGTCAAAATATGCTTACCTTCAATCAAATGTTCTCAACTATCTCGTCTGGTCACTGAGTATAAATACAGCTCACTTGACATAGTTAAGAATAGTATAATATAGTTTAACATGTCAGTAAATACAATCGTTAGTTGAATTCTTACGTGCCCAAAAGATAATAACTAACCCTACCATTCCTCTCTTTCAGCATCCTCCAAACTGCGACGGATGATCTCCGCCATCAATGCCAACTACGTGACACCTCCGCTGGCGGAAAAGTATGCCGATCCCCATGTGACGGCTGGTGTTCTGAAGAAGTATCTTCGCAGTCTACCGGATCCGCTGCTGACGTTCGAGTTTTATCCGGACTTCGTGGCGGCCGCCCAGAAACAGAACGAAGCTCAACGAAAGGCAGCAATTCTGAACATAATCAATCAACTACCGAAGGAAAACTACGACAACCTGCGATACCTCACCAAGTTCCTGTCCTATTTGTCGGAGAAAAATCAGGAGAACAAAATGTCACCGCAGAACATTGCGATTGTAATGTCACCGAATCTGCTGTGGTCACCGAATGAAAACGAGAATTATATTGACCAGGTCAATAGTACGGCGACGGTCAACACTATTGTGGAAGCGTTAATCGCAGATTGGGGATTTTTCTTCGATGGGGAGGTAAATTTTTACACCAACTTGACCAGAGATTCATTGTTCCCTGATAATGGTGGATTTCCGGTGGATAAAGACCTTCCGGTGAGAGTTGCACCTAACGACTATATGTCGAGATCGATGATCGTTACCATGACTGGCAGTCAGGACGAGATCCGGTATTACAACAGTGGAGGAGGAGGCAGTGGCGGAGGAGGAGGAGGAACAAACCATAGCAACTCCCAGAAACCGTCGACATCACATTCCCGCAGCAGCAGTCACGATACTAGTCTAATTCTAATCAACAGCAACGATCAGCTCAACAAGCATCGGAGTCAATCGAACAGTTCCCTGTCGGATCATTCCAGTCCGCCACACGACAGCAGTCCGAAGCCCACGGTTCGACGAAAACACAATAAACAGGCAGCGCCAACTCCGCCTGACAGTCATCACAAGAATAGCACACCAACGGTCGTCAGCAATAACCAAAACTCCCGCGAGCAAAACTCCAAGCTCCAATCACATACGGTTGCTTACTTCAAGCAGCTAAATAACAACGGAATCGGTCGCGCTCGGGATGACGACGTTTTCCAATCGTTGCAGCATCACGCCTACAAACAGGCACAGCAGGAGTACGCCAGCGATCGGCAGCCGATGATGCGGGCTGAAAGCCACGATGATCTGCTGAAAATCAAATCTGGTGGTGTTGCTGGGGATAAAATGCCTCCTCCGAGGCCGGCGGCAGTCAGCATCGGGGAAAGTCAAACGCTGAACCGCACCAAGGGACAGCACAATCTGCATCACCAAAATAACAAACTACCAAATGCTCCCAATTGTGATAGTACTAGCAGTATAGGGTGAGTTTTTAACTATTTTATACTATGTGAAAAAAATAATACTCGTGCAGATTTCAAGCATCCTTCTGAAAGTTCTAAGGAGGATGTTAATAATGCACGAAAATTAAATTGCTCATTGCAGGGAATGTTTCTATTTATTACTCGTAGCATAATTGCGATAGTATCACACACTTAATTTCCATTCTTCCTTTTCGAGCAGACCTGTAATGAGCATGGTTTTACGGTTGCTTTCAGCAAAAAAAAAACATGCTATCACATTATTGATGCATGTAATTAAGCAATGCGATCTAAAATACAAAATCCACATGAAATTTTCAAATGTTACTTCTAACTTCATATGATAATAAATAATAAAAATTAATAAACTTTCTCATTTCAGTAATAAAGAGAATAAGGAAAACCACAGTCGGCCCACGTGTCCACTTCCGGTCAAACCGGTGGCACTGCCGAGAACAACGCTAGTATCAGCAAAGACTCCGACTGGATCGGGTCCGAACGGGAACAGTACCGACGACGACAGTGGGTTCTCCTCGGCTACGACGATTCGCGAGAAACCCATAATCCCGGAACGACCGGCAATTCTGCTGAGGCCTCAAAGTTTCAAAGGTTCGATTCCGGAAATATCTAAGGTTAGTGAGGGAACGAACACCCTTATCAGTACTACCAACTCTCTGAAGAAAGCACAAAGTTTTCGGGGGGAAACTAGCAGCGGTGCGAACAAGGACATGGGTTCGACCGTCCTAGAGCGGACGCAGGTCTACAACATTGACAAGCAACAGGTTGCGATCATTGACGTTGTAGACAAACCGTCAGGCGAGGAGAAAGCAACGAAAGACAAAACCGGTTTGGTGGCTACGCTGGCACCAATCGCCACAGTACCGGAAGGTATCCCTCCGCTGGCAATGATGGAATCGACTGGATCGCTTGGAAGTGACCTTCAATCGCCCACGAATCCGGTCGAACAGACGTTGGAGGACACAACGGCAACGAGTGCAAACAGTGCCGCAACAAATACTAGTCAGCAGCACGTACCCCAATCACCACGTGGGTTTGACCAGGCCAAAATAAAGCGACCGCAAGTTCCGGCACCGCCCCCGCCGGTGGGACGGCCAAAATCATCCGATTCGACGGATTTATAACAGTGTGA